>NC_079193.1:272463336-272769170 GCF_029499605.1 Hyla sarda | reverse complement strand
ACACACACCAAAATGATGTGTGAGGCACAGAGCTATAGTGCTTGAACATCATCGGGAAACAAACCAAAATATCATCCGAGCACACGCTACTACAATTTTCAGACCTAAAGTAATACTCACATTAACATTTTTAATGTCTATTCATTTTTAACCCCTTACAGAAATATACCCATTCCATCTAACATATGGATACTGCACACCGCGCTAAACCACAGCGCTGCAACCTCCTAGTCCAGGGAAACAGCCCGACCTCAGCTGTTCCGATCACACACAGACAGCAACATAAGTACAGGAAAACATCTATCCCAACTGATAGATGGATACTGCATACCATACTAAGTCGCAGCGCTGCAGTCCCCAGGTCCATGGAAACAGCCCGACATCAGCTGCTCCGCCTGTACACAGACAGCAACATAAGTGGATTCAAAAGACACCCACACGCAGCGCACATATGAATATTATCTGTTCCGCTTTTTTATTTTTACATCCAACAGCCAGTCTTCCTGTAAGGCTGTTTTTATAATATTTTAGATTGTTCCTTAGAAATAAATTGATGTTTTTTATGAATGAATTTACAAACTGTTTTTTATGAACTGTTGATACACGTGACTACAACTGACACACGTCAGCAAACAGCGCTACAGCAGCGCACATCTATGACATCAGAATAGTTACATACCGGCCACTAATTTCGGCGCCTTTTTTCCACCTATATATAACACCATGTAATGTAATGTGTATCAATGCTGTAGTCATTGAAAAAGAGGTATGAAACCTCGAAACGCGTCTGACACAAGCAAATAAAAGAACCTTTGGATTTTTACCAGCATACTTTGTATTTTGTACGTCATGCGGATTGCGCGGATCACCCGGAAATTTTTATCTACTACTTACTCAACAAATGTACTAAGAAATTGTATGAAAATGTTAGTTTCTCTTACATCCTACCAGCAGCACAGATAGGGTTAAGTACCTCCTGTGGACTGGTAGGCTGGTGGAATGAGCCCAAGAAGTAATAAATCAATAAATCAAATACCTCTTTTAAAAAGAGAGATCACTCACTGTGTTTTTTTTCTATCCTCCCTGACAGTGTGACTGTCGGTGATCTCCCCCTCTTCTTTCTTTTTTAGGGAGGACTTTATTTTTATTCTGTCCCTCTATTGTTTTGTTTTTGTATTTAGTGTTCTCTGCCCCTTGATCTCTGGCAGTGCTGTGTCTCTCCGTTGATCTTTACGCAGCCGATTGAGGCACATATCCGATGTTGTCTTGATCTGCGTGGTGCTCGCGAAGGGCACCACCATCTTCTTGATGTCATGACTTGCTGCTCTGTTGTCACTTCCGGTAGGGTTCGGCATTGTTCTGGTATTTTTTTTCTCCACTCTGGGGTGCAATTCTGGCTTGGCTTCTCTGCTGGGGCAGAGCTTTCGAGGTCGAACTTGGCAGCTTATTTAAGCCTGCCAGTCCCTCTACATGCTAACAAGCTAGCTCACAGAGTCCACATTCTTGAGCTGCTTCTTTTTCAGTCACTATAGCCTCTTCTGAAGTCTCCACCTTCCTTAAGTCTTGCCTTTAGCAGATATAAATCAATATGAAGAGGGGAGTCTCCTGTGATCACATCATGTCCTTCTTCAAGTTTGTCATGTCTTATGTGATGCTGCTTTCTATCAGCCTAAGTTGGTCACAGAATCAATGGCTTTAATTTCGACTGGTCACAGGACATTGGGGCTCAAGCAGTTGTCAGTGGATCATGCCTCAAAATACAATTTATGTAACTATTCCTTTGAGCCTGGAAGATTCTTCAGGTCAGAATTAGATCGAATCATTGTGGGCTTATACAACAAGAAATGGGAAGAATCTTCCCCAGCAGTCTCAAACCAGGCCCCAGAGCTTCTTTCCTCATAAAAACAGGCTATCATATTACATGCAGAAATATCCTCTGAAGGGAGCTCTGGAAGAGGCTACAGCAGGAAAGCATGGGTTAGGGAGCTTTTCTCCAATTTTTCCTTCTTATTTTCTGTTCGCAAAGCATTAAAAGATCTCAAGGAAATTATTAATTTTAGAATTTTTAACTGATTCATAATTAAAAAAAAGTTTTGTATGGAAATTATTCCCTCAAACATCCTGAACCACAGAGATGTCATGGCAACTTTGGACCCCATAGACGCTTTTCTTTACTTCCGGATCCATCCTGGTTCCAGAAGGTATGTAAGGATCGTGGTCCAAGTTTCTAATGTTCTAAAACACCTTCAATTTGTTTTCAATCCTTTTGGAATTTTGTCAAAGGATTGACCATCGTTCATTATCTGGATTACTGGCTTCTAAAGACTTCTTTACTAGCAGTTCTAACCCAACATCTTCATGTTCCACTCTCCACTTGTGATGGAAAATCAATTGGCAAATGTCCAACGTAAGCCCATTAACATCTGTCAAGTTCCTGCGCTTCATCATCAATTTCATTGAGATGTCACTTTTGCTTACTCCAGGGAGGAAGTCCAAGGTCCAGAGCATGTCAAGTACCCATCCGGACTCTCATGAAGATGTAGGAGCTAGTCAGCAACTACGGAGGTGGCCCATTAAGTCCCACCTCTGTACTCTTCTATCTGAGGTTTTGGAAATGCAGCCCGGAGAGGCTAAGGACCCTATGCTCCCTGCCTTGTCACCCCTGAATTTCCCTCAGGTGGTGGATCTATCTCGAGGAAGGAAAATCTATGATTCAACCAGAGTGGATCATATTGACTATGGACATGTTCCTAGTAGTCTATCTTAAGCCAAGAAACCTTTCAGGAGCAGCTACTCTCATCCAATCTCTGCAAGATGCATGCTATTTAGCCTCCGCACCTTTACTTCACTCCTCAAAATCGAGGGAAAGCTGTAAGAGTCCAGTAGGACAATATGATGGCATCTTTCATATCAAGCAGGAAAGCACAAGATCGCAAGAGAGAGATAGGAATGATCCTGAATTGGGCAGAGATGAGCCTCACACACTTGTCTGCAGCCCACATCTGTGGCTCCCTTAACATGATAGCAGACTGGATAAGTCGGGGCCTACCAACAGTGGGGTAGTGCCTTTTCTGTAGATTTTCAGACAAATCTCCCAAATGTGGTATGCCAGAGGTGAATCTCATAACATCGAGGTTCAATGCCAAGGACAACCCATTGGCGATAAATGCTCTTTCAGTTCCTTGGAGGTTAAGGCTGCTGTACATCTTCCCTCTGTTTTCCTTGATTCTGAGGGTATTGATGAAAATCAGAATAGGATCAGGCCTCTGTACTAGCCATCAAACCATTTTGGCTGAAGAGATCCTGGTTTACCCAACTTATTCGAATGGGTCAAGGGCAGTATTGGACACTTACCTCTGCCCAGATCTGCAGAAATTCAACCCCATAGTCTGAAGGTTGATCATTCCCTTTCAGAGTTGGTCCTAAGAACCTTGTCTCATTCAAGGGCAGATTCAACTAAGAGAGCATACTCGTGAATCATGTGGATTTTTGTTGGCTTGGTGCTCATCCAAGGAGATGATGCTTCAGATCTACCCCTCCCAGCTATTCTTCAATTCATGCAGGTTGGTCTGGACAAAGGCTTATCTCCCTCCACCTTAAGAGTCCACATTTCAGCAATCTCTTCAGCATGTCTTAAAGGGGTACTCCGGCCCTGAGACATCTTATCCCCTATCCAAAGGATAGGGGATAAGATGTCTCCCCGCGGGGATCCCGCCACTGGGGACCACCACAATCTTGTATTCTGCACCCACCTGTTTGAGCTGCAGGCCGCGGTGCCAGCTCACAAACAGCCGGGTGGCGACCATGGGGCCGGAGTATCGTGACGTCACGACTACGCCCCTGTGTGACGACAGCCGTCACGCCCCCTACCATAGATTTGCATAGCGGGGGGTGACGTCGCATGGGGGCGGAGTTGTGACATCACGATACTCCGGCCCCATGGACGCCACCCGGCTGTTTGTGAGCTGGGACCGCGATGTGCAGCTCAAACAGGTGGATAGCGAATAAAAGATTGCGGGGGTCCCCAGCAGCGGGACCCCCGCAGTGAGACATCTTATCCCCTATCCTTGGGATAGGGGGTAAGATGTCTCAGGGCCGGAGTACCCCTTTAACCCCTTAAGGATCGGGGGTTTTTCCGTTTTTGCATTTTCGTTTTTTGCTCCTTGCCTTTAAAAAATAATAGCTCTTTCAATTTTGCACCTAAAAATCCATATTATGGCTTATTTTTTGCGCCACCAATTCTACTTTGTAATGACGTCAGTCATTGTGCCCAAAAATCTACGGTGAAACGGAAAAAAAAATCATTGTGAGACAAAATTGAAACTTTTGGAGGCTTCCGTTTCTATGTAGTACATTTTTTGGTAAAAATGACACCTGATATTTATTCTGTAGGTCCATACGGTTAAAATGATACCCTACTTATATAGGTTTGATTTTGTCGTACTTCTGGAAAAAATCATAACTTCATGCAGGAAAATTTATACGTTTAAAATTGTCATTTCTGACCCCTATAACTTTTTTATTTTTCCATGTATGGGGCGGTATGAGGGCTCATTTTTTGCGCCGTGATCTGAAGTTTTTAACGGTACCATTTTTGCATTGATAGGACTTATTGATCGCTTTTTATTCATTTTTTCATGATATAAAAAGTGACCAAAAATGCACAATTTTGGACTTTGGAATTTTTTTGCGCACACGCCATTGACCGTGCGGTTTAACTAATGATATATTTTTATAATTTGGACATTTCCGCACGCGGCGATACCATATATGTTTATTTTTATTTTTATTTACACTCTGTTTTTTTTTTATGGGAAAAGGGGGGTGATTCAAACTTTTAATAGGGGAGGTGTTAAATGATGTTTATTCACTTTTTTTTTTAAACTTTTTTTTTGCAGTGTTATAGCTCCCATAGGGACCTATAACACTGCACACACTGATCTTTATCATTGATCACTGGTTTCTCATAAGAAACCATTGATCGATGATTCTGCCGCTTGACTGCTAATGCCTGGATCTCAGGCACTGAGCAGTCATTCGGCGATCGGACAGCGAGGAGGCAGACAGCGGGCCCTCCCGCTGTCCTGTAAGCTGTTCGGGATGCCGCGATTTCGCCGCGGCTATCCCGAACAGCCCACTGAGCTAACCGGCATGCTTTCAGTTTCACTTTAGACGCGGCGTTCAACTTTCAACGCCGCGTCTAAAGGGTTAATAGAGCGCGGCACAGCGATCAATGCCGCGCGCTATTAGCCACGGGTCCCGGCCTCTAACAGAGGCCTGGCCCGACCCGCCGTCACGCCGACACGCCGTGGCCCCGCGTTACAGATTGGGAGTGGACACATGACGTTCCAGTACGTCATGTGTCCTTAAGGGGTTAATAGGCCTATTCCTCAGGACCCTTTCATCAAGAGGTTTCTGAAAGGGGTACTCTGCCCTTGACATCATATCCCCTATTCGAAGGTACTACTTACTTAAAAAAAGTAAAACTTTTTTAAACAAAACCAGTGTACTTAAAATTGTCCTCTTCTGACCCCTATTGCTTTTTCATTTTTTTTTATACAGGGCTGTATGATGGCTCATTTTTTTCAACATGGTTTTTATTTTAACAGTAGCATGTTGTTTTGATGAGACTTTTTGATCACTTTTTATTAATCTTTTTCTACTATAGGATGTGACAAAAAAAAATCTCCATTCATGGCATTTGGTGTTTTTTTTTTTTTTTTTTTTTTACAGTTGCGCTGTTCAAACCCCAGGCAATCTATAGGCATGTTTTGCTATATCATGATAAGGTATGAGCTGAGCATCCAACATTTTTAGAGGTATTAAGTGATGCCAACCAAGATATTCACAATATTCACAACCTACAAACAGAATGGCACCAATAGCCACACACTTATATCAAAGCACAATATTTATTAAGCCATACAAGCTTGATATTTAATTAAGTTTGTATTTAAATATGCCTGTATGGCTTTTGGACCTCCTTTTGTTTGTTATCATAGATTGGAGTGTAGCCTCTACTCAGGACCAGCCCAAGACATTGTGCTGCCTGGGTCCAAGGCAGCACAAAAAACAAAAACAAAAAAAAAAAACACAGCCACCAAAAAATGTATTTTAAAATTCTGTATTTCTACATAACTTTATAACATAGGTGTCTCTTTCCAGGGACGGACTGACAACACTCAGGGCCCACAGACCAAAAAAAGAAAGGGTCCCTGTGAGACTCCGCCCCTGGCTACACACTCCCCCGCCCCTAAAACAAAACAAAATCCCTCCTATAGTAATAGATACCAGCTGTACACAAGATCTGCAGACCATATAAGTGATTATATGCAGGACCATATAGAGGTATATACCAGCTTTACACATGATCTGTATACCATATAAGTGATTATAGTCACATATAGGAACTCACAGGTCACGTCTTTTCTGATCAGCATTGTCCTCTTTCCTTTTTTTCCACTTTCGGGTCAGACCGCCATGACCACTTCTTCCAACGAAAACATCATCTCTTCAGCATCTGCAGGACAAACATCTTAGACTGCACATTTTCCAGTGCTCTCCCAACCTCTTCACAATCTCCCCCTCCATAGGCCCCCAATTTGTAATAATGCCTACTAAGAGTGGGTAGAATAGTAGGTCCCCAATTGACTAGGTATATCCTTCACAATAAGCAGGTAGTTCCCCCACAGTAGTTACATTGGGGGACATTTATCATTGCTGGTTTTTTAAGCAAGTTCTCTAGTCATTTCTATTTTTGCTTTAGTTTTGCTTATGTGTGACATATTTATCATACTATCTTAAGGGGTTGATAAGTTTGGCACACATAAGCAAAAAACAATAAATAACTTTAGAATACTATTATTAGCACACATACAGTGGGGTAAAAAAAGTATTTAGGTCAGCCACCAATTGTGCAAGGTCTCCCACTTAAAAAGATGAGAGGCCTGTAATTTTCATCATAAATATACCTCAATTAAGAGAGACATAACGAGAAAAAAAATACCTAAAATCACATTGTCTGATTTTTAAAGAATTTATTTTCAATTTATGGTGGAAAATAATTATTTGGTCAATAACAAAAGTTAATCTCAATACTTTGTTATATACCCTTTGTTGGCAATGACAGAGGTCATACATTTTCTTTAAGTCTTCACAAGGTTTTCACACACTGTTGCTGGTATTCCTCCATGCAGATCTCCTCTAGAGCAGTGATGTTTTGGGGCTGTCGCTGGGCAACATGAACTTTCAACACCCTCCAAAGGTTTCTATGGGGTTGAGATCTGGAGACTGGCTAGGCCATTCCAGGACCTTGAAAAGCCACTCCTTCATTGCCCGGGCGGTGTGTTTTGGACATTGTCATGCTGAAACACCCAGCCACGTTTCATCTTCCATGCCTTTACTGATGGAAGGAGGTTTTCACTCAAAATCTCACTATACATGGCCCCATTCATTATTTCCTTTACACGGATCAGTCGTCCTGGTCCCTTAGCAGAAATACATCCCCAAAGCATGATGTTTCCACCCCCATACTTCACAGTAGGTATGGTGTTCTTTGGATGCATTCTTTCTCCTCCAAACACGACGAGTTAGGTTTTAACCAAAAAGTTCTACTTTGGTTTCATCTAACCATATGACATTCTCCCAATCCTCTTCTGGATCATACAAATTCTCTCTAGCAAACTTTAGATGGGCTCGGACATGTACTGGCTTAAGTAGGGGGACACGTCTGGCACTGAATGATTTGAGTCCCTTGCGGCATAGTGTGTTACTGATGGTAGCCTTTGTTACTTTGGTCCCAGCTCTCTGCAAGTCATTCACTAGGTTCTCCCGTGTGGTTCTGGGATTTTTGATCACCGTTCTTGGGATCAATTTGACACCACAGGCTGAGATTATCAGTGGTCTTGTATGTCTTCCATTTTCTAATAATTGCTCCCATAGTTGATTTCTTCACACCAAGCTGTTTGCCTATTGCAGATTCAGTCTTCCATTTTCTAATAATTGCTCCCACAGTTGATTTCTTCACACCAAGCTGTTTGCCTATTGCAGATTCAGTCTTCCCAGCCTGGTGCAGGTCTACAATTTTTTTTCTGTTATCCTTCGACAGCTCTTTGGTCTTGGTCATAATGGAGTTCTGAGTGTGACTGAGGTAGTGGACAGGTGTCTTTTATACTGATAAGTTCAAACAGGTGCCATTAACCTCTTGGGGACGCAGGGCATACCTGTACATCCTGCGCCCACTCCCGCGATATAATGCGGGGTCATGCGGTGACCCCGCGTCATATTGGGTTGCCATGTTGGCTAATGGTAGCCGGGACCCGGAGCTAATAGCGCGCATCACTGATCGCGATGACCCTTTAGACTTTGATCACCGTGTCTAAAATGTGAAAAAAAGCATTCCCTGCAGCTCAGTTGGGCTGATCGGGATCACCGCAGTGAAATTGCCTCCAGTACGTCTGTTCGGCAATTGATTGCTCCAAGCCTGATATCCAGGCTTGAGCAATCGACCGCCGATAACACTGAGCAATGCAATGCTATGGCATAGCATTGAACAGTGCTGGCAATCAATGTACTGCATGTTATAGCCCCCTATAACATTGCAAAAAAAGGTGTAAAAAAAACGTTAATAAATGTGATTTAACCCCTTCCCTTATAAAAGTTCAAATTACCCCCCTTTTCTAATTTTTTTTAAAAACGTGTGAACAAAAATAAACATATGTGATATTGCCATGTGCGTAAATGTCCAAACTATAAAAATATATTGTTAATTAAACGGCATGGTCCATGGCGTACACATAAAAAAATTCCAAAGTCCAAAATAGCATATTTTTGGTCACTTTTTATACCATGAAAAATGAATAAAAAGCGATCAAAGTCTGATGAAAACAAAAATCGTACCTATAAAAACTTCAGATCACGGCGCAAAAGATGAGCCCTGATACCGCCCCGTATGCAGAAAAATAAAAAAAACTTTAGGGGTCAGAAGATGGCAATTTTCAACATATAAATTTTCCTGCATGTAGTTATGATTTTTTTCAGAAGTAATACAAAATCAAACCTATTTAAGTAGGGTATCATTTTAATTTTATGGACCTACAGAATAAAGATAAGGTGTAATTTTTACCGAAAAATTTACTGTGTAGAAGCAGAAGCCCCCAAAAGTTACAAAAGGATGTCTTTTTCTTCAGTTTCGTAACACAATGTTTTTTTTTTGTTTTGTTTTGCCGTAGATTTTTGGGTAAAATGACTGACAACATTACAAAGTAGAATTGGTGGCACAAAAAATAATTAATAAGAGTCTGTAGGTGCAAAATTGAAAGGGTTATAAGTCCCCAAGGGATTAATGCAGGTAATGAGTGGAGGACAGTGGAGACTCTTAAAGAGGAAGTTACAGGTCTGTGAGAGCCAGAAATCTTGCTTGTTTGTAGGTCATCAAATACTTATTTTCCACCATAATTTGCAAATAAATTCTTTAAAAATCAGACAGTATGATTTTATGGATTTTTTTCTCTCATTATGTCTCTCATAGTTGAGGTATACCTATGATGAAAATGACAGGCCTCTCGCATCTTTTTGAGTGGGAGAACTTGCATAATTGCATGCTGACTATATACTTTTTTTGCCCTACTGTAAGCAAAACCCAATAAATGACTTCAGAACACCCCCTGGAAACCCCACTTCCTCTCCTATGTGACTTTTCTGCTCTAAAGCCGCATCTGTGAAAATATGTGCCATATATATATATATATATATATATATATATATATATATATATATATGTTTATCACAGTTTTTTACCACTTTTTTTTTCTCTAAATGTACTAAACCATTTTTTGTTTGTTTTTTTCAAATCTGTGTATCCCGTGGACTACTTTGGATTTAGTGGACTATGATGACCAGCGTTTTTATTTTGTTTGTTTAATATTAATAAAATGTTTAATGAGGGCTTGTGGGGGAGTGCTTTTTTTTGTAATACATTTTTTTAAACGTGTTGGTTTTTAAAAATATTTACTTTACAGGCTTAGTAGTGGAAGCTGTCTAATAGACAAAACAGCTAGGACTAACCCCCAATTATTACCCCGGTACCTACCACCACAGGGGTGCCGGGAAGTGCTGGTACCAACAGGCTTAGAGCGCCAAAAAATGGCACTCCTTGGCCTAGGTGGTAACGTAGGCTGGCATTACCTAGGCTGGGGAGGGACAGTAACAATGGTCCTTGCCCACCCTGGTAATGTCAGGCTGTTGTTACTTGGTTGATATTTGGCTGAAAATGAAAATACAGCGAACCCCACAAATTTTTTTGCATAAGTAATCATATAAAAAAAAACTTGTATGGTTTCCACTATTTTTATTCTCAGCCAGATACCAACCAAGCAGCAACAGCTTGACGTTACCAGGGTGGGTGAGGACCATTGTTACTGGCCCTCCCCAGCCTAAATAATGCCAGCCTGTTACTTCCTAGGCCCAGGAGCGCCATTTTTGATGCTCTGGGCCTGTTGGTACCAGCTCTTCCCGACACCCCTGTGGCGGTGTGTACTGGGGTAATATTAAGGGGTTAGCGCTAGCTGTTTTTGGGTTAGTACATTTATGGCTCTCTCCCCTGGGGAGAATGTCCACAAAGCTGAAGAAGCCTCTAGCAGTTGGTAAACTACAACCCCCATCATTGAATGACGGGGGTTGTAATTTAGCAACAGCGAGCCTCCTGTTTACCAACAGCTGGAGGCTCACTGTTGCTAACCTACAACTCCCATGATGGGGGTTGTAGTTTAGCAACAGCTGGAGGCCACTTGTTCCAAAACTACAACTCTTATGATGGGAGTTATAGTTTAGCAAAAGCTAGGGGCACCCTTTTCCTAAACTACAACTCCTATGATGGGAGTTGTAATGTAGCAACAGCTGGGGCACCCTGGTGTAAAAATGCCCCCCGACCGCTGTTGCAAGACTACAACTCCCAGCATGCCCTTACAGTGAGGACATGCTGGGAGTTGTAGTTTTGTCGCCTCTTAGCTCTGCTTGGGTGAGGCTTATATTTAGTCACTCACCACTCCAGAACCGGACCAGCAGTGCTGCAGCAGGCATCAGTTGAACTTGGATCAGAATCAAACAAGCCGGGCAGGGAGTGGGGACAAGTCGTTGGCGGGCCGGCGGGCGCAGCGATATCCTCTATGGGCGCGTTCAGGTCTACATGAGGTCACAACACAGTAAGGCTTGACCTCAGCTCCTCTCTCAGGCAGCCACTGCAGTTCTCTTAACGAACCCTGAGGAGGACATCCAGCTCTGGGTCTGGCTCTGCATAGACACAGCGGCCGATGCAGGCCCTGTCCCCTCTGCTCCCCCATATGATTGTCAGTGGTGGCGCTATAATAAAAAAAGAAAATCTTGGGTAGCAAAGTGCCACCCCTGACGGAGTGCCACCTGGGACCAAAGGACCCACTGGGACTAATGGTAGGGCCGGTTCTGCCTCTACTTATAATGGCCACGTCACACAACAGATCATTAAAAACATAGTAAAGGCCATGACACTTGACAAGTGACGAGTTTAGTAGGCTGAATAAAAACATGTTATATTTATATAAAATAAAAATATTTCCCCCACTCAAATCTAAGAGCAATAATACTTCTATGAAGCTTGGGTGGGCACCACAGAAGAATAATAGAACAGAGAGGCTTGTATAGTAAAGTAAAGTTGAATTAAAGTCCATTAGAAGGGATAATAGTATCAGTCGTCAGTGTTTTCCCTTGGTTTAGTATATGTGAGTCTCACATACTATGTCATATATAATTCATTATAATTGCTGTTAAAATTATCATATTTAGAGTACCTTTTTGGTCTTTAAGGGTTATATTTCTTAATGGTACAATTACTTCCATTTCACATCCATTATGATACCGCATTGTATAACCATGTAAATGTCACCAATTGCATTTCAGTATTATAAACATTTGGTAGAAATGTAGGGCAAGTCTGTTTTGACTACATTGCATAGTCTTCTAGGTGTGCAACATTTTATTAGTAGCAGCATCTTAGAGAAAACCTCTCGTATTGCTTTAAAGCATACCTGCCAGATTTCATAAAAGAAAATGTAATGTTACTCAGTACCAAATCATGACCATGTACATCTATTTTTTATATGATTTACCAATGCCGCCTGTGATGTGACATATTCACACTGATGCAATATTATTAATACCAAGTTAAGCCGCATTTGGGGATTCCTGAGACCTGTGCCATTATCAATTTTTCGTGTGTTACATGTCTATCTACATGTTCCCGTGAGTCTAGATATTATATTATGTATTGACTTTTGATATTTGCGGGAACATGATTTTATGGTTGCTTCAATATAGTTCTTACCTGTGGCTGTGTCCACATTGTGCGACCTGTGTGGTTACATCCACCTTTTGTTGTTGGGCTATGATATTGTCTGTATCTGTGCTACATTAGACTCTTAGGTATTTACCTCATTTAATGTATCATCTTCCCTTATCATTTTTTCACATTATCTATTAGCGGTACGTTCTGCTATGGGATAAACTCACACTGATACAAAATTACATATACTATGCCGAGTTGCATTTGTGCATACGTATGTTGTGGTTCACAACATGCGTTTTTTTTTGTTACTCTATTCTCACGTATTGTTTTTGAGTGTGTCTGGGGTTCTTTCTATGCTGATTTTGTTTCTTTATGATATCTTATGTAAGTTGGAATATGTACAGCTTCTCATGTGTGTTCCATAGGATGCAATTGTGTATACTACACTGCATGTGTATATTCATGGGCACCATTATAGGGAAACTGACACAAACAAGAAAGTTACCCATGGGTTAATCAGCGATTTTCGGTGTCTTGATTTGACTTCACCTGGCCGCACCTTTTTTCAGCTACCTTCCATATGCCACGTCACATCCTGTTTGACGGAGGCGGGGAGTTTGGATCCACGGTGGGACCTGACCATATGCCAGTAGGTATTTAAACCCCCGTGTGACAAGGTACCAACACCATGACTAAGAGCAACTGCTCAAAACGCGTCGGCGTTTCACCCCTTTTTTAAGTGACATGTCACTTGCCACCCAGTGGCGAACCTCCATGTTTTTAAAATGCATTATTAAAGGCTAAGTTTTATTGGATATGCACACCCAGGAGCCGGACCCTTGCTTCTATTTTTCTTCCCAGTGTTACAGGGAGTGGCGGCTCCCTGCATCCGTGCTCCGGGATCATTGTCAGATGCTTGACACATATGGACTTTGGTGAGCTGATCTACATTTTCTTGATTGTTTTTCATCTATTTTTTATGCATCTATCACCTATATTTATTATACAAACACCATTTTCATTTTCATTAGCTCACAGTGTTAGAAATCCTCTCCTCTCACTGTCAATGACTCATGGACAAGCCTGATTCTGCTGCAGGACTGGTTAGTGTCCCAGTAGGTATGGGGGCCACTAGTGGTGGGATTTTCGGGAGCAGTTTTCTTTATTAAATGTTCAAACATTTTAAACAAGTATTTTACAAAAGGTCTTTAATTTTAAACATGTAAAATGTTTTTGGATCTGACAGTGCTCATTTAATGTAATAAAAAAAAAGTAGTAAATAAAAATAAATACATATACATACAGTAAAATTCCTTTAAGCCACAAGCAAAGGAAATGCTTCACTTATAGGATACTTTCACTCTATAGCCAATTCCATAGCCTTCTGTCTATCCAGTATTAACCCCTTCCCGCAGAATGTTATATATAAACGCCGGGTTGTGCAGTGCGTTCGCGCATCCCGACGTTCATAAATGACATTCAGTTAACCCGGCGATGCGCAGCATCGCACGGGTTAACCAGCAGAAGTCCCGCTGTTTCCAGCAGGGGACAACTTCTGCTTCACCCCCCAGGACCATCCATTGATGGTCCTGGTCAGCGATCACTGTGATTGGTCCCTGTGGACCAATCACAGTGACCTGGGGTGAAAGTTCAGATCCCCCACACTGCCCGCCCCTGGAAGTCGGGCAGAATGGGGGAAGATGGCTGCGGGGCTCGCGGGGACCTGCGGCATAGGGGGGGAACACGCGGGGACCGGCGGCCTTACCCGAAGCAGCGGCGGGACCGAGGAGCAGCGCGGGATCGGCCACGTGGACGAGCAGCGACGGGACCGGCAGGTAAGTATATGGTCCTCAGAGGCAGCAGTGAAGATCTTCACTGCTGCTTCTAGGAGTCTGAAAACTACAACTCCCAGCATGCCTAGACAGCCTTTGGTTGTCTGGGCATGCTGGGAGTTGTAGTTTTGAAACATCTGGAGGGCCCCAGTTTGGAGACCATTGTTTTGCTGTTGCAAAACTACAACTCCCAGCATGCACTGACTGTCCAGGCATGCTGGGAGTTTTAGTTCAGCAACATCTGGCCCTTCAGATGTTGCCAAACTACAACTCCCAGCATGCCCTTCAGATGTCTGGGCATGCTGGGAGTTGTAGTTTTGCAACAACTGGAGACACACTGGTTGGGAAATATTGTCTGTTTCTAACTCAGTGTTTCCTAACCTGTGTGCCTCCAGCTGTTGCAAAACTATAACTCCCAGCATGCACTAGCAGACCATGCATGCTGGGAGTTGTGGTTTTGCAACAGCTGGTGCACCCCCCCTGTGAATGTACAGGGTACATTCACATGGGCGAGGGTTTTACAGTGGGTTTCTCGCTGCAAGTTTGAGGTGCAGCAAATTTTGCGCTGGGAAACTCGCTGTAATCCCCCGCCCGTGTGACTGTACCCTAAAAACACTACACTACACTACCACAAAATAAAATAAAAAGTTAAAAGCACTACATATACACATACCCCTACACAGCCCCCCTCCCCTCCCCCAATAAGAACGTCCGGTACACCACTGTTTCCAAAGCAGAGCCTCCAGCTGTTGAAAAACAGCAACTCCCAGTATTGCCGGACAGCCATTGACTGTCCACGCATGCTGGGAGTTTTGCAACAGCTGGAGGCACCCTGTTTGGGAATCACTGGCGTAGAATACCCCTATGTCCACCCCTATGCAAATCCCTAATTTAGGCCTCAAATGCACATGGCACTCTCTCACTTTGGAGCCCTGTCGTATTTCAGGGCAACAGTTTAGGGTAAACAACAAAAAAACGTGGTCTCAAATGGCTGGAGATGCTCAACCCCAGCGGTTGTGCATTTATACTGGGGGAGCAGATCCTGCCCTTGTAGTCCGTTGCTAAGGGCGATCCCCAGCATAAAAATGCATACAATGGAGGATGCCTGCAGCGGACTACAAGTGCCACAATAGAATCCTACACCAGATAAACGGTGTGGATGTGTAACAATTAGAATACAATACAGGAATATGGGTGCACTACTGTGGTAGATGTAAACAATGACAATGTCATCTCCAGCCATTTGAGACCACGTTTTTTTGTTGTTTGTTTAAATTTTATACTTGGAGGTGTATAAACTCCAAAATAAATGCGCCTTGAATATCTTCAAGGCAGCATTAAGGTAGCACCTGTGAGGCCCGGCACCCATATGAGCCAACTCAGGTGGGGCTTGCAGCTTGCCTCCCTCCTCCCATTGCATGTGTGCTCAGTCACGCTGAAGGGTATCTGGGAGGAAGTTGTGAGTCGACCGAATGCTGCCGTAATTGCCCACTGGCCCCTGTTTTGCTTATCAAGCACAGGTAGGATTAGCGTAGGTCCCGCATCATCTTGAGAAACCTTGGCGTTGGTGTGCGAGCTCTGGTGTGTCCTTCATATAAGGATACACTGGCGAACGTCTCAATTTTAACATCAGTGTTGACGGATAGCCAATGTCATTGTTTACATCTACCACAGTAGTGCACCCATATTCCTGTATTGTATTCCAACAGTTTAGGGTCACATATGGGGTATCCCCGTACTCTGGAGAAATTACGTTACAAGGTTTGGGGGGCTTTTTCTCCTTTTAACCCTTCATGAAAAGGAAATGTTGGGGTCTACACCAGAATGTTAGTGTAAATGTTTTTTATTTTTTAGACTAACATGCTGATGTAGCCCTATACTTTACATTTTCCCAAGAGGTAAAAGGGAAAAACGCCTACCAAAATTTGAAACGCAATTTCTCCCGACTACGGAAATACTCCATATGTGGGCGCAAAGTGCTCTGGGGGCGCACAACAAGGCCCAGAAGGGAGAGTGCACCATGTACATTTGAGGTGATTTGCACAGGGGGGGCTGATTGTTACAGCAGTTTTGACAAATGCAAAAAAAAACAAAAACCCCACATGTGACCCCATTTCGGAAACTACACCCCTCACGGAATGTAATGAGGGGTGCAGTGAGAATTTACCCCCCACAGGTGTCTAACAGATCTTTGGAACAGTGGTCCGTGAAAATGAAAACTTGTACAGCCCACTGTTCCAAAGATCTGTCAGACACCAGTGGGGGGCAAATGCTCACTGTACCCCTTGTTACGTTCCTCAAGGGGTCTAGTTTCCAAAATGGTATGCCATGTGTTTTTTTTTTGCTGTTCTGGCACCTTAGGGGCTTCCTAAATGCGACATGACCCCCGAGCAAAATTTGCTCTCAAAAAGCCAAATATGACTCCTTCTCTTCTGAGCATTGTAGTTCGCCCATAGTGCACTTCAGGTCCACTTATGGGGTATCCCCATACTCAGAAGAGATGGGGTTACACATTTTGGGGGGTATTTTCTGCTATTAATCCTTGCAAAAATGTGAAATTTGGGGGGGGAAACACACATTTTAGTGAAAACATTTTTTTGTTTTTACATATGCAAAAGTTGTGAAACACCTGTGGGGTATTAAGGCTCACTTTATTCCTAATTACGTTCCTCAAGGGGTCTAGTTTCCAAAATGGTATGCCATGTGGGGTTTTCTTTGCTGTTCTGGCACCATAGGGGCTTCCTAAATGCGACATGCCCCCCGAGCAAAATTTGCTCTCAAAAAGCCAAATATGACTCCTTCTCTTCTGAGCATTGTAGTTCGCCCGTAGTGCACTTCAGGTCAACTTATGGGGTACCTCCATACTCAGAAGAGAAGCGGTTACAAATATTGGGGGGTATTTCCTGCTATTAACCCTTGGAAAAATGTGAAATTTGGGGGGAAACACATATTTTAGTGAAATTTTTTTTTTTTTTTTTTTACATATGCAAAACTCGTGAAACACCTGTGGGGTATTATGGCTCACTTTATTCCTTGTTACGTTCCTCAAGGGGTCTAGTTTCCAAAATGGTATGCCATGTGAGGGTTTTTTGCTGTTCTGACACCATAGGGTCTTCTTAAATGCAACATGCCCCCCAAAAACCATTTCAGAAAAACATACTCTCCAAAATCCCCTCGTCGCTCCTTCGCTTCTGAGCCCTCTACTGCGCCCGCCGAATAATTTACATAGACATATGAGGTATGTGCTTACTCAAGAGAAATTGGGCTACATATATAAGTATACATTTTCTCCTTTTACCCCTTGTAAAAATTCAAAAATTGGGTCTACAAAAACATGCGAGTGTAAAAAATGAAGATTGTGAATTTTCTCCTTCACTTTGCTTCTATTCCTGTGAAACACCTAAAGGGTTAAAACTCTGACTGAATGTCATACTTTGGGGGGGTGCAGTTTTTATAATGGGGTCATTTGTGTGGTATTTCTAATATGAAGACCTTTCAAATCCACTTCAAACCTGAATTGGTCCATGAAAAATAGTGAGTTTGAAAATTTTGTGAAAAATTTGAAAATTGCTGCTGAACTTTGAAGCCCTCTGGTGTCTTCCAAAAGTAAAAACTCATCAATTTTATGATGCAAACATAAAGTAGACATATTCTATATGTGAATAATTTTTTTTATTTGTAATATACATTTTCCTTACAAGCAGAGAGCTTCAAAGTTAGAAAAATGCAAAATATTTACATTTTTCATAAAATTTTTGGATTTTTCACAAGGAAAGGATGCAAGTTACCACAAAAATTTACCACCATGTTAAAGTAGAATATGTCACAAAAAAAATATCTCGGAATCAGAATGATAACTAAAAGCATTCCAGAGTTAATAATGTTTAAAGTGACAGTGGTCAGATGTGCAAAAAACGCTCTGGTCCTTAAGGCCAAAATGGGCTTGGTCCTTAAGGGGTTAACATACCTTTTTTGGCTTCAGGGGCACTTGCTGGGAATATGATTTTCACATATTACCTGTCACCTGTTACTAGCTTTGAATATATCTTGTCTGAAAGTCCCTATTGATGCATCACTAACTGAAATCAGCATAGGATGGAGGTAGAGAGGCTGAGCTTATGAATATATATAGTATTTTAATGTAGCTGAATAAATGCTGCATGGACTTGTAGAATCAGGCTATGTTTACAATACTAAATATCCACCCAGAATATATTCCAAGTGCAGCAACTGCTACCGACGTCACCATTGATGGCAATGCAGTCCGCACGGATCTCCACCTAAAAAGTGAACATGTTTATTCCTTTGGTGGGTCAGGAATTCTGAAATTACGCAGTATAATTGGGTCAATGTTAAACCCATTTACACTAATGTAAGTTTTATGCAGCAGAATTTCTGAGCAGAATATTTCTTGGAAATTCTTCAGTGTGAGCATAGCCTAAAGTTAGTTATACATGGTCAGTCAGTCCCATTGAAATCAGCTGGTTTGGCCGACTGTATTGTGTATGGTGGCCTCCCGACTTTTCCCACATACTATCACTGTTAGTCTCAGCAGCACATACACAGATTTTTACATATAAATACATGTATCTGCCCCCCCAGCATAAATGCACATCCGCATTTTGGGTTGAGCCCCTCCTGCCACCAGAGACCATGTCTTCGTAGTGGTTTTAAAATTTGGAAATGTTATACTAATTCGCCTATTTATAATTTTAGGTAGCATTAAGGTTCACATATCAGCCAACTTGGGTGGGGCTTATTGCCTGTTTCCTTCCTCCCATTGTATGTGTGCTCAGTCACATTGGAGGTAACCTGGGAGCAGCCTGTGAGTCGGACCTAATGCTGTTGTAATTGCCCACTGGCCCCTGGTTGTGCTTATCATGCACAGGTAGGTTAGTGTTAGGTCCCGTGCCACTTGAGAAACCTCGCGTTGGTGTGCAGGCTCAGGAATGTCCTTTATATAAGGATACACTGGCTAATGTCTCAATTTTACATCAGTTTTGGGGGGTTAGTCAATGTTATTGTATACATCTACCACAGTAGGGCACCTATTTTTGTATTTTTCGTATTTTTGTATTACTTTATATGTTACTCATCCACGCCTTCCTCTGGTGTATGATGCTATTGTGGTACTTGTGGTTCTTTGAAGGCATCCTCCATCGTATGCATTTTATGCTGGGGATTGCCCATAGCAATGGACCACAAGTGCAGGATCTGTCCCCCCAGCATAAATGCACATCAGCATTTTGGGTTGAGCCCCTCCTGCCATCTGAGACCACATATTCGTAGTAGTTTACATATAAATATGGAATCAAATAACAGAAAGCTACTACCTCTAAGCTCGGTGTTTCATATGCTGCCTTTAACCCCTTAAGGACTCAGGGTTTTTCCGTTTTTGCACTTTCGATTTTTCCTCCTTACCTTTTAAAAATCATAACCCTTTCAATTTTCCACCTAAAAATCCATATTATGGCTTATTTTTTGCATCGCCAATTCTACTTTGCAGTGAAATTAGTCATTTTACCCAAAAATGCACGACGAAACGGAAAAAAAAAATCATTGTGCGACAAAATTGAAAAAAACCCGCCATTTTGTAACTTTTGGGGGCTTCCGTTTCTACGCAGTGCATATTTCGGTAAAAATTACACCTTATCATTATTCTGTAGGTCCATACGGTTAAAATGATACCCTACTTATATAGGTTTGATTTTGTCGCACTTCTGGAAAAAATCATAACTACATGCAGGAAAATTTATATGTTTAAAAATGTCATCTTCTGACCCCTATAACTTTTTTATTTTTCCACTTACAGGGTGGTATGAGGACTCATTTTTTGCGCCATGATCTGAAGTTTTTATCGGTATGATTTTTGTTTTGATCGGACTTTTTGATCACTTTTTATTCATTTTTTTAATGGTATAAAAAGTGACCAAAATACGCTTTTTTGGACTTTGGAATTTTTTTGCGCATACGCCATTGACCGTGTGGTTTGATTACTGATATATTTTTATAGTTCGGACATTTACGCACGCGGCGATACCACATATATATATATTTTTTTTTTTACACTTTTTTATTTTTTTATGGGAAAAGGGGGGTGATTCAAACTTTTATTAGGGAAGGGGTTAAATGACCTTTATTAACACTTTTTCTTAACATTTTTTTTTGCAGTGTTATAGGTCCCATAGGGACCTATAACACTGCACACACTGATCTCTCATCCTGATCACAGGTGTGTATTAACACGCCTGTGATCAGCATTATCGGCGCTTGACTGCTCCTGCCTGGATCTCAGGCACGGAGCAGTCATTCGTCGATCGGACACCGAGGAGGCAGGTAAGGGCCCTCCCGGTGTCCGGTCAGCTGTTCGGGAATGCCGCGATTTCACCGGGTCACTTTCACTTTCACTTTAGAAGCGGCGGTCAGCTTTGACCGCCGCTTCTAAAGGGTTAATACCGCACATCGCCGCGATCGGCGATGTGTGGTATTAGCCGCGGGTCCCGGCCGTTGATGAGCACTGGGACCAACGCGATATGATGCAGGATCGTGGCGCGATCCCGCTTCATATCGCGGGAGCCGGCGCAGGACGTAAATATACGTCCTGCGTCGTTAAGGGGTTAAATACAATACCGAACAAATCTATGAAATATGTTGAAAAACAAATAAAGGGGAAAATGATAGCATACAAAGTCTCATGCTTCCCGTAGACAACAGTAACAGTTATAAAACTCCCTGCTTTTTACAATGCACAATGCATTTTCCCCAACTTTCTACCAAATAGGAAGCTGGCTAGATAGAAGATCCACCCAGGCTGCAAGTTGTTTGCATTGTGCACTCAGTGAAACCACTTTGACTTTGATCTTTTTGGGGTATGGTCTTCTGAAGTCACATGTCTAGATACCTGCTTGAAGGTAATAGGTTACATAGGTCACATTGCATGTATATATTCACGGTGACGTTAGTCTGTTACTGAGACTTGATAAAGCACTGATCTGTGCGAAATGGTTGCCTAGTGGTACCCCCCCTCACCCGCACTTGTCCCTCTCTGTACCTGTATATGTGAGTATGTGTCCTCAATAAACTATAAGAAAGAAGATACCATGGTGACTTGCTGACTTTATTTCATTTCATCTAAATATGCAAGTGTCCTATGGTCATGAACAAGTTAGAGCACCACCTCATTTATGAACAGCAGATTCTTATAATATCCTAACTGAAGTACTTCCGAGATTTATTTAGTAGCCGTGCCGTACTACTCTTCTTTATACTTTGTATATACACGACTGTAATCTCTATTAGTGTAGAGCATGCTACTCGGTGAGTGAAAAATGCCACTAAACATGGAAACGGACTCTAATGGAATAGTTGAAAAGGTGGAATCAGCTATACTCACAGGGAGAGAGGATGCGGGGAGGGGGGTACTTCTTGGACTGCAATACAAAAGACGACTTAGAAGTTGTAAGCTTGAAGACATTGGAATATCGTATTGCCACACTGGCAGAACATGAAGTGTCAGTATTTTGGACGGTAAATTCATTGCAGTCATATGTGAAGTAAAGTAGAAAAAACAGACATGGTCGCACATCCACATATTGTATTGTGATCTAATTGCTTCTCAGAATAAATTCAAAAACTAACATGTTGTTGGTATACAATTTGATCAAAAGGTGCACGCCCACTCGCCATGTCAAGGACACCTATTTAGAGTGGGTCCCTAACGTCCCTAGCATAAAATGGCGTATCACAGGGCGGCGACCACCACTGCCATAATACCAGTTCCCACAGGGGGAATGACCCACTGGCAGAGCAGCCCCAATACCACTCAAACCAGTCTCAGGGCCCCACCTCCCCACAGACATGGCGCCACGGCAGCAATGGACGCCTCACAGCACCACACCAGTGTGAACAAGGTGTAAAAGCTCACTTACGACCTTACTGACCTGTACTGGGTGTCCACGCTACTAGACCCCCAGTATAAACATAAAGTGCCTGACATGTTACCGCATTACAGCAAGGCGGAAAGGATTCCGCAGGTCCAAAATAAATTAAGAAGTATGCTGTACACAGCATATAAGGGTCATGTCACAGCACAACAGGGTTCTAACAGGGGAAGAGGTGAAAGTAATCCTCCTCCTCCTCCCATGAACATGCCGACAAGGACAGGATGCTGTACAGACATGCTGTTGATGGAGGACATGCAGAGATTTTTAAGTCCTACTCATCGCCACAGCCCTTCGGGGTCCACCATTAGAGAACAATTTGACCGACAGGTAGCAGACTACCTGGCCTTAACCACAGATATTGATACTCAGAGGAGCGATAAACCCCTTGACTACAGAGTGTGCCGGCTTGATCTGTGGCCTGAGCTATCCCAATTTGCGCTCGAATTTATGGCCTGTGCCGCTTCAAGTTTCCTGTCAGAAAGGACCTTCAGTGCAGCAGGAGGTATTGTCACTGAGAAGAGGAGTCGCCTTGGTCAAAAAAGTCTGGATTACCTCACCTTTCTTAACCCCTTAAGGACTGGGGGTTTTTCCAATTTTGCACCTAAAAATCCCTATTATGGCTTATTTTTTGCGCCACCAATTCTACTTTGTAATGACGTCAGTCATTGTGCCCAAAAATCTACGGTGAAATGGAAAAAAAAATCATTGTGAGACAAAATTTAAAAAAAACGCCATTTTGTAGCTTTTGGGGGCTTCCGTTTTTACGTAGTACATTTTTCGGTAAAAATGACACCTGATATTTATTCTGTAGGTCCATACGGTTAAAATGATACCCTACTTGTATAGGTTTCATTTTGTCGTACTTCTGGAAAAAATCATAACTTCATGCAGGAAAATGTATACGTTTAAAATTGTCATTTCTGACCCCTATAACTTTTTTATTTTTCCGCGTATGGGGCGGTATGAGGGCTCATTTTTTTGCACCGTGATCTTAAGTTTTTAATGGTACCATTTTTGCATTGATAGGACTTATTGATCGCTTTTTATTCATTTTTTCATGATATAAAAAGTGACCAAAAAGGCACTATTTTGGACTTTGGAATTTTTTTGCGCACAAGCCATTGACCGTGCAGTTTAATTAACGATATATTTTTATAATTCAGACATTTCCGCACGTGGCGATACCATATATGTTTATATATATATTTTTTTTTGCACTGTGTTTTTTTTTTTAATGGGAAATGGGGGGTGATTCAAACTTTTAATAGGGGAGGGGTTAAATGATGTTTATTCACTTTTTTTTCACTTTTTTTTGCAGTGTTATAGCTCCCATAGGGACCTATAACACTGCACACACTGATCTTTATCATTGATCACTGGTTTCTCATAAGAAACCAGTGATCGATGATTCTGCCGCTTGACTGCTCATGCCTGGATCCCAGGCACTGAGCAGTCATTCGGCGATCGGACAGTGAGGAGGCAGGTAGGGACCCTCCCGCTGTCCTGTAAGCTGTTCAGGATGCCGCGATTTCGCCGCGGCTATCCTGAACAGCCCACTGAGCTAACCGACAGTCTTTCGGTTTCACTTTAGATGCGGCGTTCAACTTTGAACGCCGCGTCTAAAGGGTTAATAGCACGCGGCACAGCGATCAATGCCGTGCGCTATTAGCCACGGGTCGTGGCCTCTAACAGAGGCCGGGCCCGACCCGCTATGACGCGGGGCCACGCCGTGGCCCTGCGTTATAGATCGGGAGTGGACACATGACGTTCCAGTACGTCATGTGTCCTTAAGGGGTTAAGATGAATGAGGAATGGATCCCGAAGGGACTGTCACCGGGCGATACAATTGACTGAACAAGGCCTGATCAGATGAGCTGCCTTGGGCTAAAAATGGTCCACACGCTGCTGTATTTGAACTCTGAATGCCGGATAACTTGCGTGACTTATCCACCACCAACTAGGGTTCAAGCCGCAATGTTTTAGGGCACTTTCTGCCTGGCAAAACAATCAGAAATTTTTTTGGCCGCTGCTACAGATGCGGCTGCGACAATACCAAATTTTTCATCCATGTGTACATGCCTAATTTTTCTGGCCTCTGCTGCTGCACTTGTTATGGTGCTGCAATTTTTCTGACCGCTGCTACAGAAGCAGCTGCAACAATACCAAATGTTTCAGGCATGTGCCCATGCCAAATTTTTCTGGTACTCTCTGCTGACATCTCTGTCCATTTTAGCAACCATGGATATTAGATGTATGCTAAGGGTAGCATGGTGGCTCAGAGGTTAGCACTGCTGCCTTGCAGTGCTGGGGCCTTTTGTTCAAATCAAATGTGCTGCCTCAAGGGGAGCTCTAACTATGTGCTGCCTAATATGGGGGAATCTTATGTGCTGACTAAAATGGGGGAATCTAACTATGTGATGCCTAAAGTGGGGCTCTAACTTTGTGCTGTCTAAAGGGGGAATCTAACTTTGTGATGCCTAAAGGGGGGCTCTATGTGCTGCCTAAAGGGGGCTAAAGCATGTTATTCCAAACCATTTAGGAATAAAATATGCCCTTTATGGATTAAAACCAGACTCTGCATCAACTATGTAATTTTCCATGGGAGTTTTGCCGTGGATCCAACTCCGACACACCACAGTCCAGGTGTTAGTCCCCTTGAAACAACTTTTAAATCACTATTGTGGCCAGAAAGAGTCTCTGTGGGTTTTAAAATTCGCCTGCCCATTTAAGTCAATGGCGGTTCGCACCGCCATTGCTGCGGGGGCGGACTGACAACACTCAGGGCTCCTGGACCAAAAAGCAAAGGCCCCCTGCGATGCCCTGCTGCTGGTCACACTTCTGCCCCTATTCTACCCCAATCCCTCCACCACCCCTACACACAAAATAAACAAAAGTTTTTATATAAGAAGCACTTTAAGGTAGGTAAAATAATTTTCCATGACCAATAATACCAGTAAATATACCCCACCACACAATAACTGGATAATACAGCAATACTGTACTGAATAAAACCACTATACACAGAGCAGTATACTATACGGGATCTGTATACTGTACAAGTGATTATTTACAGTACCCATATAGAGGTATATACCTGCTGTACAGAGATCTGTATACAATATAAGTGATTATATACAGGACCATATGGTGCTAGATATCAGCTGTACACTGGATCTGTATACCATATAAGTGATTACAGTTACATCAAGGGACTCTTTTCTGATCGGCGGCGTCCTCTTTCCTTTTTTTGCTGTCCAGTTTAGACTGCCATGTCGATCTCTTCACATCTGCATGTTAGGCTCTGCATGTTTCCAGTGCCGTCCCCTCTTCTACACAATCTTCCCATCTATAGGCCCACAAACTCTAATAATGCCCTCCTCGGTGTCCTGCACAGTAAAAGGTCAGGTAGGTAGGTAGCCAGTAAAATAGGTAACTAGGTAGGTAGATCAGGAAGCCAGATATGTAGGTAGGTGACTAGCCAGGTAGGTAGGTAAGTTGCTAGCTAAGTAGTTAGGCAGTCATGTGTGAAGGCCAGGTATGTACATTGTTAGATAGCCTAGTATGTAAGCAGGTGGCAAAATATGTAGTAATGTAGTTAGGCAGCCAGGTATGTAGGTAGTTAGAAAGCCAGGTGTGTAGGTAAGTAGTTAGGCATCCAGGTATAAAGTTAGGTAGCCAGGTAGTTAGTCAAGTAAGTAGCCAGTACCCCCCTCAAGCCTGTGGCAGATCCAGAGTCTAGTATTGGGAGGGTATTTTGTTTTAGCCGACAGAAAATAAGGTGTTGCTTACTGAAGTTACAGGTAGGTCCCAGGAGGTAGTGGCCCCTAGTAGATCATGTTCCCAGGAAGTTAATGTCCCCCAGGTAGGTAGTCCATCCCCCTGTAGGTAAATCCTCCATATAGCTGCCACCTGTACGAAAACCCCCAATTTAGGTAGTAGGTAGCCCTCCTATTAGTTTGGTATTTTGTCCCCATCTTAGCTAGGCTTGAACATAATAGATAGTCCCTCATTTTAGGTGTAGGCAGCAGAGTTCCCCCACATTAGGTGTAGACAGCAGAGATCCCACAGAGTAGGTGTAGGCAGCAGAGTTCCCCCCAGTAGGTGTAGGCAGCAGGGTCCCCCCACAGTAGGTGTAGGCAGCAGAGTCTCCCCACAGTAGGCAGCAGAGTTCCCCCACAGTAGGTGTGGGCAGCAGGATCTCCCCACAGTAGGTGTAGGCAGTGTAGGCAGCAGAGTCCCCCCCACAGTTGGTGTAGGCAGCAGGATCACCCCACTGTAGGTGTAGACAGCAGGATCCCCCCACAGTAGGTGTAGGCAGCAGGATCTCCCCACAGTAGGTGTAGACAGCAGGATCCCCACA
Organism: Hyla sarda; assembly: GCF_029499605.1. Taxonomy (NCBI): domain Eukaryota; kingdom Metazoa; phylum Chordata; class Amphibia; order Anura; family Hylidae; genus Hyla; species Hyla sarda. Next base: position 272,742,719 of record NC_079193.1, on the reverse strand, counting down.
CAGTAGATGTAGGCAGCAGGATCCCCCCACAGTTGGTGTAGGCAGCAGGATCTCCCCACAGTAGGTGTAGGCAGCAGAGTCCCCCCACAGTTGGTGTAGGCAGCAGGACCCCCCCCCCCCCGCAGTAGTTGTAGGCAGCAGTTTTCCCCTTCCCCCCGTAAGCGTAGGCAGCAGAGTTTTTCCCCCACCTCCCAGTTGGTGTAGGCAGCAGAGTTTCTCTCCCCCCCCCCCCCAGTAGGTGTAGGCAGCACAGTTTTTCCCCCAGCCAGCACCGTTTTCCCCCTCCCCCCCCAGTCGGTGTAGGCAGCACATTTTTCCCACTCCCCCCAGTAGGTGTAGGCAGCACAGTCCCTCCCACTTTCCAGGTTGAAACAAACGTATGAACACCTGATGTCCCTTGCAGGGATCTTATTTTCCAGAGCGCAGCAGGGGCCCACATCTTCCTTCCCCCACAGTGCAGGCACCGATGAGTGACATCATCAGCGCCTGCACTGCCTGCTGCGCTGGGGCGGAGGTCATGTCTCCCCTCTGTTTAGGCCGCAGATGCGGCTTACACAGATGGGATGCCTTCTCCTGTATGTGTTTGTACCGCACATAAAGGAGAAGGCAGCGCTGTCTGACTGGGGATCCGGTACAAGTGCCCAGGAACCCCAGTAGCGGCGGCAGCGGAGGGCCCTTTACCCAGCTGGGCCCTCGGATCACGTCCGATCGGACTGGCCGGTCAGTCGTCCGCCCTTGCTAAGGTGTATGGGTGCCTCCCAACTCTCCATCAACAGACGATGTCGGTGGAGAGAAGTGTCGGACGTGCATATTTTTTGCCCCTCACCCTTTTCTTTTGCAAGGGATAAGCTGGCGCCAGAGCTGTCTGGCTATGACTTACCCCTTCCTATTGGGAACACATGAACTTTCAGCCATGCTGAATGTATATGGTGTATGGTTCATGTCTATAGTCCCAATTATATACATCATGGTGTAGTCCCTTTTCAGATGAGGCCTCTCTGTTACTGGAAAATAATTAGTTGTTCTCCAGCTCCCAAAGTTAAAAGTTCAAAACTTTAATTTGTACATTAAAATGACAAAGATAGGGGGAAAAAAAAGAAAAAAAAACATAAAAAAAACTATTTTGGTCTAGTTTATTACAAACAGCATACACCATTTTTTTTCTATCACACTGTATGCTAAAGTACTACACTTGCCAGTTTTGTCCTTATTCTTACATTTTTGGATATAGCATTTTAGAGTTTTGCTTTTCAAGCCTATGGTGGATGGAGTAGGTCAGTGGTATGGTACAGAATGCCATTGAGGCCATGCTGCATTTATAGTTCACTTTGTAGTCTGTAGGGCTGTAAAAATAAGGAGACTGTAGTTGTGTCTGTTTAGGACTATGTAGCTGTTCTCTGAGGGGACACAAAAAAGATGTAGTGGGAGACTAGTTATCTTTAAGTTAAAAGAGTGACCTGTAGAGTTAAGTCTTTAATGGGATCTTAGGAATTAGGTCTTGGGCACGACCATGCTGGGACGTAGCTAGAAACCACATGGCCCGGTGGAAAAATTGCCCTGGGCCCCCCTACCACCTGACAACCCCTTACTCGGCTGCACAAAGATATCAGTGACTACAGCACTGATGGGACATAGTCAGGGGAATACACAACGATATAAGTGACTAACAAGCAGGACAAACAAAACATAGGCCTGGGTATTTAAGAAAAAGCAGACCATTTTTCTGGCGGGGGTCCAACTGCTGGGACCCCCACCAATCACCAAATCACCTTGGTTCCAGTTGGTCTCCAGCTGTTTTAAAGATATAACTCCCATCATGTCTGGAGAGTCGTAGACATTATGGGAGTTGTAGTTTTGCAACAGTTGGAGAGCCACAGATTAGGGTACAACGTCACACATCATCACTGCGGAATTTACAAGTAGCTCCAGCTTATGGGACACTAGATCCTCATCCTCTGTATAAAGACAATAGTCATTATTATTCTGCTAAATACTGTACCCCCTGAATATAATACTGCCAAACACCGTACTCCCTGAATATAATACTGCCACCTTCTGTTTCCCCTAAATATAACCCTGCCATACACTGTACCTTCCAAATATAATAATCCCTCCATAACAATAATACTAATACTGTTACACACTGTTTCTTCACAGTTTAGCTGACTCACACCTGTCCTCCTCCAGACCCCTCTGTCCTCCTCCTGGCTCCTCTGTTCCAACCCCCCTTTCCCACCCAGACCCATACGTCCTCCTACATGCTCTTCTTCCCCCCTCCTTAGACCACTAAGTCATCTCCAGGCTCCTCTGCCCTCTCCCCAGACCTCCGAATTCCACTCCAGGCTCCCCTGCCCAACTCTCCAGACCCCAAACTCCGGACCCATACCCCGTCCCCTCCTGGCATACATACATCACAAATACACACACACATCTAGCTTAGGCTGCTTTCACACTATAAAGTTTCTCCGTTTTAAAGACCCGTTATAATGTCCCGTTAGGAAAACCCTTTTAAACAGGCATTACATAATCCCATACGGCCGTTACAAAATCCCATTCATGTCCATGGGATTTTGTGATTAGCCTCATCACCCGTTATAGCCCATTATGTATAACAAATGTTATTTGTGACGGAAGAAAAATTAGTGCATATAACGTTTTTTCCCCCGTCACAAATAACGTTAGTTATTCATAACGGGCTATAATGGGTGATAATGGCTAATCGCAAAATCCCATAGACTTGAATTGGATTTTGTAACGGCTGTATGGGATTTTGTAAAAGCCATTTAATGGCCGTTTTTAAGGGTTTTCCTAACAGGATATTAAAACGGATCTTTAAAGCGGAGCAACTTTATAGTATGAAAGCATCCTTACACACATCTATCATACATACACACATCATACATACATACATCATACATGCACACATCATACATACACACACCCGGCGCCTGCCCCCTCGCCCCTTCCCAGACATGCATAATGCATACATACACACACATCATACATACCCACATATCACACATACCCCTGTTTCTTCCAGATTCCCCCCGCATAATACTCTCCACACATCATACATACATCCTTCTGGCCAGGGCCGGATTAAGAGCATCATGGGCCTGGTGCTGAAGATTTTGATGGGCCTTTTTATCGGAATATATAAAATGAAAATGCAACACAAAGTAATTTTTCTTAACACAAATAAAGCGCATCTGTCACATGTTTTATGCACATTAAATTACCAGGATAGCTGAATATATGTTAGTGTCCAGAGGAAAAATTGCTGAGTTAACCATAACAACCAATCAGATAGCTTCTTTCATTTTCCAGAGGCTTTTTCAAAAATGAAAGAAGTGATCTGATTGGTTGCTATGGGCAACTCAGCAACTTTTATACTGGAAGAAAAGAGATTTTGTCTAAGGCAAAGGAAAGGGTTTTTTATAGACATGTGCAATTCGGTTCGGCACGAATGTCTAAATTAACGAATTTTACCGTTTTCGTGCATTCGGACCGATCCGAATGCACGAAAACATATTTTGAACATTCCCGAATAGCCACGATAATACGAATAGCAAAGTAACGAATACATTCGTTATTTCCCGACCATAATGCTGTAAATAACGAATGCATTCGTTATCTGTAAACGAACCTGAAGAATTCATTCTGATAACAAATATAATAAAAAAGGATATAGATAGTTTGATTTTTCGGATACATTCGGTATTCGGGTACATTCGGTAAATCTTTTTATTCTCTTTTTGGACTTTAGCGATCCTAAAAAATTATGGAGATACCTTTTTTATAAAAATTTCGTAGGGTATCATAAAAAAATCATAATAAAAAAGATACAGTGGTGATGGAAAAAATTGTATCTAATTAAATGTATCATTTTTATTATGAAATGTTTATTCATTTTTAAACAGGGATCAATTTATGTGAGCGGGTAAAGCACTAAAAATGTAGCCGACAATAATGAAAATGTAGTGTGTGCGTGTTTTTCACTTTTTTTTAAAACATTTTTTAGGTAGTACTACTACTCCCAGCATGGAACACACTCTTCCATGATGGGAGTAGTAGTTACCTGTACTAATTGACAGATCGCAGGGGTCCCTTGCGATCCTCTTGTATAATGTATAGATGCGGCGGCTGCTCTTCTATGGTCCCCTGCACTCACGTATATATACACATATTCATATTTCCCGCAGAGCTGTGATTGGCCAGATGGTTCCAGCCAATCACAGCTCTCTGTGAGAAATAGGAATATGTGTATATATACGGCCGTGCAGGGGACCATAGGAGAGCGGCCGCCGCTTTCATACATTATACTGGAGGATCACAGCGGGTGTCAGGAGTGATACCTGTAGTGATCTTCGCTTTACTACAAGTACTACCACTCCCAACATGGAGCACACTCTGCTCCATGCTGGGAACTGTAGTACCTGTATTAATAGACAGATCGCAGCGGTTACACTCGCTGCCATATGTCTATTAATGCAGGTACTACAGCTCCCAGCATGGAGCAGAGTGTGCTCCATGTTGGGAGTATTAGTACCTGCAGTAAGGGACAGATCCCGGGGAGGTCACTCCTCCTGACACCCGCTGTGATCCTCCTGATGTGAATGTCGGGATCAGCTGTTCTCAGGGCTACAGAGCCAGGAGAACAGCTGACGCTGAGCAGTAGGTATACATCGTATATCTACTGCCCAGCAAGAACTTACAGTGAGCTTGCAATGTGTATACAGTATACACATTGCTGGCTCACTTAACCCCTTGCTGAGCTGTGCGCTATGCGCAAGCCCAGCAAGGGAAGAGTTAACTTACACTGCTGGACAGTGTAGGTTAACCCTTTGGGCGGTATACACTATATACAGCTATCTATAGATAGCTGTATACAGTGTATACAGAAGACGAAGTCCAGCTTACTTCCCTCGAGTCCCGGGCGGGGTTCGTGTAGCTCCGCCCCCTAGTGATGACGTCATTAGGGGGCGGAGCTACAGAAGGGAACAAGGCTAATTAATCTGAAGCTCTGTTCACATTGTACGTTATGTATAATGTGAACAGACCCTTCTGGCAGTGTCTACCCAGACAGGGAGACTCCAGCTGTTGCTAAACTACAACTCCCAGCATGCCCAGACAGCCAAAGGCTGTCTGGGCATGCTGGGAGTTATAGTTTTGCACCAATTGGTGGCTCCCTGTTTGGGTAGACATTGCATCATGGGTGCTCTCCCCAGCGGACAGCGCCAAAAATGTCATAACCAATTTTTTGTGTTTTTTTCTTCTCGTTTCAGATCCGTGTATGCAGAGGATTACTGCGGATTCGATGGATTACGGCGGATTATTTATTTTTTCCTTTAATAAAATGGTTAACGAGGGCTGTGGGGGAGTGTTTTTTTAAATAAAATAATTTTTCCAATGTGTTGTGTTTTTTTTTTTATTGAATTTTCAAGGTTAGTAGTGGACGCTGTCTTATTGACGGAATCCATTACTAGGCCAGGGCTTAGTGCTAGCCCCAAAAACAGCTAGCGCTAACCCCCAATTATTACCCCGGTACCCACCGCCACAGGGGTGCCGGGAAGAGCCGGTACCAACAGGCCCGGAGCGTCAAAATGGCGCTCCTGGGCCTAGGCGGTAACAGGCTGGCGTTATTTAGGCTGGGGAGGGCCAGTAACAATGGTCCTCGCCCACCCTGGTAACGTAAGGCTGTTGCTGTTTGGTTGGTATCTGGCTGAGAATGAAAATACGGGGAACCCTATGCGTTTTTTTAAAAAAATTTTTTATTTAAATTTAAAAAAAAAAACGCATAGGGTTCCCCGTATTTTCATTCTCAGCACAATACCAACCAAACAGCAACAGCCTGACGTTACCAGGGTGGGCGAGGACCATTGTTACTGGCCCTCCCCAGCCTAAATAACGCCAGCCTGTTACCGCCTAGGTCCAGGAGCGCCATTTTTGACGCTCCGGGCCTGTTGGTACCGGCTCTTCCCGGCACCCCTGTGGCGGTGGGTACCGGGGTAATAATTGGGGGTTAGCGCTAGCTGTTTTTGGGGCTAGCACTAAGCCCTGGCCTAGTAATGGATTCCGTCAATAAGACAGCTTCCGCTACTAACCCTGAAAATTCAATAAAAATAAAAAAAAAAACACAACACATTGGAAAAATTATTTTATTTAAAAAAACACTCCCCCACAGCCCTCGTTAACCATTTTATTAAAGGGAAAAAAAATTATCCGCCGTAATCCATCGAATCCGCAGTAATCCTCTGCATACACGGATCTGAAACGAGAAGAAAAAAAAACACAAAAAATTGGTTATGACATTTTTGGCGCTGTCCGCTGGGGAGAGCACCCATGATGCAATGTCTACCCAAACAGGGAGCCACCAATTGGTGCAAAACTACAACTCCCAGCATGCCCTAACAGCCTTTGGCTGTCTGGGCATGCTGGGAGTTGTAGTTTAGCAACAGCTGGAGTCTCCCTGTCTGGGTAGACACTGCCAGAAGGGTCTGTTCACATTATACAAAACGTACAATGTGAACAGAGCTTCAGATAAACTAGCCTTGTTCCCTTCTGTAGCTCCGCCCCCTAAGACGTCACCACTAGGGGGCGGAGCTACACGAACCCGGCCCGGGACTCGAGGGAAGTAAGCTGGACTTCGTCTTCTGTATACACTGTATACAGCTATCTATAGATAGCTGTATAAAGTGTATACCGCACAAAGGGTTAACCTACACTGTCCAGCAGTGTAAGTTAACTCTTCCCTTGCTGGGCTTGCGCATAGCGCACAGCTCAGCAAGGGGTTAAGTGAGCCAGCAATGTGTATACTGTATACACATTGCAAGCTCACTGTAAGTTCTTGCTGGGCAGTAGATATACGATGTATACCTACGGCTCAGCGTCAGCTGTTCTCCTGGCTCTGTAGCCCTGAGAACAGCTGATCCCGACATTCACATAAGGACGATCGCAGCGGGTGTCAGGAGGAGTGACCTCCCCGGGATCTGTCCCTTACTGCAGGTACTAATACTCCCAACATGGAGCACACTCTGCTCCATGCTGGGAGCTGTAGTACCTGCATTAATAGACATATGGCAGCGAGTGTAACTTCTGACACCCGCTGCGATCTGTCTATTAATGCAGGTACTACAGCTCCCAGCATGGAGCAGAGTGTACTCCATGTTGGGAGTGGTAGTACTTGTAGTAAAGGGAAGATCACTGCGGGTATCACTCCTGACACCCGCTGTGATCCTCCAGTATAATGTATGAATGCGGCGGCTGCTCTCCTATGGTCCCCTGCACGGCCGTATATATACACATATTCCTATTTCTCACAGAGAGCTGTGATTGGCTGGAACCATCTGGCCAATCACAGCTCTGCGGGAAATATGAATATGTGTACATATACGTGAGTGCAGGGGACCATAGAAGAGCAGCCGGCGCATCTATACATTATACAAGATGATCGCAAGGGACCCCTGCAATCTGTCAATTAGTACAGGTAACTACTACTCCCATCATGGAAGAGTGTGTTCCATGCTGGGAGTAGTAGTACTACCTAAAAAATGTTTTTAAAAAAAGTGAAAAACATGCACACACTACATTTTTACTATTGTCGGCTACATTTTTAGTGCTTTACCCGCTCACATAAATTGATCCCTGTTTAAAAATGAATAAACATTTCATAATAAAAAAGATACATTTCGTTAGATACAATTTTTTTCATCACCACTGTATCTTTTTTATTATGATTTTTTTATGATACCCTGCGAAATTTTAATAAAAAAGGTATCTCCATAATTTATTAGGATGCTAAAGTCCAAAAAAAGACTAAAAAGATTTACCGAATGTACCCGAATACCGAATGTATCCGAAAAAAACAACACGAATACCCGAATACCGAATGTATCCGAAAAATCTAAACCGAAAATATTGCCGAACCGAAATTTTTTTCCAAAACGAAAAAACGAAACGAAATTAAACGAAAATTTTTCTAGTGCACAAGTCTAGTTTTTTACACTAAGAACAATAAGGATGTGGAATCCTCTGCCTGCAGATATGATCTTATTAGAGTCTGTAAAGACATTTAAACAGCAAATGGATGAATATTTGCAAAAACATAATATTAAGGGATATAGGCCCTGATTTTTTTAGCATGTTGTGATGCCCGCGCTGTAGCATGTTGTGATGCCCGCGCTGTAGCATGTTGTGATGCCCGCGCTGTAGCATGTTGTGATGCCCACACTGTAGCATGTTGCAGAAAATTATTTCCAGTATAATAATCAAATATACCAACTGCCACAGAATGGGAAAGTGCTAAAAAAGTTTTTACTATTTAAAATTACAGCTCCCAGTATGACCTTAAGTGTGTGGTAAGGCTATGCTAGGAGTTGTTGTTTCACCCCTCATTACTGCAGAACTTACTAGTGACTCCAGCTCTGATAGGACATAGTGAAGAGAATACACAATGATATCAGTGACTACAGGTGACGTCTTCTCTATAGTGAGGAGAATACACAATGATATCAGTGACTACAGGTGACGTCCTCTCTATAGTGAAGAGAATACACAATGATATCAGTGACTACAGGTGACGTCTTCTCTATAGTGAGGAGAATGTACAATGATATCAGTGACTACAGGTGACGTCTTCTCTATAGTGAGGAGAATGTACAATGATATCAGTGACTACAGGTGACGTCTTCTCTATAGTGAGGAGAATGCACAATGATATCAGTGACTACAGGTGACGTCTTCTCTATAGTGAAGAGAATACACAATGATATCAGTGATTACAGGTGACGTCTCCTCTATAATGAGGAGAATACACAATGATATCAGTGACTACAGGTGACGTCTTCTCTATAGTGAAGAGAATACACAATAAAATCTGTTACTACAGGTGACGTCTTCTCTATAGTCTTTTCTTATCTAATTCAGATGGTACATACCGCCAGGACTTGTTTCAGCTAAATGTTCACTCAGCAGAACTTGATGCCCACACGTCTCCTCACTATGTCAGCGGATTCTGATCCTCTATATGAAAACAATAATTATTATAATACTGCCAAACACCATATCCTTTGAATCTAATACTGGCACACACTGTACCCTCTGAATATGATACTACTACACACTGTACCCTCTGAATATAAAACCGCCACACACCGTAACCTCTGAATATATTACTACTACACACAGAACCCTCTGAATATATTACTACAACACACTGAACCCTTTGAATATAATACTACCACATACTGTGCTCTCTGAATATAACCTTGCCATGCACCCTCTGAATACAATACCGTAATTATGTGGCCCATAAAAACCATACTACCCCAAAATTCCTTATAATATACACTATGGCCAACATGTATAATTGTCTTTAGACTGTTTTTTTTGTCTAAAAAGGTGCAAAAAAGGCGCAAGCAGGGTTTATTTGTTCCTTTTTTGCGCTTGAGTTGTAATCCACTGATTTTGGCAATACACATAATATGGACGGGTTTTATGAACTGCACCTTTTTGTGAAAAGGCACAAAAAGTGCGCAAAACCACTGAAAAGTCTCTAAAATTACACCAGCCCAGACTTAGCTTTTTGGTGTATGTGAAGAGTGAAATTTTAGAAAATGTGACCTGCACAAAATTTATCAAATGGTCTGCTACCTTTTAATAAATTTGGTGCTCCTACACATTACAGCATTAAAAATGCTTCTCTTACACCTACAATAATAAATGCCGGCCCATACCTCTGAAATGCAAAACACTCTGTGCCCCTCATATATGGTAATAATGCCCCATCCTGTGCCCCCACATATAATAATGATAACCCGTCCTGTTCCCCCCACATAATAATAATGCCCTTTGTCCTGTGCCCCTCGCATATAATGCACCCTGTCATGTTCCCCTCACATATAATGCCCCCTGTCCTGCCTCCTCAGGGGGCATTACATGTGAGGGGCACAGGACATAGGGCATTATATGTGGGGGGCACAGGACAGCACATGGGGCATTATGTATAAGGGGCACATGTCAGGGGGCATTATATGTGAGGGGCACAGGACATGGGGCATTATATATGAGGGGCACATTTCAGGGGGCATTATATGTGGGGGGCACAGGACAGCCCCCCCCCGTCATGTGCCCATATAATGCACATATAATGCCCCCTGACATATGTCCCTGACTTATAGTGCCCCCTGTCCTGTGCCCCTAAAATATAATGCCCCCTGAGGGGGCAGGACAGGGGGCATTATATGTGAGGGGCACAGGACATGGGGCATTATGTATAAGGGGCAAATGTCAGGGGGCATTATATGTGAGGGGCACAGGACATGGGGCATTATATATGAGGGGCACATTTCAGGGGGCATTATATGTGAGGGGCACAGGACATGGGGCATGATATATGAGGGGCACAGGACAGGGGGTATTATAAGTAAGTGGCAAATGTCAGGGGGGCATTATATGTGCATTATATTGGCACATGACAGGGGGGCCCCTGTCATGTGCCCCCACATATAATGCCCCCCTGTCATTTGCCCCCACATATAATGCCCCCCTGTCATTTGCCCCCCCACATATAATGCCCCCTGACATGTGCCCCTCATATATAATGCCCCCTGGACATGGGGTATTATATATGAGGGGCATTATATATGAGGGGCACAGGACATGGGGCTTTATATATGAGGGGCACATGTCAGGGGGCATTATATGTGAGGAGCAAATGACAGGGGGGCATTATATGTGGGGGCACATGACAGGGGGCATTATATGTGAGGGGCACAGGACAGGGGGTATTATAAGTAAGCTGCAAATGTCAGGGGGGCATTATATGTGCATTATATTGCCACATGCCAGGGGGGACCTTATATATGAGGGGCACATGACAGGGGGGCATTATTTGGGCACATGACAGGGGGGTTCTGTCATGTGCCCCCACATATAATGTCCCCCTCATATATAATAAACCATGTCTTGCAACCTATAATGCGGTTGCTGCCCCCCTGACATGTTAAATTGTGCCCCTCACAGTGCCTTACATTATAAATGGCCCCAAGGGCTGTCACCTTTCTCTCCGGGACCCGGTGACTCAGACTGACACGCTGCGGCGGCTGCTGCTCAGTCCTTGTGTCAGTGGGAGCCGCGGGGACATGACTTCCGGGCGCCGCCGTGAAGTGGATGACGTCACCGCTGCTCTCACTGACAGCTGCCACAGCGCGTGTGACTGGCGGAGGTGACGACGGCCCAGGTGTTGTAAGATAGTGAGGAGCACGGGGGGGGGGGGGGGGCGTTAGGTGTTAGGTGTCGGCATTAGGTGTTGGCGGCAGAACGGGAGGCGGGTCACCGGTCCGGGCGGCCTATGCGGGCCGCCTGTGCAGGCCACTGGGCCTATTTTAATGTAAGGGCCTGGAGCGGCAGCTCCATCCGCCCCTACATTAATCCGGCCCTGCTTCTGGCTTACACACATCTCCACACAACATACATACATCTTGCTTAAACACATCTATCATTCATATACACACATCTTTCATACACACACATCATTCATACATCATACATACAGTACATACACACACATCATTTATACATACAGTACATTAACACACATCATGCATATACCTGCCGCCTCTGACCCCCCCCACACATGCATAATACATACATACACACACATCATACATTCACATCATACATAAACCCATATCATACATACACCCACCGCCTCCAGATCCCCTGCATAATATATCTCCACACATCATACATACATACATCCATACATCTTGCTTACACACATCATACATACATCCATCCTTCTAGCTTACACACATCATACATACATATATACATCTTGCTTACACACATCTATCCTTCATGCACACACCATTCATACACATATATTATTCATACATACAGTACATACACACATCATTCATACATCATACATACATTACATACACATCATACATACGCTGCCTCTTCCCCCCAAACATGCATAATGCTTACCTCCAGATCCCCCCCGCATAATACATCTCCTCACATAATATATACATGCATACATATAAACATCTTGCTTACACAACATCTATGATGCATACACACACATCATTCATACATCATACATACAGTATGTACACATCATTCATACATCATACATACAGTACATACACACATAATTTATACAGTGCATACACACATCATACATACAGTACATACACACATCATTCATACATCATACATACAGTACATACACACACATCATTCATACATCATACATACAATACATATACACATCATGCATACATCATACATGCAGTACATACACACATCATTTACACAGTACATACACACATCATTCACACATCATACATACAGTACATACACACATCCTTTATACAGTACAGACACACACATCATTCACACATCATACATACAGTACATACACACACATCATTCATACATCATACATACAATACATATACACATCATGCATACATCATACATGCAGTACATACACACATCATTTACACAGTACATACACACATCATTCACACATCATACATACAGTACATACACACAGATCATTCATACATCATACATACGCACACATAATTCATACACAAGCTGCCTCCGGGCCCCAAATCTACAAATCTCATACCCGACCACAACTCCCCAACCACCCCCCCTACCCCCCAGGTCCCGCTCCTCCGGACAATAAATCTCATACCCAATATCCCCCTCTCACCTGCGGCTGCCATTAAGATGATCTGCGCTGGGGCCTGCTGGTGTCCGCTCACAGGCCATTGCTGCAGGCATTAGGAGCCTGTGTGCGGTGAGTACCAGCATGCACGCAGGGGGGGGCGCATTATTGTGGTTTAGGCTTGTTGTGATTTGTGGTTTAGGCTTGTTCCGGGGGGGGGGGGGGGGGGGGTATGAGGCTAGTGCTGTGGGGTGTTGAGGCTAGTGCTGGGGGAGGGGGGATGTTGAGGCAAGTGCCGGGCCTGTGCAGTTGCAGCGACAAGCTTCCTCTTCAGGCTCGGGACCTCGGGCTGTGCCTGAAGGCCCGACCTTCAGCTGTAGTATTGTGTAGTGGCAAGGGGGCCCTATGTGCCTCCCCCTGCCACTGCTATGGAGCCCAATCACAACGGCGTCCTTTGCGACCTCTATAGCTACCCAACTGTAACCATGATAGTTGGAGCAGATAGAAGCCCATTTGCGTCAGTACTAGTTAGGGTGAACTGTGGAAGGTAGACAGTGATAGGGTTGGTGTGACAGGAGCACCTGAAAATCAGGGACAAAGCTGAAGGCTGCCCCTATGTCTATTAGAGGAGGGATGGAGAAGAGGTCCCAATTTTTGACCACAGGGTCCCTTTGTCATACTACCTACTGAGTGGTGTTCGATAAATAATACAGAACCCCTGAGATTCAGGGAACTATGTCTGCAAGAGTAAACTCCTGAAAGTAGGGTCTGACTAAAGGAAATAGCTGACAGGGTAAAATCAGGAAGTATTATGTGGAGGTGGCCCAGTGTGTGGTGATCCAGCCTGTGAAGAGAACAGGATCCTGTGTTAAGAGTGGTGGGTTGAATACTGTTAAAACTCTGTTTACATTGTTTTACTTGTAACATTTTTGGAAATTGCACTACCTTTTGTGACAATAGCTGCAAGGCTTCTATGCTTTCTTGGGAACTGCAACCATTATTGTTGTATCAGTAAAAAAAAAAAAAAAAATAAAGTTAAGTAAGCAAGTTTGTTGGGATTACTCTGGTCTAGACTTTCTCCAGCTTGGAATCCATCAGTGCTTGTACTGTGCTTTCCATTGTTTCTTCACACTTGGTTATGGTAAGGATCTTAAACATGAGAAAACCTTTCTGTAGCGTTCAAATGCCCTCTAAGAGCATATGGACATAGATTGACTATCTAGTATACCTTTAACTCAGGGACCACACATCACTTACAATATGGGACTGCAGCTTAAAATATCTTTTCTCACAGTCCCTTTACAGCAAGATAAAATTTCAACAGTTTTCTAAGTAGGACAAGGTATCACTAAAACTGTTCAATGGGAGATTCACAGACTGGAGCTTTATGGCCATCCATTTGGACTGTTACCCATAAAAGCACTGCTTTGAAGCTTTCCATTACTAATGTAGTACAGAAATGTTTTTGGTGTTTAAACACCCAATAGATGAATCTAGGCTTAGTAAATGTAAATTACACAGTATATTATAAAAATATACAATATGAAAACAGTTAATTTAGTCAATAGTTGCATTCCTGTACAGGTGTGTAGTCTGCCATTGACGTTAAAAACCAACAGCCATGTTTTTTTTCATATACTTTCATTGTACAAAAGTAGTGCATAAACTGCATTTGATAATAATGCAATTATACTGAATATGGTAAAAACAAAACTTCTAAAAATATTGAAATTGCTGTCCCTCCTTCCCCCCCAAAAAGTTCATAATTGTTTTCAATACAAAATATGTGCCTCAAAATTGTGCAATAAAGGGTGTTAAAGGGATGCTGAAGATTTCAATGTAAACTAAATGAGTAAACATAGCTTCAAATGTGTCCAGGATACTGTAAAACTTGTCCAAGACCCCCATATGACTGTTATGTTTTTTGGAAGGTAGGGATGACAATAAGGTAAAAAATATATAAGAACTTTTTTTTACTGTAATTTTTCTAAAATGTATACCACCAATAGGACAGCAGATGGCACTCTGTTACATTATTTTTAAATTGAGATACCTGTATGTGTTAGGAAGAAAGAACAATGTACTTAATATGAAAATTCATGTACTCCGAACACGCCGATATATTGTTATCCTCAATATTATTTATTTTACAGAATACTGAGTCTCCGTGTTCCCGCAATTGGAGACATAATATACAAATTGTGCTGTATCCATTGCAAAGCTCTCATGTTGATTCCTGTTGGATGACTGCACGTAGATACCAGTAGAATAATAACCTGGATGTATTCAGTGGCTGCATTTTCTTAAGGAGTCCACATTATATCAGATTGTAGCAAAGTTGTGTTTGATTCCCGGTCATAAGAATGGCGGCAATAACTGTAGGAAGGGAAAATCTGTGGATCAGTCATATTTCCTTATAGCACAAGATATAGGAGTTGGATTCCAACCAGAGACAAGACCTTCTTGGAGATTACTGTATAATCTTTTTATAATAGAAAAAAATATATATATATATTATAGGTTAATAAGACTTTAAATGAAAAAAGCCTCAAGTCCTTATATCTCTCTACGGTTTCCTAAGGTGAGCAGAGAAGAAATAAAGGGGCACAGCATGTGCAGCCAAGCACTGCCCCTTAATTTTAGTGTTTGGTAAGGGGTTTTAGCATCCGGCCCTTCACCAATAAAAACTTTTGACATGCCACCATGACATGATGGTAGATACACATTAAAGGGGTACTCCGCCTCCAAAGGATAGGGAATAAGATGTCTGATCTCGGGGGTCCCGCCGCTGGGGACCCCCATGTTTTTGGCTGCAGCACCCCAGACTGGCGCAGTCGCCCTGCACGACTGGCGATGCTGGGCAGAGGCTCGAAGATGTCACGGCCACGCCCCACTCGTGACGTCACAACCACGCCCCTCAATGCAAGTCTATGGGAGGGGGCGTGACGGCCATCACATAGTCTCTGCCTACTAACAAATTTCTCCATAACAGTTTCGACAACAAACATGTAATTGTGCACTTAACTAACTCTCAGACCACTTTATGATCACAAAGTATAATTTATTCATATTCCCTGTCCTAGACTGCGTAAACTTCTTTCCTCTTTTTAATCCTGCTTTACTCCACTGGTGTAGTGCCTTTGGGTATAGAAATGTTTACTCCCCCTCACATAACACATTATTGCAAATTGAGTTGTCGCTCTAGAGATCTTCGGCCCATGGTTTCCAATGTGTCCAATACCCCTTGGGGCATTTCAGACCATTTGGCACTCTTGGTAACTGTTGAGATTCCTCTTAGAAGCCCTGGATATTACCATCTGCATTGTTGACTAATCCTTTAGTGCCTGAGAGGTTAACTGCCACTCATGAAGATTATTGGTCACATCATTGGACATCTATCCTGATCCACTGCTTAACTGGGAGGTCTATAAGGCCATGGTCCGGATTTCCTTATTTATGATATTCATGTACACAGGAATCTCTGAATCTCACCCTAGCCATTGCCTCCACTGAACAGGCTTGTGTTAATGATTCTTCAGTGCTAAATAAGCGACTTGGTCTCCTTTACAATGTGAGCATCTGCTTCTCTGTGCTGAATTAACTAAAAAGTTAAGCACAAAGAGATTTCCACACATGGGGACAAAAATGGGAAATGATTGGCATCCTTGGCTCACTCCAAGCAATCATGTACATCCATACCTTTTGTGATTGACAACATGAGTCAAGTTGTTAGAAATAAACTGAGGTTAGTCTTACCTTCAACAGACATTAGTCCCAGTTATATGTATCACATCCAGTCCCTCTGCAGACAAAGATTCTCTATTCCTGGGTGCCATGCCCTTCTGGAAACTTGCTAAGCTGATTTTGGCCTCAGATGCTTTGTCCATAGTGGAGGAAATTATAGAGGTGATAAGTACACTTACATTTGGAGAGACCCCTGGTCTAGGCAGACTTCCAAATGAGTGGTATAAGCAATATGGGGAAGAGTTAGCCCCTCTTTTTCTCCACACCTTTGTGGCAATTCAAGAGAAAGGATCCTTACCAACCTCCATGAGTGAAGCACTAAATGTTGTGTACAAGCCCATATCTCTACTAAATGCTAACATTAAGATTTTTTGCGAAAATTCTGGCCAATAGGTTACACACTGTTATTCTTTCATAATTCATCCTGACCAGGCCAGGTTTATATCCAATAAGGGAAGAAAAGGTAGCAGTTCTCTAGGTCCTAGTGAAGTGAAAACTTAAAACTTGTACATTAAAAATTACAAATATAGGGAGGAAAAAAAAAACATTAAAAAGGCAAATTAAACGCTGTTGCATTTCGACCTACAGTATAAATAGATCACACTCAGGGGTTTCAACTCTGCCAACAAACCTTCATCTTTCCCTAAATATCAACTTGGATGAAGGTGAGCTTACCCTATTTTTCTAGTTTTTTTTAACCAATAAAGCCATTGATTTTAACCTCGGGCAGCTGTTTCTTAACATTGCTGTGCCCAATTGGAATAACCTCCCTGGTTTTGTAGTGTCCTTGGATACTTGCAAAGTGATTGAGTAGCCATTCTTGTTGGAGGTTATGCAGAGGCTTAACTTTGGGCTATGCTTTCTGTCCTGGGTTAGGCTGCTTTATAAATCCCCAGTATTCAGCGTGGCTCCTTGATTGAGAAAATCTCACTGTATACCCATATCACATTGATGGATCGTGAGGATGTGGTTCCCTCTCTGGCTTCTTTTGGATTTGGTTTGGTATCCTTCCCGTTTTGTGTGCCAATTAAATCAGCTGTTTTCCCAATATAGTCTAGCACAAACCTGTTTCTACTCTGAATGTAGAGGGCCTGCTGGGGGTCACTCAATAAAAATTTTTGATGGTTCAAGTCTTCTTTGATTTCCACTCCTATTGGCGCCTTAACTAGTTTTGAGTGCAAATATTCGAAATGCAAATTTTTTCCGCGAATATCGGCACTTCGCGATTTTGCTAATATTTAGAATATAGTGCTATATATTCGTAATGATGAATATTCGTATTTTTTTCTTCACAGTACACATCACAACAATGATGTGTAGTGTGTCAAAAAAAGGTGATCATCCCTCCCTGCTTCCAGCTTGTGGTCCAAAGAAGGCTCCAATATTATTTACTGTGTGAGTCAGTGTGGAATATTTTGTACATGCGACATGCGACTATGCAAATATTCGAAATATCGGCACTTCAGGAGGACACTGATCCCTCCCTTCTTTTAGCTTGTGGGCCAATGAGAAGGATGCAAATACAGTTGTCAGAGGTTAGCAACATCCCTAGCAACCAATAGGAAAGTTGCCCACCCCTTCACCATATAATTGCGCATGCGCACTATACAAATTTTACTACGATTTTCACATGAAAAAAAGTGAACGAACATAGCGAATATGCAAATTTCGTGAACATAGGATGAATATTTGTCCATATATTTGAGAAATATTGCTCATCATTAATCTTAACTTGGACCTATTGGTTTAGTCGACAGAGGTAAAGCAAAGGGATTGGGACTTTTTGCCCTTGTTGGGTAAAATTAATATATTACGTTTTCTTCCTTGTTCTCTTTTCCTTCCTACATAATTTTTCAGGAACCTCCATTTTGAGGGCTTTTTACTGGCAAGATAGCCCCCCCCCCCCCTAGATTTAGCCTAGATACTTTGCAGGCACCTAAAGGCCTACACAATTGGTGTATGCTAATTGGTGGTTGGATCATGACATTGGAAATGCAGCTATTTCACTTTATGGGCCCCTTATAGGTTTCTATGAAAGTTTGTCTAATTGTATATACTGTTCAAACCTCATTAATGGCCTTACCTTTGCACATTTGACACTGTGGTATAGGCTTCAATGGTGTAAACTATTTGATCCTTCCTTTTCCGTTTCTTCTGCTCACTCTCCTCTCTGGAATAACCCTCATTTGCATCACTTACTAGATCTACCTTTGGCTACACAGATCTCAAAAGAGGGTCAAGTAAAAAACAAAGGGGTCACACAGATGGGTATGTATTAAAATAATAAATGGATGGGGGAAGGTAATGGACAAACAATAAAATCTAAGGAATACAGTCAAAGGGGTAAATAAATGGAGACATCAGAGGTATAGGAAGAGTCAAGCCACGGCTACATACTCGAAAGAACAAGAAGAGAGGGGATCGCCATCGGGAGGCAATATGGATTCTAGTCGCCAACATTATAAATTACGCTAATTTAAAGGGGGCATATCTTACATGGAGAGGCCTGTCACCCAGGAGACAAACTGCCGGGCTGAGGCGCCAATGTGTATTTAATGTCGTAGAAATAAGGTCTACTTCCTTCCACCAGAGTGTGATGACCACTGGGCATTGTCACCAAATATGACCCATGGATCCAGTAACAGAGCAACCCCTATAGCAATCTGGGGAGACCGTAGAATATATACAGTGTAAGCGTGCAGGAACATAATAAGTGTGATGGAGAACCTTAACAGCCATCTCCAGTAAGAACACCTGCCAACTCCCTTTAGTTAGATGTTGACAACAGGAATGCCAACCAGGTAAGGAAAGGGTGATATGTAGTTCAGATTCCCATTGAGGGGAGTTTCACTTCAGCAGGGGGACGGTTAGAAGAAGAGTATATCTAGAAAAGGGTTCCTGAGAGTAAGGGGGTATATAAAGCCATGGCTTCAAAATAAGTAGTGGATACTCCTGAGGCAGACCCTGCTATGGAATTCAAAAAAGAAATGACCTGAGAAAGTCTAAAGAACTAAGACAGCGGAGGGGAGAATCTGCTTCAAAAGACAGAAAAGAGCTTTCGCCCAACTAAAATGTTCTGTAGATGAGACAATTTCTGGGAGTGCCACCAGGCAAAGTTCACAGTGTACAAACCAAGGGGGAAAAAGGGATTGGAAAAAAGAGGAAGAGCTGGAGAGATAGGAGACTGCAGAGAAAGCTTGAAACGGAGGAGATGGGAGTAACGAGGAAGAAGAGCAGTAGGAGTAAGAGGAGGTAGTCGTTGTGAGCCAAATCAGGGAGCAGAGAGTATAGGGCACCACCAGATCGTTTTCAAGTGAGACCCATCTAGGGTATCCCGACCTAGCATTACAAAATAGGAACTGCGCCAATCTAGCTGCCTGATAGTATTAAACTAAATTAGGAACAGAGAGACCTCCCAGAGATTTGTGGTAATACATTATTTTCTCTGAGATGTGAGGCCGTCGGCCTCTCCATATGAATCAGAAGATATCAGACCCGAACGGGACTAGGAACGGGAATAGGAAGAGTACAAAAGAAGTAAAGAAGGTGACTGAGGAGGACCATCTTCACTGAGTGAATGCAACTCATCCAGGAAACGTAGGGAAATTCCCATTTAGCGAGGTCCTCCCGGAGCGCCTTGAAAAGAGGAGGATAGTTCAGTTTATAGAGGGAGGAGAAGGAAGAAGGAAGGGCAACACATAGATAGGGAATGGAGGAAGAGGATGAAAGTAAGTCAAAGTTGAGAGAGATACTTTTTGGGGAGAAATAGGAGTCTGGCAGAAAAGAACATCCGACTTAGATCGATTGACCTTCAGACCAGAAACCATTGAGAAATGGTCCAGAAGAGAGAAGAGATTGGGGTGGGAAACAAGAGGAGAGGTGAGGGCAAGTAACAGGTCATCAGCAAATAGGTTAGTGAGGTAAGAAGAGTTAGCAATCTGAACTCCTCTGATGTCGATGTACCGCCAGGGGATCCATCGACAGAGCAAACAGCACTGGGGAGAGGGGACATCCCTGGCGGGTACCATGTTCAATTGGGATAGGGGCTGGATTTGGAGAAGGGAGTTTGAGAAACACCCATGGGCTGGCATAAATGGCCCGTAAAGCGTCGACAAACGGACCTGAAAAGCCCATTCTACGGAGGACCCCAAAAAGGTAAGTCCAGGAAACGGAATTAAAGGCTTTTTCAATATCAAGCCCCAGGAGAGTCAGGGGGTGTGGCATTAACCTCAGCCCAATGGACCACATTGAGGACTTTCCGGATGTTGTCAGGGGCATGTCGGCCTGGAATGAAGCCGACCTGGTCATTATGGACAAGGTCCAGTAGAAGGGAGTTCAGACGTCTATCTCAGATAGAAGTAAAAAGTTTAGTGTCAAGATTAATAAGAGAGATAGGATGGTAATTAGAAGGAAGGAGAGGGTCCGTCTTAGGTTTAGGGATAACAGCTTTAGAAGCTTGAAGAAAGTCAGATGGCATAGGAGCACCAGAAAGAAGTTTATAAAAAAAAGAAGAAATGTGGGCAATAAGAATGTGGGAAAATTTTGGATTTGTTCCTGCTCTGGACAGTTCCTAAAATCGACAGAGGTGTCAGCAGAGCACTATGGTCAGACAGAAAGGAAATCCAAAAAGAAAAAGACTTCCTGTGGAGTAAATAGCAGCTGATAAATACTGGAAGGATTAAGATTTTTTAATAGAAGTCATTTACAAATCTGTTTAACTTTCTGGCACCAGTTGATTTAAAGAAAAATGTTTTCCAGTGGAGTACCTCTTCAAGACCGGAGGCTATTGCAATTAGTTTCCCTCAAATCGTGGCTTTATGAGCCATCCATGTCCACCCGGGATCTACCTCTGGGTGGCATTGTCAACTAAGCAGGCAGTCAAGGTGTCAGCAATGTCGTCTCTAATATGAGGGCGACACAGCAGCGACTCCTTCAGTCTCCAAGTATAAGGGGTGGTATCGTGGGGTTGAAAATGACAAACAGCTAACACCATATCATGGTCCAACCAAATACAGGGAACATGGAAGGCATATTGCAGTGCAGTAAGAGAAGCAGTATTCACTAGTACCCAATCAATTCAGGTGTACAACTTATGGGCTGGGAAGTAGTAAGAGTAACCCTGTTGGGATGAGTTTTTCTCACCCCAAGCATCCGCGAGATCAGTCTTGCAAAAAGAGCTCTGAAGGAGCCGTTGCTGGACCCCTGACCTCCAAAAGGCCGTGGTATGGGACCTATCCACATCCTGTTGGACACCATATTGAAGTCACCACACCAGATCAAATGAACATACTGTATAGACTGTAGCTTTTGGCATATAGAAATAAAGACTCGCAAGGGGTCTTCAGTGGGAGCATAGGTATTGAGTCATTGACTATACACATAGGGTTATCTCGATAAAGGCCCTCCAGGATTAGGTAACAACCCTCAGGATCTGATAGGGACGAAGTGACTGAGAAAGGAAAAGAGTTATGGAGAAGAATAACAACACCTCTAGATTTGGAAATAAACGAGGATGTAAAAGTCCTCGTATAATTGGGATAGAGATAAACTGGAAAAGAGGTGCGGGTAAAATGGGATTCCTGAATACATAGGATATCAGAATTATGAGACATGTAATCCAGGAAGGCCTTTTTACGTTTGATAGGGGTATTGAAACCCCTGACATTATGAGATAAAACCCTACACATAATATAACAACGGAAAAGAATGCCAAAGAAACACTAAAGACCCAAAACAAAGACAAAACGATAAATTACATCCACAAGTATCAACAAAAAGAGAGACCCATGAGGGATAGGGGAGAACAAAGACAGAGCTGCCCAGACAACAGGAAAAACAAAACCGGGGGAAAGACTACAACATGTCGTTCAAACCAAGGTGAACAGCATCTTCTGTAGACGAGTAATTATCCATCAGGATAGGATGAGAGAGATCTGCGCCTCTTCTGGCTAGAGTCTGTGCTGTGCCAGACTCGCCTATTCTTCTGTGAACGGGGCAGCTGGGGAGAAAGGTCCTCGCAGTAAATCTGTTCTCGGCAGAGAGCATCTTGGGGCTCGAAGAGAGTGCGCACTAGGTAGGCGTGAGAGTTGATCTGGAACTGGAGGCTAAAGGGGAAGCCCCATGGGTATTTGATTTAAAGCTTTTGACAGGTCGCATGACATGGCGTCTCTCAAGTGTGGAGGTAGCCAAGTCAGCATAAATATGGACAGACACAGGCATGCTCGGGAAGGGAGGCACATTGCGGGCAGCTTGAAGAATAGGATCCCTCATATCAGGGTATTGTATCTTTAGGGTCACATCCCTGGGAATGTCTGGGTTTTTAGGACGGCTAGAACTCTATGGATCCGTCCATACGAAATTGTGTCACATCAACCTGCGGGAGCAGGGCGGTGAAGAGGCTAGTCACCGTAGGGATTAAGTCAGTCATAGATTCAGGCAGACCTCTAATACGCAGATTAGCCCTGCGAGATCTGTGCTCGGGATCCTCAATTTTAAGTTCAAGGGCTTCCAGCTTGTCTGCATGGTCATTAAGCAGTAACTTATCGTGCTTCACGACATCTACGAGCTCATCATGTTTAATCTCAAGGTCCAAGACCCATTACCCCAGCTCACCCACCTGCTTAGTAAAGTCCACTCCCGCTTTGGTGAGCTCTTCCCAAAACAGCTTCTGAATATGGGCAAATAAAGCTGGTGGATCCATGGAGTGTGCAGCAAGAGACTGAGCTAATGGCAGGTCGGCTATGTCGTCTTCTTCCTCTGCTGGGCTGGGAGCACGGGTCGGGGTCGACGTCATGTCGGATTGCTTGGCTGCTCGAAACATCACCGGAATAATCTGGGATAATGGCTGAGAATCCCCTCCAGGTTTCTTCTTGTCCTTGCAGAACATTTTAACCAAAAGTAAGGCAGCTTATGAGTGAGTGAAGGCGCTGAGAAAGGCTAAATGCAGATGACCGGTACGGAGCTCACATGAAGTGCGTCCTCTTCAGAGAGTCCCGAACATGCGCCTTAGATGACAGCTTTTAAAGCTGACTGCTGCATCTAAATAGGTTTTTAAACCATAATTTGTGGTGCTATGGTGTGGAGTACATCATTTTCCCACCCGCAGTGTGGGTGGGGGGAAGGTCTATGATGGTGATCCGTTGTTACGTCAGTTGGAGGGCTTACCTTGCCTATTTTCATTTTGATCCTGTCTGAAGCAAGCTCTACCATTAGAGCACAGATTGCATAGATCAATGCAGTTCAGTAGATGATTCCTCATACAAGTCCCCTAAAATAAAAAATTTGTTGTAAAAAGAAAGAATCTAATAAAGGTTATACGTTTTTCACATATACATTAACCCCTTAAGGACCAAGCCCATTTTGACCTTAAGGACCAGGCCAATTTTATTTTTGCATTTTTGTTTTTTTCTCCTGACCTACTAAAATCCACAACTATTTTATATTTCCATCCTTAGACCCATACAGGGGCTTGATTTTTGCGTGACCAATTGTACTTTGTAATGACAACTTTCATTTTACCATATAATATACGGTGAACCCAAAAATATTTTTTTTAGTGAGGCAATTTAAATGAAAACCAAAGTTTTCACACTGTACACGTTATGGTAAAAATGACATGTTTTCTTTATTCTATGGGTCAATATGATTAAAATGATACCCACATTTACATACTTTTCTATTACTCTTTGTACTCTTGTAATTTCTTTTTGTACAAAATCAGTATGTATAAAATGCCCTATTTTGACCACCTATAACTTTTTCATTTTTCCGTATACGGGGCGGTATGAGGGCTAATTTTTTGCCCCATGATATGTACTTTTTATGGATACCACATTTGCATATATGAAACTTTTTAATCATTTTTTATTAATTTCTTTTTAAATAAAATGTGACCAAAAAGCTGAAATTTGGGACTTTTAACATTTTTTTTTACATTTACGCAGTTCACCTTAAGGGGTCATTAACATTATATTTTGATAGTTCGGACATTTGCGCATGTGGCGATACCAAATATGTTTATTCATTTTTTTAACGCTTTTTGGGGGTACAATGGGGAAAAAGGAACAATTTACATTTTTTATTGAGGGAGGGGATTTTTCATTTTTTTTTTATTTTTTACTTTTCTCTTGTTACATTTTTTTTTAACTTTAATTTTTTTTAACACTTTTTATGTCCCCATAGGGGACTATCTTTAGCAATCACTTGATTGCTAATACTGTTCAGTGCTATGCATAGGGCATAGCACTGATCAGTGTTATCGGCAATCTTCTGCTCTGGTCTACTCGATCTCAGACCAGAGCAGAAGACCCCAGGAGAAGGAAGGACGAAGGCAGATGAAGGAACCTCCGTCCACCATTTTAAATGATCAGATCCCCACGGCTCGGGCAATCTGATCATCCATTTAAATGTGCACATTGCTGCAGATGCCGTGATCTGTATTGATCACAGCATCTGAGGGGTTAATGGCGGACATTTGTGCATTCGTGGATGTCCGCCATTACTGGAAGGTCCCCGGCTGCTGATAGCAACCGGGACCTGCAGTGAATGACGCGAGCACCGCTCGAAGTACCTCTGCACCAGGATGTACATTTGCGTCGTGGTCGTTAAGGGGTTAACCACTTAAGGACCTAGGGCGTATGGATACGCCTTGACGTCCTGGTACTTAAGGACCCAGGGCGTATCCATACGCCCGTGGGAATTTCGGTCCCCGCCGCGCGCCGGGCGGGGACCGGGCCGGGGTGACTGCTGATATCAATCAGCAGACACCCCGTGCAAATGCCCAGGGGTGTCATCAGACCCCCCCCCCCCCGTCGGCGATCGGCGCAAATCGCAAGTGAATTCACACTTGCGATTTGCGCCGATTCCGGGTCATACGGGTCTATTGTGACCCGGTGACCCGGAATAGAAGGGGGATCGCGGTTGTCTAAGACACCCACGATCCCCCTGTAGGCATAGGAGTGAGGTGGCAGGGTTGCCACCCCTCCTATCCCTGCTATTGGTCTGCTATTGATCGTCAGAGGCGACGACCAATAGCAGACCGGGGGCGGGGGGGTTAACTTTCGTTTTCCCCGTCCTGCCCTCCCACAATAGGCGGGGCAGAACGGGGAACCGAAGGGGACCGGGCGCCGACGTCCACTTACCCGTCCGGAGGCTGCGGCGACGTTGATCGGCGGGCGGCGTCACGTGCGTCTGAAGAGGACGGCTGCCGGGATCCTACGGAAGCCGGTAAGTAGATCTGGAGGGCTACAGTCTGAGACCGTGGTCTCTAACTGTAGCCCTCCAGATGTTGCAAAACTACAACTCCCAGCATGCCCAGACAGCTGTTTGGGCATGCTGGAATATGTTGTTTTGCAACAGCTGGAAGGCTGCAGTTTGAGACCACTATACAGTGGTCTCTAAACTATATCCCTCCAGATGTTGCAAAACTACAACTCCTAGCATGCCCACATAGCTGTTTGTTGTCTGGACATGCTGGGAGTTGTAGTTTTGCAACATCTGGAGGTCCACAGTTTGGAGATCACTGTGCAGTGGTCTAAAAACTGTAGCTCTCCAGATGTTGCAAAACTGCAATTCCCAGCATGTCCAGAAAGCAAACAGCTGTCTCGGCATGCTGGGAGTTGTAGTTGGGTACCTCCAGCTATTGCATAACTACATCTCCCAACATGCCCTTCAGTGATTAGTACATGCTGGGAGTTGTAGTTTTGCAACAGCTGGAGGCACACTGGTTGGAAAATATTGAGTTAGGTAACAGAACCTAACTGAAGGTTTTCCAACCAGTGTGCCTCCAGCTGTTGCAAAACTACAACTCCCAGCATGCACGGTCTGTCAGTACATGCTGGGAGTTGTAGTTTTGAAACAGCTGGAGGTTTGCCCCCCCATGTGAACGTACAGGGTACATTCACATAGCCGGGTTTACAGTAAATTTCCTGCTTCAAGTTTGGGCTGCGGCAAATTCTTTGCCGCAGTGCAAACTCCTAGCGGGAAATTCACCGTAACCTGCCAGTGTGAATGTACCCTAAAAACACTACACTACACTAACACCTAATAAAGGGTAAAATACTACATATACACCCCTTACACTGCCCCCCCCCCCCCAATAAACAATTTAAAACATCTTGTACGGCAGGGTTTCCAAAACGGAGCCTCCAGCTGTTGCAAAACAACAACTCCCAGCATTTCTGGACAGCCACTGACTGTCCAGGCATGCTGGGAGTTTAGCAACAGCTGGAGGCACCCTGTTTGGGAATCACTGGCGTAGAATACCCCTATGTCCACCCCTATGCAATCCCTAATTTAGTCCTCAAATGCGCATGGTGCTCTCTTACTTCAGAGCCCTGTCGTATTTCAAGGCAACAGTTTAGGGCCACATATGGGGTATCTCCGTACTCGGGAGAAATTACACTACAAATTTTGGGGGGCTTTTTTTCCTTTTACCGCTTGTGAAAAGGAAAAGTTGGGGGCTACACCAGCCTGTTAGTGTAAAATTTTTTTATTTTTTTACACTAACATGCTGGTGTTGCCCCATACTTTTTATTTCCACAAGCGGTAAAAGGAAAAAAAGACCCCCAAAATTTGTAACGCAATTTCTCCTGAGTACAGAAATACCCCAGATGTGGGCGTAAAATGCTCTGCGGGCACACAACAAGGCTCAGGAGTGAGAGTGCACCATGTACATTTGAGGCCTAAATTGGGGATTTGCACAGGGGTGGCTGATTTTACAGCGGTTCTGACAAACGCAAAAAAAAAAAATACCCACATGTGACCCCATTTTGGAAACTACACCCCTCACCGAACGTGACAAGGGGTATAGTGAGCCTGAACACCCCACAGGTGTTTGACGAATTTTCATTAAAGTTGGATGGGAAAATGAAAAAAATTATATTTTTTCACTAAAATGCTGGTGTTACCCTAAATTTTTCATTTTCACATCGGGAAATAGGAAAAAAGCCCCCCCAAATTTGTAAACCCATCTCTTCTGAGTAAGAACATACCCCATATGTAAATTTAAAGTGCTCTGCGGGCGAACTACAATGCTCAGAAGAGAAGGAGCGCCATTGGGATTTTGTAGAGAAAATTTGTCCGCAATTGAAGGCCACATGTGTTTACAAAGCCCCCATAGTGCCAGAACAATGGACCCCCGACACATGTGACCCCATTTTGGAAACTACACCCCTCACGTAATGTAATAAGGGGTACATTGAGAATTTACGCCCCACAGATGTCTGACAGATTTTTGGAACAGTGGTCCGTAAAAATGAAAAATAAACTTTTTCATTTGCACAGCCCACTGTTCCAAAGTTCTGTGGGGTGTAAATACTCACTGCACCCCTTATTAAATTCTGTGAGGGGTGTAGTTTCCAAAATGGGGTCACATGTGGGGGGTTCCACTGTTCTGGCACCACGGGGGGCTTTGTAAACGCACATGGCCCCTGACTACCATTCCAAACTAATTCTCTTTCCAAAAGCTCAATAGCGCTCCTCCTCTTCTGAGCATTGTAGTTCGCCAGCAGAGCATTTTACGTCCTAACATGGGGTATTTCCATACTCAGAAGAAATGGGGTTACACATTTTGGGGGTCATTTTCTCCTATTACCCCTTGTAAAAATGTAAAATTTTGGGGAAAAACTGCATTTTAGTAAAAAAAAAAAAAAATTTTCATTTACACATCCAACTTTAAGGAAAAGTCGTCAAACACCTGTGGGGTGTTAAGGCTCAGCGGACCCCTTGTTACGTTCCTTGAGGGGTGTAGTTTCCAAAATAGTATGCCATGTGGGTTTTTTGTGCTGTTCTGGCACCACAGGGGCTTCCTAAATGCGACATGCCCCCAAAAAACCATTTCAGCAAAAGTTGCTTTCAAAAAGCCAAATGTGACTCCTTCTCTTCTGAGCATTGTAGTTTGCCCGCAAAGCATTTTACATCCTAACATGGGGTATTTCCATACTCAGAAGAGATGGGGTTACAAATTTGGGGGGGCATTTTCTCCCATTACCCTTTGTAAAAATGGTAAATTTGGGGGAAAAACTGCACTTTAGTGAAAATTTTTTTTTTTTCATTTACACATCCGACTTTAACGAAAAGTCGTCAAACACCTGTGGGGTGTTAAGGCTCACTGGACCCCTTGTTACGTGCCTTGAGGGGTCTACTTTCCAAAATGGTATGCCATGTTGGGGTTTTCTGCTGTTCTGGCACCATAGGGGCTTCCTAAATGTGACATGCCCCCCAAAAACCATTTCAGCAAAATTCCCTCTCCAAAATCCTATTGTCGCTCCTTCCCTTCTGAGCCCTCTAGTGCACCCGCCGAACACTTGACATACACATATGAGCTATTTCCTTACTCGAGAGAAATTGGGTTACAAATTTTGGGGGGATTTTTCATCTATTACCCCTTGTAAAAATTCAAAAACTGGGTCTACAAGAACATGCGAGTGTAAAAAATGAAGATTTTGAATTTTCTCCTTCACTTTGCTGCTATTCCTGTGAAACACCTAAAGGGTTAACACACTTACTGAATGTCATTTTGAATACTTTGAGGGGTGCAGTTTTTATAATGGGGTCATTTGTGGGGTATTTCTAATATGAAGGCCCTTCAAATCCACTTCAAAACTGAACTGGTCCCTGAAAAATTCCGATTTTGAAAATTTTGTGAAAAATTGGAAAATTGCTGCTGAACTTTGAAGCCCTCTGATGTCTTCCAAAAGTAAAAACACGTCAATTTTATGATGCAAACATAAAGTAGACATATTGTATATGTGAATCAATGTATAATTTATTTGGAATATCCATTTTCCTTACAAGCAGAGAGCTTCAAAGTTAAAAAAATGCAAAATTTTCCATTTTTTCATCAAATTTTGGAATTTTTCACCAAGAAATGATGCAAGTATCAACAAAATTTTACCACTAACATAAAGTAGAATATGTCACGAAAAAACAATATCGGAATCAGAATGAAAGGTAAAAGCATCCCAGAGTTATTAATGTTTAAAGTGACAGTGGTCAGATGTTCAAAAAATGGCCGGGTCCTTAAGGTATATTTGGGCTGGGTCCTTAAGGGGTTAAAGGGGCACTCCGGTGGAAAACATTTTTTTTTTTCTTCAAATCAACTGCTGCCAGAAAGTTATACAGATTTGTAAATTACCTCTATTAAAAAATCTTAATCCTTCCAGTACTTATTAACTGCTATATGCTTCAGAGGAAGTTGAGTTGTTCTTTTCTGTCTGACCACAGTGCTCTCTGCTGACACCTCTGTCTGTGTCAGGAACTGTCCGGAACAGGAGAGGTTTGCTATGGGGGTTTGCATGTGGTGTCAGCAGAGAGCAATGTAGTCAGACTAAAAACTAAAATTCAACTTCCTCTGTAGCATACAGCAGCTGTTAAGATTACGTTTTTTTTAATTTTTTTAAAGAAGTAATTGACAAATTGGTTTAACTTTCTGGAGCCAGCTGATATGAATTTTTTTTTCCACCAGAGTACCTCTTTAACTCCTTCCATGATTCGGCACAATCAATGGCTTACCAAAAAAATTCAAAATGTCAGAATAGCGTTTTTTTTTGTTTCATTGCTTCCCAGAAAGATTTAATAAAAAGTGGTCAAAAAGGCCCATCTATGCCATATTGGTAAAGATATAAGCACAGATTTATCAAGCTGTGTGAGAGAGAAAAAATTAGATTTTCCCACAGTAACCAATCACTCAACTAACAAAGAAAATCTAAGCCAAAAAGTTCAAATCATTGTGCAAAAAAATAAAAAAAAATTAATTTAAAAATGAGCTCCCTAGTAGTGTGGAGCGGCATAGGCCATATTCGAATTTGCGATATTTCGCGAATATATGGATGAATATTTGTGTTATATTCGCTAAATTCGCATATTCGTAATATTTGCATTATATTTTCGCATATGCAAAAATTCGCATATGCTAATTTTTGCATATGCGAATTTTTGTATATGCGAAAATATAATGCAAATATTACAAATATGCGAACTTAGCGAATATAAAATGAATTATTAGCATATGCTAAAATTGGCATAAGCGAAAATTCGTACGCCAGTCTCACACAGTAGTATTAGAGCCTTCTTTACACAACACAAGCTGGAAGCAGAGAGGGATGATCATTGTGATGTGTACTGTGAAAAAAAAAACAATATTCGTATTTGCGAATATATAGTGCGATATTTGCGAATATTCGTGAATTCGCGAATATGCGATATTCGTGAATAAAATTTGCTTTGCGAATATTCGCGAGCAACACTACTCCCTAGGTGCAAAAGTGAAAAAGCTAAGGGAAATAGTTAGCTTAGTAAAACATGATACTTTTAGATAGAATTTGGGTATCATAATTGTACTGACCTGAAGAATCAAGCTAGCCCGTTTGACTACGCAGTAAATGGCGTATAAAAAAAGTCCCCCAAACTTAAAAATTTGAATTTTTTTCAATTTTACCTAACAATAATTTTATGGACAAAAGAATGATTTAATTACAAAGTACTATTGGTCCCGCAAAAAACAAGCCCTCATATTGGTCTGGGATAAAAGGCAATGGTTTTTCCTGCAACTTTTGTGGTGCAGTTAAAGTAAAACTTTGTGAATCTTCAGGATATGTTTGACATTTTGTGGCAAGATCTACAAAGAAAAAAAATCACATACAAATGGGACAAAAATCACTCAAACTTGATCGCCGCGTCTAAAAGTGAAAGTAAAAGCATCCCGGCAGCTCTGTCGGGCTGATCGGGACATCGCGATAAAATCACGATGTCCCGATCAGCTAGGACGCAGCAGGAGGGTGCCTTACCTGCCTCCTGTGCGTCCGAACGGGGATTGATTGCTGCAAGCCTGAAATCCAGGCTTGAGCAATCAACCGCCGATAGCACTTATTAATGCAAATCAGTGGCTTTGCAGTGATCTGTGTAAAAGATCAGTGTGTGCAGTGCTATAGTCCCCTATGGGAGCTATAACACTGCAAAAGAAAAGTGAACAAAATTTTTTTAATAAAGATCATTTAACCCCTTCCCTAATAAAAGTTTGAATCACCCCCCTTTTCCCATAAAAAAATACTGTGTAAATAAAAATAAACATATGTGATATCGCAGCGTGGGTAAATGTCCAAACTATAAAAATATATAGTTAATTAAACCGCACGGTCAATGGCGTACGTGCAAAAAATTAAAAAATTGCGTATATTTGGTCACTTTTTATAACATAAAAAATGAATAAAAAGCAATCAAAAAGTCCAATCAAAACACAAATGGTACTAATAAAAGCTTCGGATTACGGCGCAAAAAAATTAACCCTCATACCACCCCGTACATGGAACAATAAAAAAGTTACATGGGTCATAAGAGTACAATTTTAAACGTATAATTTTTCCTGCAAGTAGTTATGATTTTTTCCAAAGTAATAAAAAATCCAACCGGGTATCATTTTATTGTATGGACCTCCAGAATAAAGATATGTTGTCATTTTTAATGAAAAATGTACTGCGTAGAAACAGAGGCCCCCAAAAACTTCCAAAATGGCGTTTTTGCTTCCATTTTGTCTCACAGTAATTTTTTTCCCGTTTCGACATAGATTTTTGGGTAAAATGACCAATGTCATTACAAAGTAGAATTTGTGGCGCAAAAAATAGGCCATCATATGGATTTTTAGGTGCAAAATTTAAAAGGTAAGGAGGAAAAAACGCGAGTACAAAAATGGAAAAACGCTATGTCCTTAAGGGGTTAATGTTAGTGTAGAGACAACCAAGAGACTGAGGACCCTTGACGTGGGTTGCGAGCGTGCATATTTTTGCCAAAATGTCAACTAATACCTCATTTTTATTATATGGAGTATATATTTTTCATAATGTGGTCTGGCCTTGTGATGCTGGGGGAGCCCAGGGTGTCAGTGCTTTGTGGGGTGCACATATAAGATGCTAGGCAGCCGGCCTGATCGAATAGTATGGGCATCACTTATAGGTTGTAAGCCAGTATGGTGCACTATTGTGGTGCGCCACGGGGTGTGATGTGAGGTGTAAGGGGGCAGATGTTATGGCCCCAGGGGTAGATGGTATTAATCCCTTCTTGTCGTGATGCCAGGGCATGGTTTGGCCTTATAACCACCCGAAGGTTGTACCGCTAATCCTAGGTTAGGCAGGTGCAATAAAGAGTCCAAGGCCAGGTTAAGGTTAACGGTAGCGTTACTGAGGTAAGACAGATGGTAGAGCCATTGCACTTAAGCCAATATCCCACAGAGTTGGTCAGTGACAAAGGGAGACCTCGCAGGCTTGCTGGGACTTGCAGTGACTTGACAGACTATAATGCAGGCCACAGTGACTATAGATGACTTGACTAGAGATGGTGACAGACAATTGAGATGGCTTGACTTACTCAGGAGGGACTGGTGGCTGCAGTAATTACACTTATAATACATAACTACATATAACCTGTAAATACTATAGGGTTTGCTGCAGGAGAGCCCCAAGGACACGCAGGGCCTCTGCCTGACAGGGCAGAAGTACAGTACGGCAACATCCCGTACTGGGACATTACACCATCATGTAACTGGTACCCTGTGTCTTCCTTATCTATGTGCAACTATAATACTAAGCAGCTAACCCCCTCTGTTTTATCAGAGTATGTTCACACTGTTAAATTGCCACCCTGGGATATTACGTCTAAGCTGCCGCCGTTGAAATCCTTCTGTGCTAGGAACTGAGCCATCGCCATTGACGGCAATGGTGTCCACGTGTACTTCCGCTAAAATAATTAAATGAACTTGTTGATTTTGTTACAGCTGCAGAGCTTTCTGCCTCTAAAATTTTGCAGTATAAATGGGTGAAAAGAAGATCCATTCTCACCAATACTAGGTTAGTGCAGAAGAATTTCTGAGCAGAATTCTGTGTGGTCATTCCATAGTGTGAATGCTACTTAAAGGGTACCTCTCATCAAAAAAACTTTTGATATATTATAGATTAATGTATGCAGAATAACTTTACAATTGCATGTTATTAAAAAATATGCTTCTTTCTATTTCATTTTCCACTTTGAATAAATGACCACTAGGGGTCTCCCTACCATTCCTGGCAGCAAGCATTTCAGACTCATACTGGAGTCCTAAACACTACGAGCTGACAGTCTGCTTTGTTCACAAAGGAGAACACTCAGAGCTGCCAGCCTGCTATGTTCACAGCCTGTTTGGCTGTGAACAAAGCAGGCTGGCAGCTCCAAGTGTTTAGGACTCCAGCATGAGTCAGAAATGCTTACTGACAGGACTGATTGGGAAAAATACAATAGAAAGAAGCATATTTTTAATTAACATGCTATTGGAAAGTTATTCAACATTCATTAATCTAAAGTATATCAAAAGTTTATTTGATGAGAGGTACCCTTTAAGTCCCTTCCTCCTAGTTTGTCAATTATCTGACTAAGGGTGTGTTGCACCTGAAATGCGTCATTTCCTGTCTAGTATCCTGTTTGTTCATGTCAGTCTTGGAATTAATCCATGTTTTTATGTAACTCTGCAGAGATGGATGTGGATTTCTATTTATATAGTCATCCTTGATGTTTTGTTATTTTATGCATGAATCAGGAGCCTCTGGATAAATTAAACTATTAGTTGTACCCACTTAGCAAAACATTTGATACTGAAGCACACAGAATTGTGGGAGTACAAATTACTCATTTAAATAATAAGATAAATACATAGTTTAATAACATAATTGTGATCAGTGAGAAATGATGCATCCAGAACTGCAATCTATTGGGCTCATTGGAGTATCCCTTTAAGACATTGTCAAGCATTAGGGAATATCAATACATGAAGATTGGTTTTCTAGCAGAACGACATGTGGGCTTTATTTAGTGAGTAAACAAAGAGGGCTCAGATTTTTTTCCTATAATAACTGTGCGCTAGCAGTTGAAAGTATGAACAAAGCAGGATTTCATAACAGCTCACAATGGGTTTATTAAACAAAGGAGAATTTGTATCAAGCAAGGCCACCTCTACTATGTAAGCTTTATGTGGTCCCAAAAATCCTCTGTGACTAGTAAACTCCTTATTATGTCATACAGAGAGTTTCTAATCCCTTATATAATTGTTAAAAGCTCTGATACCCCAGGATAAATTGGCTAATACCGGAGCAAAAACTGCAGACCATCGCTCATTTTCAGTCTCAAGTATAATTCAGCAGCTCTATCTTTTCATTTGTCTGCAGACATCATAGTCCCCAAACAACAACCATAGCAGAACACAGCAAATGCATTCTAAGTGTTTCTCACTCTATTTTAGGCATAGCAAAATGTCCTGAGTTCCACATTTTTATGGTGATTTTATTACCTATAATAATAGATTTCACTTTGTAGTCTCCTAAGGCATTGGCATAGCAAGTACAATTTGTATACAATCTAACCGCACCTCTCAACCACATATAATTGTATGTTCCAATGACTGGAGACAGATTTTAAACATACGAATGGCTTACCGGCAAACTAAATTAGTTCTAGGTTTTCTAGAGTACGAAATGTACTTTCAAGTGTGGGAGCGTAGATAAAACTTTCTGTGCAGACAATAAGTCATGGCTGCATACATAAATTATACATACAGATCACCAGTGACAGCTAGATTGTGTATTACAGATCTATTTTCTCATTGACTTTGTGTTGCATTTTACTTTTTTTATTACGTTTAAACTCACTCTATCAGTGTATCATATTTATGTGAAAGAATCCGGTGGGTGTAGGCCACTTTGGTAGGCCATGTGTAAATAGTGTCAGAGGGTGAATGGGCAACCTGGATGATGGACCAGAAACCCGAAACACTTGGATGCGTTCCAACAATAGTGGCAATTTTCAGGACTGGAATGGGGTTCAAAATGTAGGTTTCCGCCATCTAATTTATTCAAGGACATAACATTTGGGATAAAAGTATGGATTATATACAATATATTACCAAAATAGCCACTCTGAGGGTGAATTCACACTGCGGAATGGCTGTGATGTTACTGTGTTTATGATCTCTATTTTGTTTATTTATTTCTGTACTGTGATTTTAATGTGTTTAAAGGGTACTGTTACGCCGAGCGCTCCGGGTCCCCGCTCCTCCCCGGAGCGCTCGCCACATCCTCGCTACTGCAGCGCCCCGGTCAGATCCACTGACCGGGTGCGCTGCGATACCGCCTCCAGCCGGGATGCGATTCGCGATGCGGGTGGCGCCCGCTCGCGATGCGCACCCCGGCTCCCGTACCTGACTCGCTCTCCGTCGGTCCTGTCCCGGCACGCGCGGCCCCGCTCCCTAGGGCGCGCGCGCGCCGGGTCTCTGCGATTTAAATGGCCACTGCGCCACTGATTGGCGCAGTTGTTCTAATTAGTGTGTTCACCTGTGCACTCCCTATGTATACCTCACTTCCCCTGCACTCCCTCGCCGGATCTTGTTGCCATCGTGCCAGTGAAAGCGTTTCCCAGTGTGTTCCTAGCCTGTGTTCCAGACCCCCTGCCGTTGCCCCTGACTACGATCCTTGCTGCCTGCCCCGACCTTCTGCTACGTCCGACCTTGCTCTTGTCTACTCCCTTGTACCGCGCCTATCTTCAGCAGTCAGAGAGGTTGAGCCGTTGCTAGTGGATACGACCTGGTTGCTACCGCCGCTGCAAGACCATCCCGCTTTGCGGCGGGCTCTGGTGAAAACCAGTAGCAGCTTAGAACCGGTCCACTAGCACGGTCCACGCCAATCCCTCTCTGGCACAGAGGATCCACCTCCTGCCAGCCGAATCGTGACAGTAGATCCGGCCATGGATCCCGCTGAAGTTCCACTGCCAGTTGTCGCCGACCTCACCACTGTGGTCGCCCAGCAGTCGCAACAGATAGCGCAACAAGGCCACCAGCTGTCTCAACTGACCGTGATGCTACAGCAGCTACTACCACAGCTTCAGCAATCATCTCCTCCGCCAGCTCCTGCACCTCCTCCGCAGCGAGTGGCCGCTTCCGGCCTACGACTTTCCTTGCCGGATAAATTTGATGGGGACTCTAACTTTTGCCGTGGCTTTCTTTCACAATGTTCCCTGCACTTGGAGATGATGTCGGACCAGTTTCCTACTGAAAGGTCTAAGGTGGCTTTCGTAGTCAGCCTTCTGTCTGGGAAAGCTCTGTCATGGGCCACACCGCTCTGGGACCGCAATGACCCCGTCACTGCCTCTGTACACTCCTTCTTCTCGGAAATTCAAAGTGTCTTTGAGGAACCTGCCCGAGCCTCTTCTGCTGAGACTGCCCTGCTGAACCTGGTCCAGGGTAATTCTTCCGTTGGCGAGTACGCCATCCAATTCCGTACTCTTTCTTCCGAATTATCCTGGAATAATGAGGCCCTCTGCGCGACCTTTAAAAAAGGCCTATCCAGCAACATTAAAGATGTTCTGGCCGCACGAGAAATTCCTGCTAACCTGCATGAACTCATTCATCTTGCCACTCGCATTGACATGCGTTTTTCCGAAAGGCGTCAGGAGCTCCGCCAGGATATGGACTTTGTTCGCACGAGGCGTTTTTTCTCCCCGGCTCCTCTCTCCTCTGGTCCTCTGCAATCCGTTCCTGTGCCTCCCGCCGTGGAGGCTATGCAAGTTGACCGGTCTCGCTTGACACCTCAAGAGAGGACACGACGCCGCATGGAGAATCTTTGCCTGTACTGTGCCGGTACCGAACACTTCCTGAAGGATTGTCCTATCCGTCCTCCCCGCCTGGAAAGACGTACGCTGACTCCGCACAAAGGTGAGACAGTTCTTGATGTCAACTCTGCTTCTCCACGCCTTACTGTGCCTGTGCGGATATCTGCCTCTACCTTCTCCTTCTCTACTAAGGCCTTCTTGGATTCCGGATCTGCAGGAAATTTTATTTTAGCCTCTCTCATCAACAGGTTCAACATCCCAGTGACCAGTCTCGCCAGACCCCTCTACATCAATTGTGTTAACAATGAAAGATTGGACTGTGCCGTGCGTTACCGCACGGAACCCCTCCTAATGTGCATCGGACCTCATCACGAAAAAATTGAGTTTTTGGTCCTCTCCAATTGCACTTCCGAAATTCTCCTTGGACTACCGTGGCTTCAACGCCATTCCCCAACCCTTGATTGGTCCACAGGAGAGATCAAGAGCTGGGGTACTTCTTGTTTCAAGGACTGTCTTAAACCGGTTCCCAGTACTCCCTGCCGTGACCCTGTGGTTCCCCCTGTAACCAGTCTCCCTAAGGCTTATATGGACTATGCTGACGTATTTTGCAAAAAGCAAGCTGAGACTTTACCCCCTCACAGGCCTTTTGACTGTCCTATTGACCTCCTCCCGGGCACTACTCCACCCCGGGGCAGAATTTATCCTCTGTCCGCCCCAGAGACTCTTGCTATGTCTGAATACATCCAGGAAAATTTAAAAAAGGGGTTTATCCGCAAACCCTCCTCTCCTGCCGGAGCTGGATTTTTCTTTGTGTCCAAAAAAGATGGCTCCCTACGTCCTTGCATTGATTACCGCGGACTTAATAAAATCACGGTAAAGAACCGCTACCCCCTACCTCTTATCTCTGAACTCTTTGATCGCCTTCAAGGTGCCCACATCTTTACCAAACTGGACTTAAGAGGTGCATATAATCTCATCCGCATCAGGGAGGGGGACGAATGGAAAACTGCATTTAACACCAGAGATGGATACTTTGAGTATCTGGTCATGCCCTTTGGCCTGTGCAACGCCCCTGCCGTCTTCCAAGACTTTGTTAATGAAATTTTTCGTGATCTCTTATATTCCTGTGTTGTTGTGTATCTGGACGATATTCTGATTTTTTCTGCCAACTTAGAAGAACATCGCCAGCATGTCCGCATGGTTCTTCAGAGACTTCGAGACAATCAACTTTATGCCAAAACGGAGAAATGTCTGTTTGAATGTCAATCTCTTCCTTTCCTAGGATACTTGGTCTCTGGCCAGGGACTACAAATGGACCCAGATAAACTCTCTGTCGTCTTAGATTGGCCACGCCCCTCCGGACTCCGTGCTATCCAACGTTTTTTGGGGTTCGCCAATTATTACAGACAATTTATTCCTCATTTTTCCACTATTGTGGCTCCTATCGTGGCTTTAACCAAGAAGAATGCCAATCCTAAGTCCTGGTCTCCTCAAGCGGAAGACGCATTTAAACGGCTCAAGTCTGCCTTTTCTTCTGCTCCCGTGCTCTCCAGACCTGACCCATCTAAACCCTTCCTATTGGAGGTTGATGCCTCCTCAGTGGGAGCTGGAGCGGTCCTTCTACAAAAAAATTCTTCCGGGCATGCTGTTACTTGTGGTTTTTTCTCTAGGACCTTCTCTCCGGCGGAGAGGAACTACTCCATCGGGGATCGAGAACTACTGGCCATTAAATTGGCACTTGAGGAATGGAGGCATCTGCTGGAGGGATCAAAATTTCCAGTTATCATTTACACCGACCACAAGAATCTCTCCTATCTCCAGTCTGCCCAACGGCTGAATCCTCGCCAGGCCAGGTGGTCTTTGTTCTTTGCCCTTTTTAACTTTGAAATTCATTTTCGCCCTGCCGACAAGAACATTAGGGCCGATGCTCTCTCTCGTTCCTCGGATGCTTCGGAAGTAGAGGTCTCTCCGCAACACATCATTCCTCCTGACTGTCTGATCTCCACTTCTCCAGCCTCCATCAGGCAAACTCCTCCAGGGAAGACCTTCGTTTCTCCACGCCAACGTCTCGGGATTCTCAAATGGGGTCACTCCTCCCACCTCGCTGGCCATGCGGGCATCAAAAAGTCTTTGCAACTCATCTCTCGCTTCTATTGGTGGCCGACTCTGGAGACGGATGTTGTTGATTTTGTGCGGGCCTGTTCTGTCTGTGCCCGGGATAAGACTCCTCGCCAGAAGCCTGCTGGTCTCCTTCATCCTCTGCCTGTCCCCGAACAGCCTTGGTCTCTGATTGGTATGGACTTTATTACAGACTTACCCCCATCCCGTGGCAACACTGTTGTTTGGGTGGTCGTTGATCGATTTTCCAAGATGGCACATTTTATTCCTCTTCCTGGTCTTCCTTCAGCGCCTCAGTTGGCAAAACAATTTTTTGTACACATTTTTCGTCTTCACGGTTTGCCCACGCAGATCGTCTCGGATAGAGGCGTCCAATTCGTGTCAAAATTCTGGAGGGCTCTCTGTAAACAACTCAAGATTAAATTAAACTTCTCTTCTGCTTATCATCCTCAATCCAATGGGCAAGTAGAAAGAATTAACCAGGTCCTGGGTGACTATTTACGGCATTTTGTTTCCTCCCGCCAGGATGACTGGGCAGATCTTCTACCATGGGCCGAATTCTCGTACAACTTTAGAGACTCTGAATCTTCTTCTAAATCCCCATTTTTCGTGGTGTACGGCCGTCACCCTCTTCCCCCCCTCCCTACTCCCTTGCCCTCTGGTTTGCCCGCTGTGGATGAAGTGACTCGTGATCTTTCCACCATATGGAAAGAGACCCAAAATTCTCTTTTACAGGCTTCATCTCGCATGAAAAAGTTTGCCGATAAGAAAAGAAGTGCTCCCCCCATTTTTTCTCCCGGAGACAAGGTATGGCTCTCCGCTAAATATGTCCGCTTCCGTGTCCCCAGCTACAAACTGGGACCACGCTATCTTGGTCCTTTCAAAATCTTGTGCCAAATTAATCCTGTCTCTTACAAACTTCTTCTTCCTCCTTCTCTTCGTATTCCTAATGCCTTTCATGTCTCTCTTCTTAAACCACTCATCATCAACCGTTTCTCTCCCAAACTTGTTTCTCCCACTCCTGTTTCTGGTTCCTCTGACATCTTCTCCGTAAAGGAGATACTGGCCTCCAAGACGGTCAGAGGGAAAAAAATTTTTTGGGTCGATTGGGAGGGCTGTGGTCCTGAAGAGAGATCCTGGGAACCTGAGGACAACATCCTAGACAAAAGTCTGGTCCTCAGGTTCCCAGGCTCCAAGAAGAGGGGGAGACCCAAGGGGGGGGGGGTACTGTTACGCCGAGCGCTCCGGGTCCCCGCTCCTCCCCGGAGCGCTCGCCACATCCTCGCTACTGCAGCGCCCCGGTCAGATCCACTGACCGGGTGCGCTGCGATACCGCCTCCAGCCGGGATGCGATTCGCGATGCGGGTGGCGCCCGCTCGCGATGCGCACCCCGGCTCCCGTACCTGACTCGCTCTCCGTCGGTCCTGTCCCGGCGCGCGCGGCCCCGCTCCCTAGGGTGCGCGCGCGCCGGGTCTCTGCGATTTAAAGGGCCACTGCGCCACTGATTGGCGCAGTTGTTCTAATTAGTGTGTTCACCTGTGCACTCCCTATGTATACCTCACTTCCCCTGCACTCCCTCGCCGGATCTTGTTGCCATCGTGCCAGTGAAAGCGTTTCCCAGTGTGTTCCTAGCCTGTGTTCCAGACCTCCTGCCGTTGCCCCTGACTACGATCCTTGCTGCCTGCCCCGACCTTCTGCTACGTCCGACCTTGCTCTTGTCTACTCCCTTGTACCGCGCCTATCTTCAGCAGTCAGAGAGGTTGAGCCGTTGCTAGTGGATACGACCTGGTTGCTACCGCCGCTGCAAGACCATCCCGCTTTGCGGCGGGCTCTGGTGAAAACCAGTAGCAGCTTAGAACCGGTCCACTAGCACGGTCCACGCCAATCCCTCTCTGGCACAGAGGATCCACCTCCTGCCAGCCGAATCGTGACAGGTACCTCTCATCAAATAAACTTTTGATATATTTTAGATTAATGAATGTTGAATAACTTTCCAATAACATGTTAATGAAAAATATGCTTCTTTCTATTGTATTTTTCCCGATCAGTCCTGTCAGCAAGCATT
Organism: Hyla sarda; assembly: GCF_029499605.1. Lineage (NCBI taxonomy): Eukaryota > Metazoa > Chordata > Amphibia > Anura > Hylidae > Hyla > Hyla sarda. The sequence goes on along the minus strand of NC_079193.1, from coordinate 272,701,488 downwards.
TCTGACTCATGCTGGAGTCCTAAACACTCAGAGCTGCCCGCCTGCTTTGTTCACAGCCAAACAGGCTGTGAACAAAGCAGGCTGGCAGCTCTGAGTGTTCTCCTTTGTGAACAAAGCAGACTGGCAGCTCGTAGTGTTTAGGACTCCAGCATGAGTCTGAAATGCTTGCTGCCAGGAACGGTAGGGAGACCCCTAGTGCTAATTTCTTCAAAGTGGAAAATTAAATAGAAAGAAGCATATTTTTTAATAACATGCAATTTTAAAGTTATTCTGCATACATTAATCTATAACATATCAAAAGTTTTTTTGATGAGAGGCACCCTTTAATATCTTTGTGACAACATTGTGTTTGTTATTTCTGCCTGTACTGTACCGCCTGTTATTTATGCCTGTACTGTGACATTACTGTGTATTATTCCTGTACTGTGACATTACTGTGTATTATCCCTGTACTGTGACATCACTGTGTGTATTATCCCTGTACTGTGACATCACTGTGTGTATTATCCCTGTACTGTGACATCACTGTGTGTATTAGTCCTGTACTGTGACATCACTATATATTCTGACATTGGCCAGGTCAGTGCTGGTAACACATCATGTAATGTACTGAACAGGCTTAATGTAGAGATGGTACAAGGTAAGTTAAGTAAAGTAAATGTAAGCAAATCTCCAGGGCCAGATGGATTGCACCCAAGAGTTCTTAGAGAGATAAGTTCAGTAATATCTGTACCCCTGTTTATGATATTTAGAGATTCTCTGGTGTCTGGTATTGTGCCAAGGGACTGGCGCAAGGCGAATGTGGTGCCAGTCTTCAAAAAGGGCTCTAGGTCTTCCCCAGGAAACTATAGACCGGTAAGTTTAACGTGTATTGTGGGTAAATTGTTTGAAGGACTTATAAGGGATTACATACAGGAATACATAGGGGATAATTGTATTATAAGTGATAGCCAGCATGGGTTTACTAAGGATAGAAGTTGTCAAACCAATCTAATTTTCTTTTATGAAGAGGTGAGTAGAAGCCTTGACAGAGGAATGGCTGTGGATATAGTGTTTCTGGATTTTGCTAAAGCATTTGATACTGTCCCTCACAGACGTCTGACAGGTAAGTTAAGGTCTTTGGGTTTGGAAATTTTAGTTTGTAACTGGATTGAACACTGGCTCATTGTCACGATGCCGGCTGGCAGGTAGTGGATCCTCTGTGCCAGAGAGGGATTGGCGTGGACCGTGCTAGTGGACCGGTTCTAAGTCACTACTGGTTTTCACCAGAGCCCGCCGCAAAGCGGGATGGACTTGCTGCGGCGGTAGTGACCAGGTCGTATCCACTAGCAACGGCTCAACCTCTCTGGCTGCTGAAGATAGGCGCGGTACAAGGGAGTAGACAGAAGCAAGGTCGGACGTAGCAGAAGGTCGGGGGCAGGCGGCAAGGTTCGTAGTCAGGGTGGATAGCAGAAGTACTGGTACACAGGCTTTGGACACACAAAACGCTTTCACTGGCACAAGGCAACAAGATCCGGCAAGGGAGTGCATGGGAGGAGGTCAGATAAAGGCAGGGAGCAGATGGAAGCCAATTAAGCTAATTGGGCCAGGCACCAATCATTGGTGCACTGGCCCTTTAAGTCTCAGGGAGCTGGCGCGCGCGCGCCCTAGAGAGCGGAGCCGCGCGCGCCAGCACATGACAGCAGGGGACGGGAACGGGTAAGTGACCTGGGATGCGATTCGCGAGCGGGCGCGTCCCGCTGTGCGAATCGCATCCCCGACGGCCATGACAGTGCAGCGCTCCCGGTCAGCGGGACCGACCGGGGCGCTGCGGAGAGAGAGACGCCGTACGCGCTCCGGGGAGGAGCGGGGACCCAGAGCGCTAGGCGTAACAGTACCCCCCCCCCCCTTAGGTCTCCCCTTCTCTTTGTCCGGTAACTGCCTCCCCTGGGATGAGGACACCGGGAAAGGATGGATTCCTCAACGGCAGGCAATACAGCAGGAGTGGGAATGGGGAGGGAGGGCAGAGGGCGAGGCCTGGCACGGGGCAGTGTGACACCAGGACGAGGGCCATGAGGAGGCACCGAGGCTTGCCTGACTGGACTGGGAGGGGGGGAGAGGCACTTCTTAAGGCGGGCAGAGTCCATAACGACCATAGGGAGACCGGATACAGGAGGAACCACAGGGTCACGGCAGGGAGTACTGGTAACCGGTTTAAGGCAGTCCTTGAAGCAAGAGGTACCCCAGCTCTTGATCTCCCCTGTGGACCAATCCAGGGTTGGGGAATGGTGTAGAAGCCAGGGCAGTCCAAGGAGAACTTCAGAAGTGCAATTGGGGAGGACCAAAAACTCAATTTTCTCATGATGAGGTCCGATGCACATTAGGAGGGGCTTCGTGCAGAAACGCACGGTGCAATCCAACCTGGCTCCGTTGACCGCGGAAATGTGGAGTGGCTTGACAAGACGGGTCACCGGGATGCGGAATTTATTCACCAAGGACTCCCGAATAAAATTCCCAGAGGCACCGGAGTCCAGGCAGGCCACGGCTGAGAGGGAAGAGCTGGCTGAAGAAGAAATCCGTACAGGCACCGTGAGACGTGGAGAAGCCGACTTAGCATCAAGAGACGCCACACCCACGAGAGCTGGGTGCGAGCGTGCGTTTCCCAGACGTGGAGGACGGATGGGGCAATCCACCAAAAAATGTTCGGTACTGGCACAGTACAGACAAAGATTCTCTTCCTTACGGCGATTCCTCTCTTCCAGGGTCAGGCGAGACCGATCCACTTGCATGGCCTCCTCGGCGGGAGGCCTAGGCGCAGATTGCAATGGAGACTGTGGGAGAGGTGTCCAGAGATCTAAGTCTTTTTCCTGGCGGAGCTCTTGATGCCTCTCAGAAAAACGCATGTCAATGCGAGTGGCTAGATGAATGAGTTCATGCAGGTTGGTAGGAGTATCTCGTGCGGCCAGAACATCTTTAATGTTGCTGGATAGGCCTTTTTTAAAGGTCGCGCAGAGGGCCTCATTATTCCAGGAAAGTTCAGAAGCAAGAGTACGGAATTGTATGGCGTACTCGCCAACGGAAGAATTACCCTGGACCAGGTTCAACAGGGCAGTCTCAGCAGAAGAGGCTCGGGCAGGTTCCTCAAAGACACTTCGAATTTCCGAGAAGAAGGAGTGTACAGAGGCAGTGACGGGGTCATTGCGGTCCCAGAGCGGTGTGGCCCATGACAGGGCTTTTCCAGACAGAAGGCTGACTACGAAAGCCACCTTAGACCTTTCAGTAGGAAACTGATCCGACATCATCTCCAAATGCAGGGAACATTGCGAAAGAAAGCCACGGCAAAACTTAGAGTCCCCATTAAATTTGTCCGGCAAGGACAGGCGGAGGCTAGGAGTGGCCACTCGCTGCGGAAGAGGTGCAGGAGCTGGCGGAGGAGATGATTGCTGCTGCTGTAGCTGAGACTGAATCTGCTGTAGCTGCGACTGGAGTTGCTGAGTCATGGTGGTCAAGTACGACAGCTGGTGATCTTGTTGGGCAATCTGTCGGGCTTGCTGGGCGACCAGTGTGGGGAGGTCGGCGACAACAGGCAGAGGAACTTCAGCGGGATCCATGGCCGGATCTACTGTCACGATGCCGGCTGGCAGGTAGTGGATCCTCTGTGCCAGAGAGGGATTGGCGTGGACCGTGCTAGTGGACCGGTTCTAAGTCACTACTGGTTTTCACCAGAGCCCGCCGCAAAGCGGGATGGACTTGCTGCGGCGGTAGTGACCAGGTCGTATCCACTAGCAACGGCTCAACCTCTCTTACTGCTGAAGATAGGCGCGGTACAAGGGAGTAGACAGAAGCAAGGTCGGACGTAGCAGAAGGTCGGGGGCAGGCGGCAAGGTTCGTAGTCAGGGTGGATAGCAGAAGTACTGGTACACAGGCTTTGGACACACAAAACGCTTTCACTGGCACAAGGCAACAAGATCCGGCAAGGGAGTGCATGGGAGGAGGTCAGATAAAGGCAGGGAGCAGATGGAAGCCAATTAAGCTAATTGGGCCAGGCACCAATCATTGGTGCACTGGCCCTTTAAGTCTCAGGGAGCTGGCGCGCGCGTGCCCTAGAGAGCGGAGCCGCGCGCGCCAGCACATGACAGCAGGGGACGGGAACGGGTAAGTGAACTGGGATGCGATTCGCGAGCGGGCGCGTCCCGCTGTGCGAATCGCATCCCCGACGGCCATGACAGTGCAGCGCTCCCGGTCAGCGGGACCGACCGGGGCGCTGCGGAGAGAGAGACGCCGTACGCGCTCCGGGGAGGAGCGGGGACCCGGAGCGCTAGGCGTAACACTCATGGATCGTACCCAGAGAGTGGTGGTCAATGATTCGTACTCTGATTGGTCCCCGGTTATTAGTGGTGTACCCCAAGGTTCAGTACTGGGCCCGCTGTTGTTTAATTTATTTATCAATGATATAGAGGATGGTATTAACAGCTCTGTTTCTATCTTTGCAGATGATACCAAGCTTTGTAGCACGGTACAGTCTATAGAGGATGTGCATAAGTTACAAGATGACTTGGATAGACTAAGTGTCTGGGCATCCACTTGGCAAATGAGGTTCAATGTGGATAAATGTAAAGTTATGCATCTGGGTACTAATAACCTGCATACATCATATGTCTTAGGGGGGATTAAACTGTCAGAGTCACTGGTAGAGAAGGATCTGGGTGTACTTGTAGATCACAGACTACAGAATAGCATGCAATGTCAGGCTGCTGCTTCCAAAGCCGGCAGGATATTGTCATGTATCAAAAGAGGCATGGACTCAAGGGACAGGGACATAATACTCCCCCTTTATAAAGCATTGGTACGGCCTCACCTGGAATATGCTGTTCAGTTTTGGGCACCTGTCCACAAAAGGGACACTGCGGAGTTGGAAAGGGTGCAGAGACGCGCAACTAAACTAATATGGGGCATGGATCATCTTAGCTATGAGGAGCGATTAAAGGAGTTACAATTGTTTAGTCTTGAGAAGAGACATTTAAGGGGGGATATGATAAACGTATATAAGTATATAAATGGCCCATACAAAAAATATGGAGAAAAACTGTTCCAGGTTAAACCCCCCCAAAGGACGAGGGGGCACTCCCTCCGTCTGGAGAAGAAAAAGTTTAGTCTCAATGGGCGACACGCCTTCTTTACCGTGAGGACTGTGAATTTATGGAACGGTCTACCTCAGGAACTGGTCACAGCAGGAACAATTAACAGCTTTAAAACAGGATTAGATACATTCCTGGAACAAAATAACATTAATGCTTATGAAGAAATATAAAATCCCATCCCTTTCCCAATATCGCGCCACACCCCTACCCCTTAATTCCCTGGTTGAACTTGATGGACATATGTCTTTTTTCGACCGTACTAACTATGTAACTATGTAACTGTGTAATTATCCCTGTACTGTGACATCACTGTGTATTATCCCTGTACTGTGACATCACTGTGTGTATTATCCCTGTACTGTGACATCACTGTGTGTATTAGTCCTGTACTGTAACATCACTGTGTATATTATCCCTGTACTGTGACATCACTGTATATTATCCCTGTACTGTAACATCACTGTGTATTATCCCTGTACTGTGACATCACTGTGTGACTTATCCCTGTTCTGTGACATTACTGTGCATAATATCCCTGCATTGTGACATCACTGAGTGAATTATCCCTGTTCTGTGACATCACTGTGTATAATATCCCTGCATTGTGACATCACTGTGTGTATTATCCCTGTACTGAGACATCACTGTGTGTATTATCCTTGTACTGTAACATCACTGTGTGTATGATCCCTGTACTGTGACATCCCTGTGTGTATTATCCTTGTAATGGACATCACTGTGTGTATTATCCCTGTACTGTGACATCACTTTGTGTATTATCCCTGTACTTTGACATGACTGTGTGTATTATCCCTGTGCTGTAACATCATTGTGTGTATTATCCCTGTACTGTGACATCACTGTGTGTATTATGCCTGTACAGTGACATCACTGTGCGTATTATGCCTGTACTGGGACATCACTGTGTGTATTATCCCTGTACTGTGACATCACTGTGTATTATCCCTGTACTGTCACATCACTGTGTATATTATCCCTGTACAGTTACATCACTGTGTGTATTATCCCTGTATTGTAACCTCCCTGTTTATTATCCCTGTACTGTGACATAACTGTGCGTATTCTGCCTGTACTGTGACATCACTGTGCGCATTATCCCTGTACTGTGACATTACTGTGTGTATTATCCCTGTACTGTGACATCACTGTGTGTATTATCCCTGTACTGTGACATTACTGTGTGTATTATCCCTGTAATGTGACATTACTGTGTGTATTATCCCTGTACTGTGACATCACTGTGTATTATGCCTGTTCTGTGACATCACTGTGGGGGAAATTTATTATTCCATGTACCAGTATAAATTGGCAAAATTGCACATAATTGGGGGAAATTTATTAAAACCTGTGCAGAGGCAAAGTTGCCCAGTTGCCCATAGCAACCAATCAGATCACTTCTTTCATTTTTCACAGGCCTTGTCAAGAATGTAAGAAGCGATCTGATTGGTTGCTATGGGCAACTGGACAACATTGACTCTGCACAGGTTTTGATAAATCTCCCCCAATGTGTGCACAAACTCTGCTTTTGTGCAAATTTGAAGTTTGTGCAATTTTACCACTGTGCACTGGTAAAGGTAATAATAACACCCCATATTTTTTTATTATTAAATTAAAAAAAAATATTAACATAGTACAAAGAATGTACATCCCCCATGTTTTTTAATTACTGTTATGTCACTATGTTTATTATGCCTGTGGTGTCATTTTGTGTGTATCTAGGACTATTTAACCTTAAAATGATATGGTAATGATTCTTCGCCTCTTTCCTGATTGATATTTCCTATTCTGTCCTGCTCTTTTTTTCACTGCTTGTTAGTCTAAGTAATACAGTAACTACTGATTATGTTTTCTGGACTTACCTTTTAATCTACTACATTGATTTTCTAATATAAAACACCTATACGATCGATTTCATTATACAGCATTGTGTAGAATGAGACATGCTCTAATTTTCTGTGGAACTCTAATGTTTGCCTTAGTTGTTATTAATGTCATTTCGATGTGTTTATTCTTAGTACATGTCCTATAGGGTTGTTCATCAACTAAAATGCAGTAGCAAAAAGATATATGCTTGGCCCTTCCACACAAACTTTTGTTAAGCAAAGAATATAAATTGAACAAATAATTTGACTATATTGTATAAGGGTGCCGTCCCATATGTCTGGCAATTCAGCTCAGTATTGAGCCAGATCACCGACGACAACTGATGGCATAGTGCATCAGTTGTGGCATGGTCTGGCGCTTATTATTCCAGTAGACCGGATGGGAGAACACTGTAAAATGTGTATCCCCGCCTGGCATGTCCTGTAATCCTGCTTCCTAATTTGGATGCCACATTTATCTGAACTGCCCCATTCAAATGAATGGGATCAGTTCAATGATCAGTATCTCTACGGGCCTTTTCATCAGCACTGGTCTGAAACTGGCTGTTGAAGGTTCAAAATATGGCTTTTTTAAACCTGTTTTGGGATGTACTTGGGACTTTAGTCAGCTCAAAATAAACAGCTGTTTTTTGGGTGATAGCTGTTGCTACAGTTTAGAAAATTACTGAAAATGTTCTAGGTGCCAAATAAACAATTAAAAACTGCAGTAAAATCTTACAGACATAAAATTTTATGCAAGGTTACGGCTCCAAAAATGTCCATTCGTTTAAGTTTTTTGACATTTTCTGTCTGGTCTGCAAACTACATAACAGCATTTGCTGTAGCAAAAATAAGATAAATACAGTAACAATAATAATATTAATAATAATAATAATAATAATAAATTGACAACAAAAGTAAAAAAATAAAAGGCTGAAATGCTTCAATAATGAAAAAAATAGATCAAATGTCAGAAAAAAAAGATCACACACTGCAGATTTGTTGCAGAAATCTATGCACATGCTCCAGAAAGAACCCATTTAGATGTCTAGAATGGAATTCCTGCTTGAATATGAATAATATGAATAAACCCTGAGGGTACGTTCACACGTGCATATTTTCTGCTGCAGATCTGCTTTTGCAAATTTTGCTATCCATTGAAGTCAATGGGCAGCAATATCTGCAGTAGCAGATCTGCAGCAGAAAATTTGCACGTGTAAACATACCCTTATGGCAGCAAGATTTTAATAAAGAGATAATAGCTGGAGGGACAACAACACAAGGACTTGAGAGTTTATGCACACTGCTCAAAAAAATAAAAGGAACACTAAGATAACCCATCCTAGATCTGAATGAATGAACTAATTGTATGAAAAACTTTCGTCTTTACACAGTTGAATGTGCTGACAACAAAAATCACACAACCCATGGAGGTCTAGCATTGTCTTGCATTAGGAGGAACCCAGGGCCACCAGCATATGGTCTTACAAGGGGTCTGAGGATCTCATCTCGGTACCTAATTGCAGTCAAGCTACCTCTGGCAAGCACATGGAGGGCTGTGCGGCCCCAAAGAAATGCCACCCCACACCATTACTGACCCACCACCAAACCGGTAATGCTGGAGGATGTTGCAGGCATCAGAATGTTCTCCACAGTGTCTCCAGACTCTGTCATGTCTGCAGGGCCGGCATTAGGGCGGGGCAATCCAGGCAATTGCCCAGGGCCCTCATCGCCCAGGGGGTCCCCTGTGGGCTGCTCAGTGGTGGATCCAAGGGGCCTAATGTGGGGGAACTACAACCTAATGTGGGGGAGCTATACTGCACCTAATGTGGGGGAACTATACTGCACCTAATGTGGGGGGAACTATACTACCCATAATGTGGGGGAACTATACTGCACCTAATGTGGGGGGAACTATACTTCACCTAATGTTGGGGGAACTATACTGCACCTAATGTGGGGGGAACTATACTGCACCTAATGTGGGGGAACTATACTGCACCTAATGTGGGGAACTACAGCCTAATGTGGGAAACTATACTGCACCTAATGTGGGGACTATACTGCCCCTAATGTGGGGGGACTATACTGCACCTAATGTGGGGGGACTATACTGCACCTAATGTGGGGAACTATACTGCACCTAATGTGGGGAACTATACTGCCTACCTAACGTGGGAAAAATATACTGCCTACCTAATGTGGGAGAACTATACTGCCAACCTAATGTGGGGGGAACTATACTGCCAACTTAATGTGGGGGAACTATACTGCCAACCTAATGCGGGGGGGGAACTATACTACCAGACTAATGTGGGGGACCTATACTGCCAACCTAATGTGGGGGAAATACAACATAATATGGGGGAACTATACTGCCAACCTAATGTGGGGGGACTTCTACTGCCAGCCTAATGTGGGGGAGTTGTGCTGCCAATCTAATGTGGGGGAACTACAACCTAATGTTATTATACTATTCTGATCCCTATAACTATTATTTTTCCTTATATGGGGATGTATGAGGGTCATTTTTTTGCGCTGTGATTTGTAGTTTTTATCGGTACCATTTTTGCTTTGATGGGTCTTTTCAATTGCTTTTTAGATATCTTTTTTATAGTATTTGAAGTGACCAAAAATGTGCAAATCTGGTTAGGGCACTATTACGACTTTTGGGGCCTCACTTTTGATTTTGCCCAGGGCCACGCTAAGCCTAAAACCAGCCCTGCACGTATGTCACATGTGCTCAGTATGAACCTGCTTTCATCTGTGAAGAGCACAGGGCGCCAGTGGCAAATTTGCCAAGCTTGGCGTTCTCTGGCAAATGCAAAAAGTCCTGCACAGTGTTGGGCTGAAAGCACAACCCCCACCTGTGGATGTCGGACCCTCATACCAGCCTCATGAAGTCCGTTTCTGAACGTTTGAGTGGGCACATGCACATTTGTGGCCTACTGGAGGTCCTTTTGCCTGGCTCTGGCAGTGCTCCTCCTGCTCCTCCTTGCAAAAAGGCAGAGGTAGCGGTCCTGCTGCTGGGTTGTTGCCTTCCTACGGCCTCCTCCATGTCTCCTGATGTGACTGGCCTGTCTCCTGGTAGCACCTCCATGCTCTGGACATCACGCTGACAGACACAGCAAACCTTGTTGCCACAGCTCACATTGATGTGCCATCCTGGATGAGCTGCACTACCTGAGCCACTTGTGTGGATTGTAGACTCCGTCTCATGCTACCACTAGAGTGAAAGCACTGCCAGCATTTAAAAGTGACCAAAACATCAGCCAGGAAGCATAGGAACTGAGAAGTGGTCTGTGGTCACACCAGCAAAACCACTCCTTCATTTGGGGTGTCTTGCTAATTGTGACACGGAGCAATGTCCCGCCTCGGCTGAAGCTCCGTGTGACGTGCCGGGCTAACAGGAAGTAAGAAGCAAACAGCCCGGCGACCGAACACCTGTACCGGAGCTCCGGGGGCGCGTAGACAGGCAAGATAAAGTTTTTTTCTTTTTTTTTGCAGCCCGGAGTGGACTACTCCTTTAACCCCTTAAGGACGCAGGACGTAAATGTACGTCCTGGTGAGGTGGTACTTAACGCACCAGGACGTACATTTACGTCCTAAGCATAACCGCGGGCATCGGAGCGATGCCCGTGTCATGCGCGGCTGATCCCGGCTGCTAATCGCAGCCAGGGACCCGCCGGCAATGGCCGACGCCCGCGATCTCGCGGGCGTCCGCCATTAACCCCTCAGGTGCCGGGATCAATGCAGATCCCGGCATCTGCGGCGGTTCGCGATTTAAATGAACGATCGAATCGCCCGCAGCGCTGCTGCGGGGATCCGATCATTCATAACGCCGCACGGAGGTCCCCTCTCCTTCCTCCGTGCGGCTCCCGGTGTCTCCTGCTCTGGTCTGTGATCGAGCAGACCAGAGCAGGAGATGACCGATAATACTGATCTGTTCTATGTCCTATACATAGAACAGATCAGTATTAGCAATCATGGTATTGCTATGAATAGTCCCCTATGGGGACTATTCAAGTGTAAAAAAAAATGTAAAAAAATGTAAAAGTAAAAGTAAAAAAAATGTGAAAAATCCCCTCCCCCAATAAAAAAGTAAAACGTCCGTTTTTTCCTATTTTACCCCCAAAAAGCGTAAAAAACATTTTTTATAGACATATTTGGTATCGCCGCGTGCGTAAATGTCCGAACTATTAAAATAAAATGTTAATGATCCCGTACGGTGAACGGCGTGAACGAAAAAAAATAAAAAAAGTCCAAAATTCCTACTTTTTTAATACATTTTATTAAAAAAAAAATTATAAAAAATGTATTAAAAGTTTTTTATATGCAAATGTGGTATCAAAAAAAAGTACAGATCATGGCACAAAAAATGAGCCCCCATACCGCCACTTATACGGAAAAATAAAAAAGTTAGAGGTCATTAAAATAAAGGGATTATAAATGTACTAATTTGGTTAAAAAGTTTGTGATTTTTTTTAAGCGCAACAATAATATAAAAGTATATAATAATGGGTATCATTTTAATCGTATTGACCCTCAGAATAAAGAACACACGTCACTTTTACCATAAATTGTACGGCGTGAAAACAAAACCTTCCAAAATTTGCAAAATTGCGTTTTTCGTTTTAATTTCCCCACAAAAATAGTGTTTTTTGGTTGCGCCATACATTTTATGATATAATGAGTTATGTCATTACAAAGGACAACTGGTCGCGCAAAAAACAAGCCCTCATACTAGTCTGTGGATGAAAATATAAAAGAGTTATGATTTTTAGAAGGCGAGGAGGAAAAAATGAAAACGTAAAAATTAAATTGTCTGAGTCCTTAAGGCCAAAATGGGCTGAGTCCTTAAGGGGTGAAGTGCTCCCTTATTTTTTTGAGCAGTGTATTAATACAATTACTCCAGGTATGTGGTGCAATTGCATTAAAGGGGTAATTCACAAAAAACATCTTATCCCCTATCCAAAGGATAGGGGATAAGATGCCTGACCCCCGCGACCTGCCGCACGGCACCCCAGTCATTCATGCACAGAGCGAACTCTGCTCCGTGTCGGATGACTGGCGGCTACAGCCACCACGCCCCCTCCATTCATGTCTATAGGAGGAGGCGTGATGGCTATGTACTAGCCATCACCCCCCCCCCCCCTTAGACATGAATGGAGGGGGTGTGGAATGACATCACGAACAAGCCTCTGTGTTCCAGATGCCGGAAATCGCGGGGGTCCCCAGCGGCGGATTCCCGCGATCAGATATCTTATCCCTGCGATCAAACATTCTATTAACAGAATAGGTAAGGCATATGATACAAATTGCTGTATCACTTGTCATATAGAGTGAGGCTATCATTTTTTGTTTTTTTTTTGCTCACTGAACAATGCCAGGTTGGGGAACACACCTCACAATAAACCATGAAAAACTATCTATACTGCCCAACCTTAACGCTACTGTAAGCAGTCAATCTGCACCATCTGTAGCTACACCCCTACTTCATTCCATAATCTTAAGGTCTATTGAGAGGAAGTAAAAAATAAACCCCTGTAAGTTATTTGTGCTCCTGTAAGGGGATAGATAAGATGTGACCTTGAATTATACTTTTATCTATCTTCATTAGTTGATGATGTGTCGGAGTCTCCATTCATCATACTCTAGGTGTCTTTTAATTGATGCTACATAATTGATCTCCAGCAATAACTGTGAAAAATAGATTTCAGAGGTATTAAAGACTTATGAGTTAGTCTACTATGCCAAATGCTCATTGACAGATAATGTAATGGATTGTTCTCTTACACGTTGGAACTATTTTATAGGGAAAATAGGAAAAAGGTAACACAAGTTTAAAGAGTTCCTCCATTTCTTTTAAAGTGTATAGTATTTACTAGTACCAATATTATTCATTTGGAAACCAAGTTTCTACAAGGGATTCCTAAGAGGTAGACCTTGCACAGTCTAGAGATTCGTGATAACTATTGCAGTCATACAGAAGGGCTATCCAATGTCTTTATGACAACACTTCTTGGTTGCGTTCTAGCCTTTTGCGGCCTGGCATTCTATAGGAACCAGCCCCCACACTAAATGGTTTGAAAAGGAGTAGCAGTCCCTTGCTTTATCGCAATAATGGGTTTGAACTGGGCCAGACTGGCCATCGGGCACACTGGGCATTTTCCTGGTGGGCCAGGCTGTCCAGTGGGCCATTGGCCTACCTTGATGCTACTTTTTAGCCCCTGATGTGTTCCTGCCTGCAACTGCTGGTGCATAATGGATGGGAGTTAGCATGTCCTAGCAGTTTGTGTAGCCTTCACCTGATGATGTGCAATTAAAAGTGAATGTGAGATATGAGATGTTATGTGAAGATGGACGGTTAATCCACTCTGAGAGGCCCAAAGAACCCAATTGCAACACTGGTAGGTATGTCTTTAGAATTTGTAGCAATCTGTATTTCTATAAGAAGTTCAGAAATATTTATTTTTAATCCACAGTCTTCCCTGGAGATAATTTTCTGGGCAATTTTGAGGTGTAGATGTTAGCAGCATTGAATGATGGAGAGTAAGATAAGTATACTTTAGTGTTAAAGGGGTTGTCCAGTAAAAAGAATTTTTCTAAAAACGTGGTTAAACATCCTGCTTATATACATATATACTTATGTTCCTTGGTTCATGTAGCCATAGTTATCACTGCTCCTGGTGTCCAGTGAACTTCCTTTTATGGTGATGGGGCTCAGGCTTAGCCAGTCACTGGGTGAGGTGGGACACCAGTGATTGGTGAGCAGCACTCTGGCATGTTGAGCCCCAGTCAGAGCACTTTGACCAAGCTGAAGCACAAGCATGGACAAAGTCCAGTAGGTGACTAGTGGGCTAGCCCTCCTCTGTGCTCTCTCTTGTCTCATAGAACTCCTCTGTGCTCTCCCCTGTCTGATAGTGCTCTTCTTTGCTCTTTCCTGTCTGATAGTACTCCTCTGTATTCTCTCCCATCTGATAGCACTCCTCTGTGGTATCCCCTGTCTGATAGTACTCCTCTGTACTGTCTTCTGTCTAATAGCACTCTTCTGTGCTCTCTCCTGTCTGATAGGACTTCTCTGTGCTCTCTCCTGTCTGATAGCAGTCCTCTGTGCTCTCTCCTGTCTGATAGTACTTCTCTGTGCTCTCTCCTGTCTGATAGCACTCCTCTGTGCTCTCTCCCGTCTGATAGGCCTCCTCTGTGCTCTCTCCTGTCTGATAGCAGTCCTCTGTGCTCTCTCCTGTCTGATAGCAGTCCTCTGTGCGCTCTCCTGTCTGATAGCAGTCCTCTGTGCTCTCTCCTGTCTGATAGTACTCCTCTGTGCTCTCTCCTGTCTGATAGTCCCCCGCTGTGCTCTCTCTTGTCTGATAGCACTAATCTATTCTCCCTCCTGTCTGATAGTACTCCTCTGTGCTCTCTCCTGTATGATAGTACTCCTCTGTGTTCTCTCCTGCCTGCTAGGACTCCTCTGTGCTCTCTCCTGTCTGTTAGTACTCCTCTGTGCTCTCTCTTGTCTGATAGTACTCCTCTGTACTCTTTCCTGTCTGATAGTACTCCTCTGTACTCTCTCCTGTCTGATAGCACTCCTCTGTACTCTCTCCAGTCTGATAGTACTCCTCTATGGTATCCCCTGTCTGATAGTACTCCTCTGCACTCTCTTCTGTCTGATAGCACTCCTCTGTGCTCTCTCCTGTCTGATAGGACTCCTCTGTGCTCTCTCCTGTCTGATAGTACTCCTCTCCTTTCTACTCTCTCTTGTCTGTTAGTACTCCTCTGTGTTCTCTCTTGTCTGATAGTACTCCTCTGTGCTCTTTCCTGTCTGATACTACTCCTCAGTACTCTCTCCTGCCTGATAGCACTTCTCTGTGCTCTCTCCAGCCTGATAGTACTCCTCTGTGGTATCCCCTGTCTGATAGTACTCCTCTGTGCTCTTTCCTGTCTGATAGTACTCCTCAGTACTCTCTTCTGTCTGATAGCACTCCTCTGTGCTCTCTCCTGTCTGCTAGGAAGACTCTGTGCTCTCTCCTGTCTGATAGGACTCCTCTGTGCTCTCTCCTGTACCATCAGACAGAGGAGTGCTAGCCCACCCTCACTTACTAGACTTTGTCCTGGCCTGTGCTTCAGCTTCGACAAAGCCATGATTTTATAAGCCATGATTAGTTATTGTTTTGCAAAGTTCTACAATATATAAAACGTTTTTGAATCTGACAGTACAATTAAGGTTTTAAAAAATAAATGCAGCAAACCCCAGTCATCAGCGAAACTGGATGACAAGGTAAACAAACCCTAAACAAGAAATCCCCCTTCCTATCAAAGTGTTGTATTAAAACTTCACTTTTATTAATTAATTGTTATAAAAGCTCCAGTCCAACAAACAGTGCATTAAAAGCTGCAGCACAATCCCAAGTGAGATATATGGGCTCTCCTACACAGATTATGCAACCAGTGTCAACCAGCATCTGCAGTACGCTGTACAAATTGGGAATAAGGCTGCTATTAAAATATCAAACAAGTTTTGTCTCCCCTACATGTTTCGTGGTAACAACCACGTCCTCAGGGGTTAAGAGACAAATTTGTCTCCACAGTTTCGCTGGTGACTGAGGTTTGGTGTATTTATTTGTGATATACCCCTTCCCTCCCAACCTTGGGGCATTTTGTGGTTTCATTTAAGGTCCTATCACCATCCCCCATCTAGGGGCAAGAGAACCAGATATCGAGTTTAGGAAGAAACAGGTCCAATGGGCTAGCAACCCCCTTCACCCCCCTCAACCCTGCTTATTTGCTTGTGTCTGTATATAGTCCTTTCTGTGTCTCTTAGTAGCTGAAAGCTTGCCCCTTATAGTCTTAGATATAGTTTATTAGCAGGCTTACATGACATACATTACAAGAAAAAAAAGTACCAAAACAGTATAAATAGAAAAAGTACTTACTGGAAAAGAGGCAAGATATTAAAGAAGAAAAAAATCATGAGAAAATAAGAAGATTCTTGTTTGGTAGTAAAACATAGGTGTAGAGTGATTGGCTGCTAAGGATCCCAGTAATTAGAATACAGATGTCAGGAAGCAGGTGTTTCTCCACATTAAAGATGGAAAAAGAAAAAGTAGTGAAAAGTAAAAAAGAAACATTTGGGCATTAGGGATTTATATGCAAGTTTATGCATCTTGTATGATCGCTCCTTCTCTTTGCTCCTGTGGGCACTATAATCCCCTTAGTTTTGTTTTACATTTCTTTCACCTAGGAAAGCACAAGCAGACATTTTATAGTCAGCGGAGACGTATAAACGCAACTATAAATGTATATAAATGTCAACATTCGGTATATATTTATTTATACAAAACATAGCTGCATGTTCTGTTTTGAATTTTTATGAGAGTAAGTCAGTGGGAATATGGATATACACACAATCCTTACACATATGTAAATGATAGATGGAAATGCATTTATTTACTGGATACTAATGAGTGATTTATTATTCCCCAAAAAAACTGTTGAACATTTGATACCAGAATTTACAGAACATTATACATACTGCATTGTAGACTCTTATGGGGGAATGTATCATTTACTGCTCCAGCTCTGAGTGGCAAAATTGCTAAAGTTTTTGTGCAATTCCCATGTTTGCACAAAAATGCTTTGTAAACTTTCACTTTTCACCAAAAATGTTGTCCAAAATGGTGCAAAATGTGCACAATTTTACAACTTTGCACTGGCGCAGGGAATGCTAAATTCCCCCTATGTGTTTTCCTGTTCACATGTATATAAATACCTGTATTATTTGTGCTGTCTTAAATCAAAATTAGTTATATTGATATACACAACATTTCTGCTTCATTTTCTGTGTTTACATAGAACTGAGACAAATGCAAATGTTTTCGTATTGACTTCTATTATTTAACCCTTAATGCTTTCTGATGCGCTATTACCACACCTATCTCAGCTGTCAGTGAGGTTGAGTCGCTATTGGGGGATACGACCTGGGAGTTACCGCCACAGCAAGCCCATCCTGCCTTGCGGCGGGCTCTGGTGAAAACCAGTAGCTCCTTAGAACCGGTCCCCCGGTACGGCCCGCGTCATCGCCTCACTGACCAGAGGATCCACTACCTGCATACCAGTTCGGATCCTGACAGTTAACTTAGAGGATCAATCCTATTTTGACCCTTCTCTTATACGCCACCCCAGGTCTGGTGAATGGCTTCCAACCCCATTGGTAGCGAAGTTCATTTCATCCAGAACTTTTAAAAGCCTTGACAAAGCTACTAGGAACAAACTTAAAGCGGAATGTCCCAGGCCATTGTTACGCCGAGCGCTCGCAGCGTTCTCTTATTCACAGCGCCCCGGTCAGACCTGCTGACCGGGTGCGCTGCGATATTGCTCCCAGCTGGGATGCGATTCGCGATGCGGGACGCGCCCGCTCGCGATGCGCATCTCGGCTCCCGTACCTGACCCGTTCCCCGTCTGTGTTGTCCCGGCGCGCGCGGCCCCGCTCCTTAGGGCGCGCGCGCGCGCCGGGTCTCTGTGATTTAAAGGGCCACTGCGCCACTGATTGGCGCAGCAGGCCTAATCAGTATCTTCACCTGTGCACTCCCTACTTATACCTCACTTCCCCTGCACTCCCTCGCCGGATCTTGTTGCCATTGTGCCAGTGAAAGCGTTTCCTTGTGTGTTCCTAGCCTGTGTTCCAGACCTCCTGCCGTTGCACCTGACTACGATCCTTGCTGCCTGCCCTGACCTTCTGCTACGTCCGACCTTGCTCTTGTCTACTCCCTTGTACCGCGCTTATCTCAGCAGTCAGAGAGGTTGAGCCGTTGCTGGTGGATACGACCTGGTTGCTACCGCCGCTGCAAGACCATCTCGCTTTGCGGCGGGCTCTGGTGAATACCAGTAGCAACTTAGAACCGGTCCACCGACACGGTCCACGCCACTCCCTCTCTGCCACAGAGGATCCACCTCCAGCCAGCCGAATCGTGACAGTAGATCCGGCCATGGATCCCGCTGAGGTCCCACTGCCAGTTGTCGCCGACCTCACCACGGTGGTCGCCCAGCAGTCGCAACAGATAGCAAAACAAGGCCACCAGCTGTCTCAACTGACCGTGATGCTACAGCAGCTACTATCACAGCTTCAGCAATCATCTCCTCCGCCAGCTCCTGCACCTCCTCCGCAGCGAGTGGCCGCATCCAGCCTCCAATTATCTTTGCCGGATAAATTTGATGGGGACTCTAAGTTTTGGCGTGGTTTTCTTTCGCAATGTTCCCTGCATTTGCAGATGATGTTTCCAACTGAAAGGTCAAAGGTGGCTTTCGTAGTCAGCCTTCTGTCTGGGAAAGCCCTGTCATGGGCCACACCGCTCTGGGACCGCAATGATCCTGTCACTGCCTCTGTACACTCCTTCTTCACGGAGATTCGAAGTGTCTTTGAGGAACCTGCCCGAGCCTCTTCTGCCGAGACTGCCCTGCTGAACCTGGTCCAGGTTAATTCTTCTGTTGGCGGGTACGCCATCCAATTCCGTACTCTCGCCTCCGAATTATCCTGGAATAACGAGGCCCTCTGCGCGACCTTTAAAAAAGGCCTATCCAGTAAAATTAAAGATGTGCTGGCCGCACGAGAAATTCCTGCTAACCTGCATGAACTTATTCATCTTGCCACCCGCATTGACATGCGTTTTTCCGAAAGGCGTCAGGAGCTCCGCCAGGATATGGACTTTGTTCGCACGAGGCGGTTTCTCTCCCCGGCTCCTCTCTCCTCTGGTCCTCTGCAATCCGTTCCTGTGCCTTCCGCCGTGGAGGCTATGCAAGTTGACCGGTCTTGCTTGACACCTCAAGAGAGGACACGACGCCGCATGGAGAACCTTTGCCTGTACTGTGCCGGTACCGAACATTTCTTGAAGGATTGTCCTATCCGTCCTCCTCGCCAGGAAAGACGCACGCTGACTCCGCACAAAGGTGAGACAGCTCTTGATGTGAACTCTGCTTCTCCACGTCTTACTGTGCCTGTGCGGATTTCTTCTTCTACCTTCTCCTTCTCAGCTATGGCCTTCTTGGATTCCGGATCTGCAGGAAATTTTATTTTGGCCTCTCTCATCAACAGGTTCAACATCCCGGTGACCAGTCTCGCCAAACCCCTCTACATCAACTCTGTTAATAATGAAAGATTGGACTGTACCGTGCGTTACCGCACGGAACCTCTCTTAATGTGCATCGGACCCCATCACGAAAAAATTGAATTCTTGGTCCTCTCTAACTGCACTTCAGAAATTCTTCTTGGATTACCGTGGCTTCAACGCCATTCCCCAACCCTTGATTGGACCACAGGGGAGATCAAGAACTGGGGTACTTCTTGCCACAAGGACTGTCTTAAACCGGCTCCCTGTACTCACAGTCAAGACCCTGTGGTTCCCCCGGTATATGGTCTTCCAAAGGCCTATCTGGATTATGCTGATGTTTTTTGCAAAAAACAAGCAGAGACTTTGCCTCCTCACAGGCCTTATGACTGTCCTATTGACCTCCTCCCGGGTACTACTCCACCCCGGGGCAGAATCTATCCTCTGTCTGCTCCGGAAACTCAAGCCATGTCGGAGTACATCCAAGAGAACTTAAAAAAGGGGTTTATCCGCAAGTCCTCCTCCCCTGCCGGAGCTGGATTTTGTTTTGTTTCCAAAAAAGACGGCTCCCTACGCCCTTGCATTGATTACCGCAGACTTAATAAAATCACTGTAAAAAAACGCTACCCCCTACCTCTTATCTCGGAACTCTTTGACCGCCTAAGAGGCGCTCACATCTTTACCAAGCTGGACTTAAGAGGTGCTTATAATCTCATCCGCATCAGGGAGGGGGACGAATGGAAGATTGCATTTAACACCAGAGATGGACACTTTGAATATCTGGTTATGCCCTTTGGCCTTTGCAACGCCCCTGCCGTCTTCCAAGACTTTGTAAATGAAATTTTTCGTGATCTTCTATATACCTGTGTTGTGGTTTACCTGGACGATATTCTGATTTTTTCTGCTAACCTAGAAGAACACCGCCAGCATGTCCGCATGGTTCTTCAGAGACTTCGGGACAATCAATTATATGCCAAAATGGAAAAATGTCTCTTTGAATGTCAGTCTCTTCCTTTCCTAGGATACTTAGTCTCTGGCCAGGGACTACAAATGGACCCAGATAAACTATCTGCCGTATTGGATTGGCCACGCCCCTCCGGACTCCGTGCTATCCAACGATTTTTGGGGTTCGCCAATTATTACAGACAATTTATTCCACACTATTCCACTATTGTGGCTCTTATCGTGGCTCTAACCAAGAAAAACGCCAACCCTAAGTCCTGGTCTCCTCAAGCGGAAGACGCATTTAAACATCTCAAGTCTGCCTTTTCTTCTGCTCCCGTACTCTCCAGACCTGACCCATCTAAACCCTTCTTATTGGAGGTAGACGCCTCCTCAGTGGGAGCTGGAGCAGTTCTTCTACAAAAAAATTCTTCCGGGCATGCTGTTACTTGTGGTTTTTTTTCTAGGACCTTCTCCCCGGCGGAGAAAAACTACTCCATTGGTGATCGAGAATTACTGGCCATAAAATTGTCGCTTGAGGAATGGAGGCACCTGCTGGAGGGATCCAAATATCCAGTTATTATATACACTGACCACAAGAATCTCTCTTATCTCCAGTCTGCCCAACGGCTGAACCCTCGCCAGGCTAGGTGGTCGTTGTTCTTTGCCCGTTTTAACTTTGAAATTCATTTTCGCCCTGCTGACAAGAACATGCCCTCTCTCGTTCTTCAGATGCCTCTGAAGTGGAAGCCTCCCCGCAACACATCATTCCTCCGGACTGTCTGATCTCCACTTCTCCAGCTTCCATCAGACAAACTCCTCCAGGGAAGACCTTCATTTCTCCACGCCAGCGCCTCGGGATTCTCAAGTGGGGACACTCCTCCAACCTCGCAGGCCATGCTGGCATCAAAAAATCCATCCAACTCATCTCTCGATTTTATTGGTGGCCTCCTCTGGAGACTGATGTTGTTGATTTCATGCGGGCTTGTACTGTCTGTGCCCGGGATAAGACCCCTCGCCAGAAGCCTGCTGGTCTCCTTCATACTCTGCCTGTTCCTGAACAACCTTGGTCACAGATTGGTTTGGACTTTATTACTGACTTGCCTTTATCCCATGGCAACACAGTTGTTTGGGTGGTGGTTGATCGATTCTCCAAGATGGCACATTTTATCCCTCTTCCAGGCCTTCCTTCGGCGCCTCAGTTGGCGAAGCAATTTTTTATACACATTTTTCGCCTTCACGGGTTGCCCACGCATATCGTCTCGGATAGAGGCGTTCAATTTGTGTCTAAATTCTGGAGGGCCCTCTGTAAGCAGCTCAAGGTCAAATTAAACTTCTCTTCTTCTTATCATCCCCAATCCAATGGGCAAGTAGAAAGAATTAATCAGGTCCTGGGTGACTATTTGCGACATTTTGTTTCCTCCCGCCAGGATGACTGGGCAGATCTTCTACCATGGGCCGAATTCTCGTACAATTTCAGAGTCTCCGAATCCTCTGCTAAATCCCCATTCTTCGGGGTGTACGGCCGTCACCCTCTTCTTCCCCTCCCCACTCCCATGCCCTCTGGTTTGCCCGCTGTTGATGAAGTGACTCGAGACCTCTCCACCATATGGAAAGAAACCCAAAATTCTCTTTTACAGGCTTCATCCCGGATGAAAAAATATGCTGATAAGAAAAGAAGAATTCCCCCCATTTTTGCTCCCGGAGACAAGGTATGGCTCTCCGCTAAGTATGTCCGCTTTTGTGTCCCCAGTTATAAACTGGGACCACGTTATCTTGGTCCTTTCAAAGTCAAGTGCCAGATCAACCCTGTCTCTTACAAACTCCTTCTTCCTCCTTCTCTCCGTATCCCCAATGCCTTCCATGTCTCTCTCCTTAAACCACTCACCCTTAACCGCTTCTCTCCCAAAGTTGTTTCTCCCACTCCAGTTTCCGGGTCATCTGACGTCTTTTCGGTGAAGGAGATTCTAGCATCCAAGACGGTAAGAGGTAAAAGATTCTTTTTGGTTGACTGGGAGAATTGCGGCCCAGAGGAGAGATCTTGGGAACCTGAGGACAACATCCTGGACAAAAGTCTTATCCTCAGGTTCTCAGGCTCCAAGAAGAGGGGGAGACCCAAGGGGGTGGGGGTACTGTTACGCCGAGCGCTCCGGGTCCCCGCTCCTCCCCGGAGCGCTCACAGCGTTCTCTTATTCACAGCGCCCCGGTCAGACCTGCTGTCCGGGTGCGCTGCGATATTGCTCCCAGCCGGGATGCGATTCGTGATGCGGGACGCGCCCGCTCGCGATGCGCATCTCGGCTCCCGTACCTGACCCGTTCCCCGTCTGTGTTGTCCCGGCGCGCACGGCCCCGCTCCTTAGGGCGCGCACGAGCCGGGTCTCTGCGATTTAAAGGGCCACTGCGCCACTGATTGGCGCAGCAGGCCTAATCAGTATCTTCACCTGTGCACTCCCTACTTATACCTCACTTCCCCTGCACTCCCTCGCCGGATCTTGTTGCCATTGTGCCAGTGAAAGCGTTTCCTTGTGTGTTCCTAGCCTGTGCTGCAGACCTCCTGCCGTTGCACCTGACTACGATCCTTGCTGCCTGCCCTGACCTTCTGCTACGTCCGACCTTGCTCTTGTCTACTCCCTTGTACCGCGCTTATCTCAGCAGTCAGAGAGGTTGAGCCGTTGCCGGTGGATACGACCTGGTTGCTACCGCCGCTGCAAGACCATCCCGCTTTGCGGCGGGCTCTGGTGAATACCAGTAGCAACTTAGAACCGGTCCACCGACATGGTCCACGCCAATCCCTCTCTGGCACAGAGGATCCACCTCCAGCCAGCCGAATCGTGACAGCCATCACTTCCGCATAATGCCTCCATTACTCCTGAACTAGATCCCGTCCTCAATAAATTAATTAATAATGGCGCAAAAAATCCCCAAAAAGGTTATGGATCTCCAAGGTCCATTAACTAAACTTGTAGATTTAGCGGAGACAGCCAAGGCTTCTAACACACCTTTGGACACTGAGGTGATTTTGGGTTGGGCACAATGTGCAGTTTGTTTCTTCGGAAACGCAAACGCTGCACTGTCCACCGAACGTAAGCGATCTATTTTAATAAAAATTGATCCGCAATTAACCAACTTGGCCCCTAATGAACCACCACGCCCCACTGAGGGTATGTTATTCGGGGAGGATTTCATACAAGAAATGGGCAAATACGTTGGACTATTGTCGTCCATTAACAAAGCACAAACATCACTCAAAAAAGTATTTTCTCAGCAAATTTTTGGCAGGGCCGGGAGAGGAAGGAGCCGCTTCCCCGGCCGTTCAATGCCATCCAGAAGAGGCTCCTATCAACAAAATCAGTCCTTCTCTGCCGCATCTACCAACCCCTCCCCTTTCTTTCCATACCGAGCCAGGCCCTGGCGTGCCCGAGGTCAAAGAGGGATCCCACGTGCAAGACCATACTCTCGTAAGTCTCCCCAATTTTTCCAAACAGGTTCCATTGGGCGGAAGACTCATGCATTTTTTTAACAATTGGAATATGATTACTTCCGACTCATGGATAATCAATACAATATTAGGTTTCCAAATAGAATTTACTTGCCAACCTGTTCAACATTCAATTTTCATCAGAAAATCTAATTCTGATCGATTCAGAAGTGAAAGATCTGTTGAAAAAGGGGCTATTATACCAGTACCAATAGATTCCATAGGTTTCCTCAGCAATATATTTCTGTTGAACAAAAAAGACGGAGGTCACAGACCCGTCATCAATTTAAGACTACTCAACAATTTTGTTGTGTACAGGCATTTCAAGATGGAGGTCATCCATCTTCTAAGAGACTTACTCTTAAAAGACGACTGGTTAATAAAGATAGACCTGAAGGATGCTTATCTGACTGTCCCAATTCATCCGTCTTCGCAAAAATGTCTTCAATTTCTATGGAACAACAAAAAGTGGCAATTCACCTGCCTCCCATTCGGCCTATCTTCGGCCCCATGGTGTTTTACAAAACTTTTGAGACCGATTGTTGCATTACTCAGAAGTCGAGGGGTCCGCCTCATCATTTACCTCGACAATATTCTCCTTCTGGCCCAGTCCATTCCTCTTCTTCTTACTCACAGAGATTGGACTTTATCTCTCCTAACAAACCTAGGCTTCCTTATCAATCAGAAAAAATCGATTCTGCATCACAGGAAACCGAATTCTTAGGTTTTCTGATCAATACGAATTCAACGACTTTGAGTCTCCCTCCAAGGAGACTGAAAACCATTTGCAAAGAAATTTGTCAGGTCCTTCACAAGGATCTAATTTCTTTGAGAACCATAGCTCGAATAGTAGGCCTTCTATCAGCCTCCATCCAAGCTATATTTCCGGCTCCCTTACACTATCGAGCCTTACAACGCCTTAAAATTCGACATTTAAGAGAAGGTCTGGGATACTCAGACGAAGTTCAGCTTTCTTCCGACACCAAAGCAGAGCTTCTTTGGTGGCTTTCCCATATCCAGACTTGGAACGGGAAGGCAATTTTTCATCCAAACCCAGACAATCATCAAATCAGATGCCAGTCTTATGGGATGGGAGCTCGTTGCGGCTTCCTCTCTACTGGGAAATGGTCTCCTTCGGAATCCAAACTCCATATCAATTGTTTGGAACTTTTGGCTGGGTCTTTCACATTAAAAAGTTTTGCGAAGGATTTCTCACATTGTTGTGTTTTACTTCACATGGACAACATCTCAGCTGTCCAATATATCAATCATCTAGGTGGAACAACTTCCAAAGCCCTTGCGGACATTGCCAAAGATTTTTGGCATTTTTGTCTAGACAGGCATATCACACTGAATGCGGAATACCTTCCAGGCGTTTTCAACGAGATTGCGGATTGGAACTCTCGCTTCCTATCTGATTACAGCAATTGGAAGATCTTTCCTTCAATCTTTCAGCGCATCAACAATCTCTGGGGTCCTCTAACCCTAGACATGTTCGCTTCTCCCCTGAACTGTCAAATTCCTCAGTTCTTCAGCTGGAGACCAGATTCGGATACTCTAGGAGTGTCCGCTTTCCTCCAGTTTTGGCCACAGGAAACACTTTATGCGTTTCCTCCGTTCAATCTTATCCCTCGGGTCCTGCTACAAACTTCCATTCGGAAATCAACCTTGGTTCTCATCACTCCTTGGTGGCCAACTCAACCTTGGTTTCCTCAAAAACGTCATCTTTTGATAGATTATCCACGCATCATTCCTTCATCTCCTGATCTCCTCCAGGACCCTCTTGGCAATTTTCATCCATTGATATTATCAGATCGCCTAACACTTATTGCTCGGCTGATATCAGGTCTTCCCCATCGGTCACTTCACTTTCGCTCACAGCTAGAGAACTCCTCTCAGATGCTTGGGTTCCCGGCACCAGATCTGCTTACAGATCAGCCTGGAAAATTTGGCTACATTGGTGCTCTCAACGGGATTTGGATCCCGTACATACATCTATCTCTAACATCCTAAATTTCCTCTCAGACTCCTTTGATTCTGGTAAGGCTTATAGAACGATCAATTTATATCGTTCAGCTATTTCTGCTAACCATTCACTTATCAATTCAGTCCCTGTGGGAAAGCATCCTTTTATATGTAAACTTTTGAAGGGCATTCGCTTTCGACGTCCTCCCTTACCTAAATATAATTCCACCTGGGACGTTAATATTCTTTTGAATCTTTTCCTTTCCTGGGAGGATAACGATTCTCTACCTCTTAAATTGCTTTCTTTCAAGTTGACAGTCCTTTTGTGTCTTATTTCGGTCAAACGTGTTTCCGACGTTCGAACCTTAGATATTAATCATAGACAGTATTCCCCTGAGGGTGTTATATTTTCAATTTTTCGTTGTACAAAAAACAATCTCCATTCAGTATTCTATCCATCTTTTCCCCATCAACACAAACTTTGTATCGTCCGTTGCCTTCATTCTTACGAGACTAGAACTGAACCTTTCAGATCTTTATCTTCTTCCCAACTTTTGATATCTTACTGCAAACCTTATAAACCAGTTTCTTCCTGTACTTTGGCCCGATGGGTAAAATCTACTATGGAATTAGCTGGTATTGATGTATCAATATTTGGAGCTCACTCTACTAGAGGAGCGGTTTCTACGAAACTATTCCCTTCCAACGCCTCCCTCTCAGATATTCTTAAGGCAGCCAATTGGTCATCTGACTCAACTTTTAAGACTTTCTATTTCAAACCTGATTCAAATGTATCTATGGTATTATTATAATTGTTGTTTTTATATGCAATTGTTTATTTGTTTTGTTTTATTAAACATAGCTTTGAACTAGCATAATATGAGCATCTTGTGCTGTTTATATAAAATTGGAGATTTTCCTATCCTTGGTAAAGGAAAATATTGATTTTATTAAAGACAAGACGCGAGTATTATCCCTCCCTGGGAACCCATCCCTTAATTTTATCTATTCTATTTTATTTACAGCCACCTAGACCACCAATTGGCATCATATTTGTTTTGGATTTCTATAGTTCTTTGTTCCGCTGATGACTTCAAGCTCAGCCCTGTTACTGCATTGTTTTGATCTACTACTGATATGTACTGTTCCTGTTTTTCACGACAAAAGAAGAGGATGATATTAGACCAACTGTCACCTATATATGTTATACTGGACTCTGATTGGATGTCACCTATATCAGCATGTTGGATTATGCCATGCTTACGTTTAAAGTTGTTTCTTTATGTATTTACACATTCTTTTGCTGCTGAGTTAAAAGTAAAAGAAGTTATAGCATAATACTCACGTCTTGTCTTTAATAAAATCTATATTTTCCTTCACCAAGGATAGGAAAATCTCCAATTATGGTCACAGAACAGTATAGTTTCATGACCGTCTTAAGGCTGAAGAGTTTAACTCCATGCTTCAGCAACTTCTGATTAAACTAAAATAATGACACAGCACTCATTTTACTGGGAGACTTACACAGCTTTTTTGTCAATGAGCTTTTCAAGAATAAAAGTTATTATAAATTTGCAGTGGCCAATATGATGCACAACTGTGAATTGTATAGTCAAAGTCATTGTATAGAAATTGCCTAAATCTTAACACCAGATGAACTAAAGCCTAGTTTCATGTATTTATAGTACATTTTACATAATTTTGTTTATGATTACCTGCAATTTGCATGGTGCTTTCTTCCACCATGTAAAGTAAGTGTGCTGCCAGAATAACATGTATGCCAATTATTATTATTTTTATTAACTCTTGCTGTTGGTGGCACTGGCAGGGACCCTGCACCTTCTCACTCACCCACTGGTACATTCTATATTGTTACGCCGAGCGCTCCGGGTCCCCGCTCCTCCCCGGAGCGCTCGCTTCTCTCTCGCTACCGCAGCGCTCCGGGCAGCTCCACTGACCCGGTGCGCTGCGATACCGTCTCCAGCCGGGATGCGATTCGCGATGCGGGTAGCGCCCGCTCGCGATGCGCATCCCGGCTCCCGTACCTGACTCGCTCTCCGTCTGTCCTGTCCCGGCGCGCGCGGCCCCGCTCCCTAGGGCGCGCGCGCGCCGGGTCTCTGCGATTTAAAGGGCCACTGCGCCGCTGATTGGCGCAGTGGTTCCAATTAGTGTGTTCACCTGTGCACTCCCTATTTATACCTCACTTCCCCTTCACTCCCTCGCCGGATCTTGTTGCCATTGTGCCAGTGAAAGCGTTTCCTTGTGTGTTCCTAGTCTGTGTTCCAGACCTCCTGCCGTTGCCCCTGACTACGATCCTTGCTGCCTGCCCCGACCTTCTGCTACGTCCGACCTTGCTTCTGTCTACTCCCTTGTACCGCGCCTATCTTCAGCAGTCAGAGAGGTTGAGCCGTTGCTAGTGGATACGACCTGGTCACTACCGCCGCAGCAAGACCATCCCGCTTTGCGGCGGGCTCTGGTGAAAACCAGTAGTGACTTAGAACCGATCCACTAGCACGGTCCACGCCAATCCCTCTCTGGCACAGAGGATCCACTACCTGCCAGCCGGCATCGTGACAGTAGATCCGGCCATGGATCCCGCTGAAGTTCCTCTGCCAGTTGTCGCCGACCTCACCATGGTGGTCGCCCAGCAGTCACAACAGATAGCGCAACAAGGCCAACAGCTGTCTCAACTGACCGTGATGCTACAGCAGCTACTACCACAGCTTCAGCAATCATCTCCTCCGCCAGCTCCTGCACCTCCTCCGCAGCGAGTGGCCGCTTCTGGTCTACGACTATCCTTGCCGGATAAATTTGATGGGGACTCTAAATTCTGCCGTGGCTTTCTTTCCCAATGTTCCCTGCACTTGGAGATGATGTCGGACCATTTCCTACTGAAAGGTCTAAGGTGGCTTTCGTAGTCAGCCTTTTGTCTGGAAAAGCTCTGTCATGGGCCACATCGCTCTGGGACTGCAATGACCCCGTCACTGCCTCTATACACTCCTTCTTCTCGGAAATTCGAAGTGTCTTTGAGTAACCTGCCCGAGCCTCTTCTGCTGAGACTGCCCTGTTGAACCTGGTCCAGGGTAATTCTTCCGTTGGCGAGTACGCCGTACAATTCCGTACTCTTGCTTCAGAATTATCCTGGAATAATGAGGCCCTCTGCGCGACCTTTAAAAAAGGCCTATCCAGCAACATTAAAGATGTTCTGGCCGCACGAGAAATCCCTGCTAACCTACATGAACTCATCCATCTTGCCACTCGCATTGACATGCGTTTTTCCGAAAGGCGTCAGGAGCTCCGCCAGGATATGGACTTTGTTCGCACAAGGCGTTTTTTCTCCCCGGCTCCTCTCTCCTCTGGTCCCCTGCAATCCGTTCCTGTGCCTCCCGCCGTGGAGGCTATGCAGGTCGACCGGTCTCGCCTGACACCTCAAGAGAGGACACGACGCCGCATGGAGAATCTCTGCCTGTACTGTGCCAGTACCGAACACTTCCTGAAGGATTGTCCTATCCGTCCTCCCCGCCTGGAAAGACGTACGCTGACTCCGCACAAAGGTGAGACAGTCCTTGATGTCTACTCTGCTTCTCCACGTCTTACTGTGCCTGTGCGGATATCTGCCTCTGCCTTCTCCTTCTCTACTATGGCCTTCTTGGATTCCGGATCTGCAGGAAATTTTATTTTGGCCTCTCTCGTCAACAGGTTCAACATCCCAGTGACCAGTCTCGCCAGACCCCTCTACATCAATTGTGTAAACAATGAAAGATTGGACTGTACCATACGTCTCCGCACGGAGACCTCATCACGAGAAGATTGAATTTTTGGTCCTCCCCAATTGCACTTCCGAAATCCTCCTTGGACTACCCTGGCTTCAACTCCATTCCCCAACCCTGGATTGGTCCACTGGGGAGATCAAGAGTTGGGGGCCCTCTTGTTTCAAGGACTGCCTAAAACCGGTTCCCAGTACCCCTTGC
The DNA here is from genome assembly GCF_029499605.1 of Hyla sarda. Lineage (NCBI taxonomy): Eukaryota > Metazoa > Chordata > Amphibia > Anura > Hylidae > Hyla > Hyla sarda. Next base: position 272,672,028 of record NC_079193.1, on the reverse strand, counting down.
CGTGACTCTGTGGTTCCCCCTGTAACCGGTCTCCCTAAGGCCTATATGGACTTTGCGGATGTTTTTTGCAAAAAACAAGCTGAGACTCTACCTCCTCACAGGCCTTATGATTGTCCTATTGACCTCCTCCCGGGCACTACTCCACCCCGGGGCAGAATCTATCCTCTGTCCGCCCCAGAGACTCTTGCTATGTCGGAGTACATCCAGGAAAATTTAAAAAAAGGCTTTATCCGTAAATCCTCCTCTCCTGCCGGAGCCGGATTTTTCTTTGTGTCCAAAAAAGATGGCTCTCTATGTCCTTGCATTGACTACCGCGGTCTTAATAAAATCACGGTAAAGAACCGCTACCCCCTACCCCTCATCTCTGAACTCTTTGATCGCCTCCAAGGTGCCCACATCTTTACCAAACTGGACTTAAGAGGTGCTTATAATCTCATCCGCATCAGAGAGGGGGATGAATGGAAAACGGCATTTAACACTAGAGATGGACACTTTGAGTATCTGGTCATGCCCTTTGGCCTGTGCAACGCCCCTGCCGTCTTCCAAGACTTTGTTAATGAAATTTTTCGTGATCTCTTATACTCCTGTGTTGTTGTATATCTGGACGATATCCTGATTTTTTCTGCCAATCTAGAAGAACACCGCCAGCATGTCCGTATGGTTCTTCAGAGACTTCGTGACAATCAACTTTATGCCAAGATAGAGAAATGTCTGTTTGAATGCCAATCTCTTCCTTTCCTAGGATACTTGGTCTCTGGCCAAGGACTACAAATGGATCCAGACAAACTCTCTGCCGTCTTAGATTGGCCACGCCCCTCCGGACTCCGTGCTATCCAACGTTTTTTGGGGTTCGCCAATTATTACAGGCAATTTATTCCACATTTTTCTACCGTTGTGGCCCCTATCGTGGCTTTAACCAAAAAAAATGCCAATCCCAAGTCTTGGCCTCCTCAAGCGGAAGACGCCTTTAAACGGCTCAAGTCTGCCTTTTCTTCGGCTCCTGTGCTCTCCAGACCTGACCCATCTAAACCCTTCCTATTGGAGGTTGATGCCTCCTCTGTAGGAGCTGGAGCGGTCCTTCTACAAAAAAATTCTTCCGGGCATGCTGTTACTTGTGGTTTTTTTTCTAGGACCTTCTCTCCGGCGGAGAGGAACTACTCCATCGGGGATCGAGAGCTTCTAGCCATTAAATTAGCACTTGAGGAATGGAGGCATCTGCTGGAGGGATCAAGATTTCCAGTTATTATTTACACCGATCACAAGAACCTCTCCTATCTCCAGTCTGCCCAACGGCTGAATCCTCGCCAGGCCAGGTGGTCTCTGTTCTTTGCCCGATTTAATTTTGAAATTCACTTTCGGCCTGCCGATAAGAACATTAGGGCCGATGCTCTCTCTCGTTCCTCGGATGCCTCGGAAGTCGAACTCTCTCCGCAACACATCATTCCTCCTGACTGCCTGATTTCCACTTCTCCAGCCTCCATCAGGCAAACTCCTCCAGGGAAGACCTTCGTCACTCCACGCCAACGCCTCGGAATCCTCAAATGGGGTCACTCCTCCCATCTCGCAGGCCATGCGGGCATCAAGAAATCTGTGCAACTCATCTCTCGCTTCTATTGGTGGCCGACTCTGGAGACGGATGTCGTGGACTTTGTGCGAGCCTGCACTGTCTGTGCCCGGGATAAGACTCCTCGCCAGAAGCCCGCTGGTTTTCTTCATCCTCTGCCTGTCCCCGAACAGCCTTGGTCTCTGATTGGTATGGATTTTATTACAGACCTACCCCCATCCCGTGGCAACACTGTTGTTTGGGTGGTCGTTGATCGATTCTCCAAGATGGCACATTTCATCCCTCTTCCTGGTCTTCCTTCAGCGCCTCAGTTGGCTAAACAATTTTTTGTACACATTTTTCGTCTTCACGGGTTGCCCACACAGATAGTCTCGGATAGAGGCGTCCAATTCGTGTCAAAATTCTGGAGGGCTCTCTGTAAACAACTCAAGATTAAATTAAACTTTTCTTCTGCATATCATCCTCAATCCAATGGACAAGTAGAAAGAATTAACCAGGTCTTGGGTGATTATTTACGACATTTTGTTTCCTCCCGCCAGGATGATTGGGCAGATCTTCTACCATGGGCCGAATTCTCGTATAACTTTAGAGTCTCTGAATCTTCCTCCAAATCCCCATTTTTCGTGGTGTACGGCCGTCACCCTCTTCCCCCCTCCCTACTCCCTTGCCCTCTGGTTTGCCCGCTGTAGATGAAGTGACTCGTGATCTTTCCACCATATGGAAAGAGACCCAAGATTCTCTTTTACAGGCTTCATCTCGCATGAAAAAGTTTGCCGATAAGAAAAGAAGAGCTCCCCCCATTTTTGCTCCCGGAGACAAGGTATGGCTCTCCGCTAAATATGTCCGCTTTCGTGTCCCCAGTTACAAACTGGGTCCACGCTATCTTGGTCCTTTCAAAGTCTTGTGCCAAATTAATCCTGTCTCTTACAAACTTCTTCTTCCTCCTTCTCTCCGTATTCCTAATGCCTTTCATGTCTCTCTTCTTAAACCACTCATCATCAACCGTTTCTCTCCCAAATTAGTTTCTCCCACTCCTGTCTCCGGTTCTTCTGACGTCTTCTCAGTGAAAGAGATACTGGCCTCCAAGACGGTCAGAGGAAAAAGGTTCTTTTTAGTGGATTGGGAGGGCTGTGGACCTGAAGAGAGATCCTGGGAACCTGAGGACAACATCCTAGACAAAAGTCTGCTCCTCAGGTTCTCAGGCTCTAAGAAGAGGGGGAGACCCAAGGGGGGGGGGGGTACTGTTACGCCGAGCGCTCCGGGTCCCCGCTCCTCCCCGGAGCGCTCGCTTCTCTCTCGCTACCGCAGCGCTCCGGGCAGCTCCACTGACCCGGTGCGCTGCGATACCGTCTCCAGCCGGGATGCGATTCGCGATGCGGGTAGCGCCCGCTCGCGATGCGCATCCCGGCTCCCGTACCTGACTCGCTCTCCGTCTGTCCTGTCTAGGCGCGCGCGGCCCCGCTCCCTAGGGCGCGCGCGCGCCGGGTCTCTGCGATTTAAAGGGCCACTGCGCCGCTGATTGGCGCAGTGGTTCCAATTAGTGTGTTCACCTGTGCACTCCCTATTTATACCTCACTTCCCCTTCACTCCCTCGCCGGATCTTGTTGCCATTGTGCCAGTGAAAGCGTTTCCTTGTGTGTTCCTAGCCTGTGTTCCAGACCTCCTGCCGTTGCCCCTGACTACGATCCTTGCTGCCTGCCCCGACCTTCTGCTACGTCCGACCTTGCTTCTGTCTACTCCCTTGTACCGCGCCTATCTTCAGCAGTCAGAGAGGTTGAGCCGTTGCTAGTGGATACGACCTGGTCACTACCGCCGCAGCAAGACCATCCCGCTTTGCGGCGGGCTCTGGTGAAAACCAGTAGTGACTTAGAACCGATCCACTAGCACGGTCCACGCCAATCCCTCTCTGGCACAGAGGATCCACTACCTGCCAGCCGGCATCGTGACATATATTAAGCAGGAACGATTACAAGATCTTTTAGGTTAAACTTTTTTGCAACTGTGAATTTCAATCTAGTGTTATTTTTTTAAGAAAAGGTGAATGTGGATACCAAAAAGGAGAAATAGATAAAAAAAAAATATTTCATCTTCGCCACTCCCAATAATTATTTTTAACTTGAAAAGTCTTCTTGACCACATGTCTGGAGATTAGCACCAGAAAATGCAGAGTTAAAAATATGAACATAATAAAATTATTCCACTTTGAATGATATGACTATTAGCCCACCGTTCTAATCCTCAAAGTCTTATTATTATGCAAGACAGGCGTGCAATCTGTCTCCATTGTGGAAAAGAAACAATTTTCACAGTACTTTGGTAATAGCGAGATTTATTCTAATTTACATTAAAAGTTTATGGTTAGTAAATTATTTTACTTTGTACATTAAGGCAGGGAAAAGTGTTGCTTGGCGTTTAGCAATCAGGAAGCTAAGTAGTGACTTGTAAGTAGCATTGCTATACCTAGAACATATTGCATTATCCTGTGGGACGATGGAGTAATCTTGAGAGGAGAAGAAGCATGGAGTTTGTTTTTCACTGGGGCTTTACTCAATGGTTAAGTGCAAACACCTGCTGAAGTACTGCTAATTAGTAGGTAATTAGTAGTTAATGTTCTTAGAATTTTAAAAGAAAGCTTACATAAGTAATTACTTACTATTTCTGATAATACGCCGCCTGCCCTGAGAATATGTATCCCCTGGAATATTTGCCAAGTTGCCGTTTCCTTTGTGTACTAAATTGTTTAATAATTACTCTCTTATATTACCTACAAAAGAAGGCGAAATGTCAGAAGACAAGAAGATGCCTAGAATCTGCATTACTTCTAGTTTACCGCTTACTAAACTACTTCTGTTATTAAGGTGTTTGAATCTAGATGAATTAAAGCTGATGGTTGTTTCATCTATAGAATTCTTAGTTAAACAACCAATTGATATCTACTCATCTGTCAATTTACTTATCAGATCTATAGAGAACCATAGACATGTTTCAATATAATAAAACTAAAAAAATTGTAATCACAAATATACATTCAGCAAAAACTTTAGGAGTGCAGCAAGGTATGTGTTCTTTTTGGCAGTTGCAATAAATCGGTCAGAAAAATTCCGCACAAATATTGAACAGCAGCGAGGAAGTCTGGAGCATGTCAATTGTTGTGGGGTTTCCTTCCTGACTTTGGAAACCCCAAAATATACAATGAATACAAATAACCCTATGGCTAAATATATCCCTTGGGTCCACTTCTAAATTAGCACCTAAGATTTCCTTCAAGGAAATCTGCAGGAAAATCAGAAGGCAAATTCAGACTAAATCTAAACCATTTGGTGTTGATTTGCTGCTAATGTATACAACAACAAATTTGCTGTGTCCTACTGCATAAGTTCTGTTAATGATTGGTTTGGTGTAGCTCATGCTGTTTTGTTTCCAATTTTTAGTAATATGGGTTTGCTCCTCTAAGAAACATTTTGAAAGTGAACTTTGTGGCAAATAGTGTTGACTTTGCACTTTAACGTGTACTTTTATTATTGTACAGAGGTACTGACAGGTAACAAAGAGTTAATCACAATGACACTGTCATGAACGGAGGGCAGGGAGAAGTGAGCCTTAAGCTGTCCCTAAAACCCCTTTCCCTGCCTACTTGCCTATCCGCCCTAAACAACAGATCAACAACTTGGAGCAGGTCCCTTCCTTGCACTAAATTGCATGGGCATGGAAGACAACAAAACAAATGGAACTGTAGAAAGTTGGGGAACAAGTCAGGAACATAACGGGAATACAATAACCAACAGACATATAACTACAACCAAGGCAGGATATAGCATACTAACAGGTCAGGAAATCAAGAGCACTGTTCAGACTGGACTCAGAACAAGAAACACACTAGATACCCCACTCCAATCATGGAGAGATATCAATTCCAATGCCAAATAGGCTGCTAACAGCGAGAACTCTCCACCAAGTGATCAGGATGCTAGCCTAGGAGGAAACAGAAATCCTAAATCCAAGAAAACATGGGTACAGACACATAACTAACTTACTCCTAGATAGACGGATAGCACAAGGCTCAGGAATTTTAGGATAGGAGATCCAGGATAAAAACAGGACTGATACAAAATGAACAGTGTGAATATGGACTAAGGAAACAAGGCAAGCTAAAAATCCATATATCAAACCGGACAGATAACCATAATTAAAACTCAGAAAATGTGCTCAGACAGACAAAATCTAAGGTGCATCATAAACAAGACATGGTCAGAGTACAGGTCTAATAACCAGCAAAGAACAGCACCTCTTTGCTGGTCAGGAAGGATAACTCTTCCCATCCCACCTCATTAATACATAAACTGTTCAGACACAAACTTTTGTCTGAACAGGACCCAAAGCAGACAATACAAAATACAGACACATGAATATTACATACACATGCACATTATCAAATTTTTTATTATTATCTATTGATGTTACTTCATAAGGTAGTTGTCAGGGTCCGGATGGGTATACTGTGAGGATACTGATGGTGGATCCTCTGTGTCAGTGGGGTGATGACGTTGGCCATACCAGGGGAACGGAGTCTAAGGGGTTACTGGTTTTCACCAGAGCCCGCCGCAAAGCGGGATGAACTTGCAGCGGCAGGTAACCCCCAGGTCGTTCCCCCCGATAGCGACTCAACCCCAACTGACGGCTGAGACAGGCGTGGTACAAGGAATTAGGCAAGAGCAAGGTCGGACGTAGCAGAAGGTCAGGGCAGGCAGCAAGGATCATAGTCAGGGGCAACGGCAGAGGGTCTGGAACACTGGCTTGGGACATACACAGGAAACGCTTTCACTGGCACTGAGGCAACAAGATACGGCAATGCTGGGAAGGGGAAGTGGGTTTTTATAACAAGGGCACAGGTGTGAGTGCTGATTGGATCAGGCGCGCTGGCCCTTTAAATCGCAGAGAGCCGGCACGCGCGCCCTAGGGAGCGGGGCCTCGCGCGCCGGGACTGAGCCGACGGAGGACAGGACAGGTGAGGGGATTAGGATGCGAGCCGCGAGCGGGCGCGTCCCGCTACGCGGGTCGCATCCCCGCCGGTAACACTGATGCAGCGCTCCCGGTCAGCGGGTCTGACCGGGGCGCTGCATGAAGGTGAACGCCGCGAGCGCTCCGGGGAGGAGCAGGGACCCGGAGCGCTCGGCATAACAGTAGTTACAGTACGTACATTACTTTCCCTCTCAGGTTAACATTACAGAAAGTACCAGGAAGGGGAGGAGTTGTTTAAATGAGCCTTCTATAAATACCTATTTTTATGAGAGGCTTTCAGCAGTCGAGACCCATGGCTAATGCCAGACAAGACCATTATCAGGGTAATGTCCGGCATTAACCATTTAGGGATCACAACCAAAGTCTATGGCTGTGTTCACATGGCAGAATGTCTGCCTGGAAATTTTTCAGGGCGGAATTCCACAGACAGCAGACACCAGCTGAACATGCCAGAGCTAGGACCGCTTGGAAATGCACCATGTCAATAGAAGGCAATCTATTTCCGAGCAGATTCCGTAGAAAGAATTGCCATGCCAATTCTTTCTGTGAAGGCTGGAATTGGAATTTCTGCTCAAAAATTCTGCAGCAACAGAGTCCCATTGTTTTCAATTGGATTCTGCTTTACCATGCACACACTGGAATTTCTGCAGCGGAAACATCTGCCGCGGAAATTACGCTGTGTGCATGGTGTAGCAGAATACAATTGAAAACAATTAGACTCTGCTGCAACAGAATTTCTAAGCAGAATTTTTCCATTTTATTCTGCTAGGAAATTCCGTCCTGTAAACATAGCCTTTGAGTGCAAAATGCATGTCCTTGACCTTCAGATAAGCTGATCAGGACCACTGTGGCAAAAACGCGGGGTCCCAATAAGCTTACAGTACAGATGGAGGTCAATTGCCCTCCTTCTATCTGATTGGCACTCCTTCACTGCAAGCAGCCTGAGCAGCCTGTAGTAATGGAGCCCTGACAACACAGATCAATGCTGTGCTATGGCATATCATTGTTTAGTGCAATCGAAAGATTACATGTCATAGTCTCCTATGGGGACAAAAAAATTGTGAGTAAAGTGAAACAAAAAAAAAGAGTAATAAATGTAAATAAGCCCCTTCCCTAACAAAAGTTTGAATCACCCCCTTTTCCATTTTTAAATATAATAATGTAAATAAACATATCCCAATTCTTAAAATCAAACAAATGGATGTCCAGCGCTACAGGATATAGATCGATGTCTTTATTGCAGATAAAAACTTCACAACATAGAGGACACGGAAACAGGTAGGTGACGCGTTTCAGCCCTAGCGTCGGGCCTTAGTCAGGACTCTTAAAATATTATGTTTATAAAACAGAAGGTCAATGGCGTAAACATAAAAAAATACTAAGGTCCAGAATTGCAGATTTTTGGCCACTTCACATATCAGGGAAAAAATTATAAAAATTAAAAATTAAAATAATCAAAACAAAATGGCGGCTGACACGCCCCCTCAATGCAGTGCAATGGCAGAGCCGGAGAGTGCAGAATGCAGCGCTCCGGCTCTCCCATAATGTTGTATTGAGGGTGCATGTCAGCTGCCGCTTCGTGCAGTGGTTGACACATGCCTTTTTTGCGAAACCCTTGCAATCAGACACTTATCCCCTATCCTTAGGACAGGCAATAGGTTTTCAGGTTTTCAGTTTTTTGACATGGTCAGAGAATCACAAAGATCTCATAGCACATTGACAACATCATTGTGAACTTAAAGCCGTTTTAAATGGCCCAAGCTGCTGTGTAAACAAGCGTTTATCTCTTAGATCAGTGCAGATTTACAAAGCATGTTACCCAGCTTGGTAAAAACTATCACTGGCTTGTTTTTGCAGCCCTTGTTTTTGCAACATTACATTGAATCAAGTAAAAAAATTATTTGAAGGAACAAAGAAGAGATGACATAGATATATAAATTAAGTATTATAATGGATGTTTCTTCCTGTGGCTGTGTTTAAAATCTCTCCTGTCTTCAGCTGCAGCATTGCTCGCTGCCATGGTGATGCCCAGGCCAATAAGGACCTGTAGACAACTGGCCAATGGTATTCTGCCTTGGTGCCCACGCTCTGCTTGGCTGGGCAATAAATGCTTTGAGTTGTCGTCAGTAGGTTGCCTGAGATTCCGCTCCTACACTACCTCCATATCTCCATGATTATTGTTATGTTTGGTTATTCTGATTGAATTTGTATTTTGCAGTCTTTTAGAATTTTGACCAGGCTAGTTGACCATTTTATTTCTGTGTGCTTGTTAACCCTCAGTGTTTTGTAATTTGTTCAGTGCATGTTAACCTTTTGTTTCCAGACCTCCTCCCTTGACCTGTACTGTGGTTGTTTTGTTCTGATTTGTGATGTCCCTGCACCTATTTCAGTGTAAGGACTGTCACCCAATTGTGGATCCGCTATTTAGAGCTGATACGCAAATAGACAGGGATAGTGGATCTGGGTGAGAGCAGGAGTGCACTATTCCTTGCTTGACATGACATTATCACAGGCCACAGTACAGACAGAATGACAGGACAATCAGCTATACAAATGGATTAGAACTAAAAAGAAATTGCTATACAAAGTGTGACCAGACACAGACAGAGTGAAACTGAAACTAAACTGAACTGAATAAGAACAAAGTTGAACTGAACTAAAAATTATGGGTGCAGCAAGAAGGCTGAGGAAGATACAAATACTCCTCCTCAGCTGCTGATTGGCCCGGGTCTGTAACTCTTACTTGACTAGAAAGTAATATGAAGCTGCGCATGCGCAGCAAAACGCGTTGCATCTAATAAATCCATTGATTTTACCTTGCCTCCTGAAGGTTCCTCTCTGCGCCAGACTAACTCCTGAATTTACGGTCACCCTATCCTGGTTCTACTTCTATCAAGGAGGGCTGCAGTGGACCACCACATATTTATTCTATGCTTTACCTTGATGTGTGTGGGCGCACAACCAACTTTGGTAAGCGGTTTGGGAATTACTTTCCCCTTCCCCCACTAACAAGACCTGCTGATCCCGCACATGAGGCGCTTTACTCCCTCTCTCCAGAGAGTAATATGCACAGCCTGGTCAGGTGTGATCATTACAAGTATGATATATTTTATTTTTAGAAGTTCTGGGCAACTGTTCCCTATTTAAGTAAAGTTGCTACATCATAAGATATAAAAGATAACATTGAAAGTCAAGAGGAAATCTGGATAAGGTACTGTAAGTTTAGAAGTTCCGTGCAACTGTTCCCTGTTTAGGTAAAGTTGCTACATAATAAGTTATAAGATAACATTGAAAGCCAAGAGGAGAGCTGGATAAGGTATTGTTATCTACTACTGTATTTCTTGACACCGATGAAGAAAATCTATATGTTAAGAGAATCCTGCAATATAGAAATGGAATATTCAGCCACTATAGTTGTTGTAATGACTTTTTAAACCAAGGCTGAGATTAAGTAAAAAGGTTTGTTATAAATCCCATTTTATAAAACATCTGAGTTAATGATGAAGCTATTACTTAGAATATTCTCAACATCTGAGATTTTAAAAACAGTCATCAGAATTCCCAATAGTCAATAGAACCAAAACACCCTCATTGTCTTAATTAACATATGAAATAAACAAAATCTGTGACCCTGGCGTCTACCGGCAATTAAGAGCTATTGCTTAGTTAGGCCTGCTAATACCTCATTTAAATATGCAATTAAGGAATAATTGCATCCAATCAATAAAACTTTTAAGTATTTTGCTGCAGCTTCAATTATTTCTGCAAGTCTATTCATAATATCCATGTTACAAAATGGTTCTCAAATGAAACCATTCTCTTGTTGAGGCAACATCCAATACAATACAGTCCAACTACATACATAAAAGATAAATGTAAAGTGTTTGTAGACTTCTATACGTGGGTGGAAACTATAAGGATTTGGACCTTTTCTGAAAATTCTAAATCTGTTCTATGCAATCTATTCTATCACTAGTTTTGTGTGGCTATAGTCTGATTCTTCGATCTGACAAAACAAACACTCCCCTCTGTCACCCCTGTCCACCCCCCTTTGTCACCCCTCTGTTACCCCCCTTCACCCTTGTCCACTTTTCTGTCATCTATGTCCACCTTGTCCGCCCCTGTCACTCATGTTTACCACCCCTCTGACCACCCCTCTCAGTCTACTACCCTATCACCAATGTTCAACCCCCACTATTCATCCCTCTGTCCCTTTGTCACCCCTGTCTACTCCTCTGTTACCACCTTGTTACTCCTGTCCACCCCTCTTTCACCCCCTACGCCCCCCTGTCACCCATGTATACTCTTCTACACCCATGTGTACCCCTCTGTTACCCATGCACATCCCTTTCTCACTCCCTATTCCCCATCACCCATGTACACTCTTCTACACCCATGTACACCCCTCTGTCATCCCCTACGCCCCCTTGTCACCCATGTACACTCTTCTACAAGCATCTGTCACCATGTACACCCCTCTGTCACCCGTTTACACTCCTCTACACCCCTCTGTCACTCATGTACACTCCTCACTTGTAAAAGGGGAATCTGGAAGCTGATGCTCAAAAAGTGCGGCACCTAATAGGTTTGTTTTGCAGGTTTAATGGTGAAGAATTGTGGCTGGAAGAAATCATCATGATGGCCCAGACCAGATGGAGAAGAGAAATGAACAACACTGATTCTAGAATTTTTTATTTTTTTTTTGCTTGTCACGTTCGATAGGCGTTCCCCGCGAAAAAAAAATTTTTTCAGGGGCTCCCTGAGTCAAAAAAGGTTGAGAAACACTGACCTAAATGCACACATTCATTGGTAAGCACAGCCTATTTTGTTAGATTAAGCACTGTGTGAAAGGGGGAAATAATGTAATGATGTATGTTGCACATGGCAACCACATCAAATCTCCTAGCCTTTTCTTTTTTTTCAAATCCCCGAAATATAGACATTTCGACGTAACTGAGTGAAAAAAATTCAAGCTTCAGACATAGATACAGATTTTGAACTGTGCTTATAAGATAATAATATTTATTTATATAGCACTTTATCATTTAAAAGGTTTACATTACATAGTAAAATAAGACATAGTAACTGAGAGAAATGGAAGCCCTACTTATAAGTGCTTACAATCTATGAGGGAATGACAGTCATGACACAAGAAGATAAAAAGCAAATATTGGTCAGCACATCCCACACAACTATATATATATATATATATATATATATATATATATATATATATATACATACCGTATTTATCGAGGTATACCACGCACCGGCCTATAACACGCACCCTCATTTTACCAAGGATATTTGGGTAAAAAAAGTTTTTTACCCAAATATCCATGGTAAAATGAGGGTGCGTGTGTGCGCGTGTATACCCCGATATACCCCCAGGAAAGGCAGAGGGAGAGAGGCCGTCGCTGCCCGCTTCTCTCCCCCTGCCTTTCCTGGGGTCTAGAGCGCTGCTGTCGGCCCTTTTCACCCCCTGGTTATCGGCGCCGCTGCCCGTTCTGTCCCCCTGACTATCGGTGCCGGCGCCGATAGCCAGGGGGAGAGAAGCGGCGCCGACAGCCAGGGGGAGAGAAGGGGCAGCGGCACCCATTGCCGGCGCCGCTGCCCCGTTGCCTCCCCCCATCCCCGGTGGCATAATTACCTGAGTCGGGTCCGCGCTGCTGCAGGCCTCCGTCATGCGTCCCCAGCGTCGTTGCTATGCACGGCGCGGCGCACTGACGTCATGCGCCGCGCCGTTCAGCGCATAGCAACGACGCCGGGGACGCACGCCGGAGGCCTGCAGCAGCGCGGACCCGACTCAGGTAATTATGCCACCGGGATGGGGGGAAGCAACGGGGCAGCGGCGCCGGCAATGGGTGCCGCTGCCCCTTCTCTCCCCCTGGCTATCGGCGCCGGCACCGATAGTCAGGGGGACAGAACGGGCAGCGGCGCCGATAACCAGGGGGTGAGAAGGGCCGACAGCAGCGCTCTAGACCCCAGGGAAGGCAGGGGGAGAGAAGCAGGCAGCGACGGCCTCTCTCCCCCTGCCTTTCCTGGGGGTGTATCGGCGTATAACACGCACACAGACTTTAGGCTAAAAAATTTTGCCTAAAAAGTGTGTGTTATACGCCGATAAATACGGTATATATATATATATATATATATATATATATATATATATATATATATATATTAAGTACACATGTGCAAGCTGCTGTGGCTGAACTACATGTACAAATAAAAGAAATGAAGCAGTACACTGCTAGTGCTAAGATATATGTGTAATATAACAACTTTTTCATTGCAATACTACTATAGGAAAAATAGAGGTTCTTAGCTTACCATTTGGCCAAAAGTGTGTACCATCCCACCAGGATAAGGTGACCTCATTTGGGACAGACCCTACACTATAGGTATGCCTCTGTTAGGCTTGCACTAAGCCTACAATTTTTGGGCATGTAAGATGACTCAAAAAGAACTTTTTTAGTACAATGGTCTATCCATCTTTTATTAAAAAATAAATATAGGATACGTATAATTAAAGCTGCTTGAGTCAGTCAGGCAGCCAGTATCTGTGTATAGACAAATATAAAGTGCAATAGGGTAAACAACACATTTACCTTTTTTGATACAGTTCTTGTATTAACTGAATTGAAAATAAAGCTTTGCTATGCTATGCTTTAGATCTGCTGGATTAAGGAAAAATATATTCAAAGCTACTCCTCTTCCATTCCTCTCTGGTTTAGGGACATGAAAGAAGTGTAGACCACCATAAGTTAGAACACCAGGTTAAATTATATAAAACATAAAGCCATTTTCTGTGAGAGACAGCAAATTGCATACTTTGTGGAAACAGTATAAGACGTTCAATGCATATTAGTAATTTACATAAATTACCAGAACTAAGCTCTTTAAAGGATAACTCTGGGATGTACAACTTATTCCCTATCCTAAGGATAGGGCATAAATCTTAGATCCCAATGGGTCCGACCACTGGGGCCCCCCGGATCTCCCAAACAGCGCTCCGGCTCCCTGCATGAATTGAGTATTTTCAAACACAGCACGAAGCTGCGGTCTACACGCCCCCTCCATGCAGTTCTGTGGCAGAGCTGGAGATTGCTGAAAATTTCCGTTCCATGCAGGGAGCCCCAGTGGTCGGATCCCCCGCGATCTAACACTTATCCCCTATCCTTAGGATAAGGGATAAGTTGTACATCCCGAAGGTATCCTTTAAGTAAACACAGCACCAGGCCCATATTGTGAAAAAAAATACACAAATGCATTATATATATAATAAATCATCAGAATCCAGCTCAGGGCAAACATTGGTATCAGTACTATTATTAGCACATAAATAGAGTACCAAGTTGATGTACCAAATACAGGACCAGTACCAAGCTTATTACATATATAGTGTAAAAGAATCACAAACACCTATGTAGGCACAGGTCTGATATTTATAAAATGGCTGGTGCACCTCCACAAGAAAGGCCTAGGTAGGGCAGTCTGTGGCAGGGGTAGTCTTCTGGAAACTGCCAGCAGCAATGAAAAACCCAGCAGTCCCTACAAGAGCAGTCAGACTTTTTGTGGACTTGTAGACAATTGCATGGTCCCTCTGCCTCAAGAGATTATTTTAAAATTGAAGATTTACAGTGTACAAAAACTTAGTACTATTTAGTGTTAAATTATGTATCTCCTATCCTGTGGATCACGTGTCAGATCATGGGGGAAGGGGTATAACCACAGGAACCCTCAGTGATCTTCGAACTGGGGCCTTGGGTCTTTTTTATGAATGGAGCGGCAAGTTGCACATACGTGCCAGCAGTCCATTCATTCTGTCAAGAGCTGCCAAAAATTGCCATGTACCATGCTCAGCTTTTTTTGGCAACTCACATAAAGAACCAATGGAGCGACAGCATGTGTGCACGACTTGCTGCTCCATTCATTACAAAGACTGTGGATATCATGGGAGGTCCCTGGTGGCTGATCCCCCACTATATGACACATTTTCCCAATCCCCCGTGAAGTTATTGTGCCATTATTCCGTCCTTAACCCCTTAAGGACTCAGCATTTTTCAGTTTTTGCATTTTCGTTTTTTCCTCCTTACCTTTTAAGAATCACAACCCTTTCAATTTTCCACCTAAAATTCCATATGGTGGCTTATTTTTTGCGCCACCAATTCTACTTTGCAGTGACAATAGTCATTTTACCCAGAAATTCACGGGGAAACGGAAAAAAAATCCTTGTGCCACACTGTTTTGTAACTTTTGTAACTTTTGGGGCTTCCGTTTCTAAGAAGTGCATTTTTCGGTAAAAATGACACCTTCTCTTTATTCTGTAGGTCCATACGGTTAAAATGATACCCTACAGATATAGGTTTGATGTTTTCCTACTTCTGGAAAAAAAAATCATAACTAGATGCAAGAAAATTTATACTTTAAAAAATGTCCTCTTTTGATCCCTATAACTTTTTTATTTTTCCACGTACGAGGGCTCAATTTTTGTGCCGTGATCTGAAGTTTTTATTGGTACCATTTTTGTTATGATCAGACTTTTTGATCACTTTTTAATGGTATAAAAAGTGAGCAAAAATACGCTATTTGGGACTTCTGAATTTTTTTACGTGAACGCCATTGAGCGTGCGGTTTAATTAACAATATATTTTTATAGTTCGGACTTTTGCACACGTGGCGATACCACATATGTTTATTTGTATTTACACAGAATTCACAGAAGGGGTATAACAATTTAAAACTTAGCATTTAATGTGAAGTATAAAACCAAAAGACCCCACTGACAATACAACAACAGATGTTTGTCATATAAAACAATGACCCAAAGACCAAGAAAGCTGTTATAGCAGTCCGAGCCCGTGTCAAGAATTGGCCAAATTAGGAAGTCAGAGGATAGGGGTATAATGGAGAAGTCCAGGGAGGGTAGGGATGGTAGCCCTAAAAAACCCTAATGGGGAGATGTAGTGCCACTACTCCTGCTCGCTCAGGGAACTGTCGAGGCACTCGTCCTTGAAAGGACGACCCCTGCCCCGTTCTACCCCTTTGTCAGCCCCTACACTTAAGATAACAGTTAACCTGCCCAACGCGTTTCCCCCAAGTTGATGGGTTCGTCAACAGCGGATAACAGACGCCATAGCTGGGCATACCGCCACTGCAGATGCCAGCCTCTCGCCGACCACCACTGTGGTATCCGTGAGTCCATACCCAGGAGCAGGGCTCTGCCCTGGGTCTCTAGCACATCGCTTTCCCAGTCAATGTACTATATAATGATGGGTTATCTATGAACGGTGGATGTAATAGCGATGGACTGAATTTTGTTTTGTGCACGATATTGATTGTGATGCACTTTATTGGCCGTGACTTCTAATCATTTTATATAGTTTATTTCTCTTGATTTCTATTGTATAAGATTGACTATATTGGGCCTTCTAGCCCCTGACGAACCCATCAACTTGGGGGAAACGCGTTGGGCAGGTTAATTGTTATCTTAAATGTAGGGGCTGACAAAGGGGTAGAACGGGGCAGGGGTCGTCCTTTCAAGGACGAGTGCCCCGACAGTTCCCTGAGCGAGCAGGGGTAGCGGCACTACATCTCACCGTTAGGGTTTTTTAGGGCTACCATCTCTACCCTCCCTGGACTTCTCCATTATACCCCTATCCTCTGACTTCCTAAATTGGCCAATTCTTGACACGGGCTTGGACTGCTATACCAGCTTTCTTGGTCTCTGGGTCATTGTTTTATATGACAAATATCTGTTGTTGTATTGTCAGTGGGGGTTTTTGGTTTTATACTGCACATTAAACGCTAAGTTTTAAATTGTTATACCCCTTCTGTGAATTCTGATTTGACATTGGGTACAGTAATATTCTTTCTGTGAATCATTTTGTATTTACACAGTTTTGTTTTATGGAAAAAGGGGGGCGATTCAAACTTTTATTAGGGAAGGGGTTAAATCAGATTTATTAACACTTTTTTTTTATTTTTGCAGTTTTATAGCTCCCATAGGGGGCTATAACACTACACACACTAATCTTTTACACTGATCACTGGCATGTATTAACATGCCATTGATCAGCGTTATCGGCACTTGACTGCTCTAGCCTAGATCTCAGGCACGGAGCAGTCATTCGCCAATCGGACACCGAGGAGGCAGGTAGGGATCCTCCCGGTGTCCTGTAAGCGGTTCGGGATGCTACGATTTCATTGTGGTATTCCCGAACAGCCCGACTGAGCTGCCGGGATACTTTCAGTTTCACTTCAGACGCGGCGGTCAACTTTGATCTGCACGTCTGAAGGGTTAATGCAGGGCATCACCGCGATCGGTCCCGGCCGTTGATGGCCACCAGGACCAACCAGATATGGTGCGGGGTCACCGCGTGACCTCGCATTATATCGAGGGAGCAAGCGCAGGACGTAAATATATGTCCCGCGTCGTTAAGTAGACATATTATCCCTTATCCAAAGGATAGGGGATAAGATGTCTGATCGCGATGGTCCAGCCGCTGGGGACCCCCACCATTTCGGCAATGGCACTCCAGACATCAGGTGCACGGAGCGAACTTCGCTCTGTGACGGATGACTTTCGATGTGGGGCTGAGGTTCGTGATGTCATGGTCGCGCCCTGCTCGTGACATCATGGCCATGCCCCTTCAATGCAAGTCTATGGGAGAGGGCGTGATGGCCGCCACACCCCCTCTCATAAACTTGCAATTGAGGGGGCGTGGCCATGATGTCATGAGCGGGGCGGCTGTGACGTCATGAACGCTGATTGCCAATGCCGGGTGCAGCAAAGAGATCTCGGGGGTCCCCAGTGGCGGGACCCCCGCGATCAGACATCTTATCCCCTATCCTTTCAATAGGGGATAAGATGTCTAGGGGCGGAGTACCCCTTTAAAGCATTGCATTTGTGCCTTTTTGTGAGGAAAAAGCATACTACTGTTGATTGCATTCCTGATATAATTCTTCAAGGGAAAACTGGTAAGTACGCCCTTCCAGATATACTGCAAACATTATCCCCTTAAGGACCCCTTAATACATTTTGCACCTAAAAATCCATATGATGGCTTTTTTTTTGCGATGCCAATTCTACTTTGTAATGACCCAAAAACTACAGCGAAAAAGAAAAAATAATAATTGTGCGACAAAATTTAAGAAAAAATGCCATTTTGTAAATTTTGGGGGCTTCCGTTTCTACACAGTACATTTTTCGGTAAAAATGACACCTTCTCTTTATTCTGTAGGTTCATACGATTAAAATGATACCCTACTTATATAGGTTTGATTTTATCGTACTTCTGAAAAAAAAATCATAATTACATGCAGGAAAATTTATACAATTAAAATTGTCATCTTCTGACCCCTATAACTTTTAAATTTTTCTGCATATGGGGCAGTATGAGGGCTCATTTTTTGCGTACCATTTTTGTATTGATCGGACTTTTTGATCGCTTTTTATTCATGTTTCCATGAAATAAAAATTGACCAAAAAGACGCTATTTTGGACTTTGGAATTTTTTTTGCGCATACGCCATTGACCGTGTGGTTTAATTAATTATATATTTTTATAATTCAGACATTTCTGCATGCGACGATACCACATATGTTCATTTTTATTTTTATTTACACAGTTTTTTTTATGGGAAAAGGGGGGTGATTCAAACTTTTATTAGGGAAGGGGTTAAATGATCTTTATTAACTTTTTTTTTCACTTTTTTTTTTTTTTGCAATGTTATAGCCCCCATATGGGACTATAACACTGCACACACTGATCTTTTACATTGATCAATGGTTTCTCATAGGAAACCATTGATCAATGATTCTGCATCTTGACTGCTCATGCCTGGATCTCAGGCACTGAGCAGTCAAGATGAACTTTGAATGCCGTGTCTAAAGGGTTAATAGCGTGCGGCACCGCGATCAGCGCTGTGGCTACGCATTATAAAACGGGAGCGGACTCAGGACGTACAGGTACGCCCTGAGTCCTTAAGGGGTTAAATAATCTCTAGCCATTACATACAGCACAAAGAAACCAGGCTTCAGTCTTGTTCTCCCTTAATTTACATACTAAACAAGGTTGAAAAAAAAACAGGTCTGTCAAGGCCAAGTTATTATTCTGATGATCGACAGATCAATAAACCTGTGACCACTTATTTCCGATTTCACTCATAATATGTAAATCTGGCTATAATACAGATTACAGAGTAAAATTATTTATAATAAAAAAAAATAACATACTATATAAGTAATTCAGAGCGATGATGTGTCAAGGTCTATGCAGTAGATGAAGCGGAGTTGTTAGCTTTAAGAAAATAAAGACATGTTGCTATTCCTATCATTATTCAAAAAGCAAATCACTGCTGCTGAATGTCTGATGAATCTGCTGCCTGCAAGACAGTGTGTAATGATCCTTTGGTCTGTGCTATAATGGGTTTAGTCTGACATACCATTGGGAATTGAGTACTTCCTTAACAGGAAAATACTTGTTTCATTATCTTTAGTGCATTGGACTTTCTCAACAATATAATAGCAATAGCACAGCTACATAAAGTTACATACATTGATCTAATGATAATGCTCTACATCAGAGAACAAAAACAATGATATTACCCCCCTGAGAGAACACTGCACAAAAATGGAGATACACTGTCAAAGAGAAATAATGGTAACAGTTGCCAAGGAGGAAATAAGTAAATGTATTCCTAGCGATGATAGCTTGAATCTAGAATTGTACCCATTAAAAAATGCTCTTCCTCCAAGCAATATGTTAAGTAATTAACTGTCTTGCTTATATCTTATTTATATTAAAATATACAAGTTCTAAAAAAGAATTAATCTTTTTCGCACATTATTACACATCATTTTCCTCCCCTCTGCAATTGTTGTACCTGGAGATTCATAAGTGGCAAGCAGAATATAAAGTCACATATTCTGAGGGGGTAATGTGTCTCCTTGGGGTGACCACCAAGTTAAGCCAAGCACTGACTTACAGGGAAGCTCCGTCGAATAGGTGTCACTGGAAAGCAAGCTGTTCTGTTTCTAGAGAAGTTACTTTGCACATTATTTGTATCCAGTCACCTATTAGACTCAGTGTAGTGACCTCATTATGCTGTCACCTCACCTTAGTAAATTATTCTAATGAATAAGCCAAAGTGTAAGGGTGGGCATCAAGGATAGGGGATAATATGTCTGATCGCGGAGGTCCCGCTGCTGGAAACCCCCATGATCTCTTCTGCAGCACCCTGTGTCATCTGCTGCATGGAGCGAAGTTCGCTCCATGTCTGAAGACGGCGATACAGGGACTGGAGTATCATGACGTCACGGTCATGCCCCGCCCCTACCATAGACTTGCATTGAGAGGGCATGGCGTGGTATCACGATTAAAAAATCTTAATCCGTCCTGTACTCATCAGCTGCTGTATGCTCCAGAGGAGGTTGAGTTGTTCTTTTCTGTCTGACCACAGTGCTCTCTGCTGACACCTCTGTCTGTCTCAGGAACTGTCCAGAGTAGAAGCAAATCCCCATAGCAAACCTCTGCTGCTACGGACAGTTTCTGACATGGACAGAGGTGTCAGCAGAGAGCACTGTGGTCAGACTGAAAAGAACTATATAACTTCCTCTGTAGTATACAGCAGCTGATAAGTACTGAAAGGATTACATTTTTTTAATAGAAGTAATTACCAAATCTGTTTCACTTTCTGGCATCAGTTGATTTGAAAAAAAATTGTTTTCCACCGGAGTACCCCTTTAATTCACTCCACAGATGCCAAAACGATATGCATCTGTCATCCTTCAGGTAAATATATATTGGTATGCCTTTATTTTCAATGGATTACAAAAGCCCAGTTTACTAAGATATTACAGTATATATGGAGGTATTACCCCAAAATATGTATACTCCCTGGCATCAGGCCTGGACAGCACTTCTAAAGCACTGCTGTAGAAAGGTGGAACATCAGAAGAGGTCACCTTAATGGCTGCCTTAAAAACACTATGTGGCAGGGCTTCTGTTAAAATGTTTGAGAATTAAAAACAATAGGGGGAGCTTTGGGGGAACCTAGGCCGGTATATTCATCATGTCGATTCTTTTTGTTCTCAGAGATATAAACTGCCAACTGAGCTGTCTGTCAGCAGATTACTTCTCCTTTCTCCATTTACAACATGAATGTTATGTTTAGCCATGCTGTACTTTCATGTGTTTGGGGAGATCAGAGGGAGAGATCAGCTGTCAGTCAAATGAACAGTTAAACCCAAAAGTTATGTCATTCTTTTCACAACAGGCTAATATTGAGACTTTGAGAAGATGGAAACTCAGATATACATGAGAAGATCAGACTAAAAAAGACAAACGTCTTTTCTAATTTAAAGGGGTACTCCGCCCCTAGACATCTTATCCCCTATCCAAGGAATAAGGGATAAGATGTCTGATCGAGGGGGTCCAGCTGCTGGGGCCCCCCACGATCTCCCTGCTGCATACTGCGTTCGTTTAGAGCATTGGGTGCAGTCCTTTGGATAGGGGATAAGATGTCTAGGGGTAGAGTACCCCTTTAACCCCTTAAGGACTCAGCGTTTTTCCGTTTTTGCATTTTCATTTTCCCCTCCTTACCTTTAAAAAATCATAACTCTTTCAATTTTGCACCTAAAAATCCATATACTGGCTTATTTTTTGCGCCACCAATTCTACTTTGTAATTACATCAGTCATTTTACCCAAAAATCTATAGCGAAACGGAAAAAAAAAATCATTGTGTGACAAAATTGAAAAGAAAAAAACGCCATTTTGTAATTTTGGGGGTTTCCGTTTCTACACAGTACATTATTCGGTAAAAATGACACCTTCTCTTTATTGTGTAGGTCCATACAATTAAAATGATGCCCTACTTATGTAGGTTTGATTTTGTCACACTTCTGGAAAAAAAATCATAACTACATGCAGGAAAATGTATACGTTTAAAATTGTCCTATTCTGACCCCTATAACTTTTTTTATTTTTCTGCGTATGGGTCGGTATGAGGGCTCATTTTTTGCGCCGTGATCTGAAGTTTTTAGCGTTACCATTTTTGCATTAATCGGACGTTTTGATCGCTTATTATTCATTTTTTCTTGATATAAAAAGTGACCAAAAATGCACTATTTTGGACTTTTGAATTTTTTTGCGCGTACGCCATTGACCGTGCGGTTTAATTAATGATATATTTCTATAATTTGGACATTTCCGCATGCAGTGATGCCCCATATGTTTATTTTTATTTACACAGTTTTTTTTTTTTATGGGAAAAGGGGGGTGATTCAAACTTTTAATAGGGAAGGGGTTAAATGATCTTTATTCACTTTTTTCCCCACTTTTTTTTGCAATGTTATAGCTCCAATAGGGACCTATAACACTGCACACACTGATCTTTTACATTGATCACTGGTTTCTCATAGGAAACCAGTGATCGATGATTCTGCCGCTTGACTGCTCATGCCTGGATCTCAGGCACTGAGCAGTCATTCGGCGATCGGACAGCGAGGAGGCAGGTTGGGACCCTCCTGCTGTCCTGTAAGCTGTTCTGGATAGCCGCAGGGAAATCGCGGCATCCCGAACAGCTTACAGGACAGCAGGAGGGTCCTAACCTGCCTCCTCGCTGTCCGATCGCCGAATGACTGCTCAGTGCCTGAGATCCAGGCATGAGCAGTCAAGCGGCAGAATCATCGGCATGCTTTCACTTTCACTTTGAACGCCACGTCTAAAGGATTAATAGAGCGCGGCAGCGCGATCAATGCCGCGCGCTATTAGCCATGGGTCCCGGCCATTGCTAGAGGCCGGGCCCGACCCGCTATGACGTGGGGCCACGCCGTGGCCCCGCGTTATAGATCGGGAGCGGACTCATGACGTAGCGGTACGTCATGAGTCCTTAAGGGGTTAAGGAGATTAGAACAAATTGATTCACATAAATTCATATCTAATAGGCAGGGAGCTGCGCTGTGCTTGTCAGTGTCCAGGCTGCACTATGAGAGTTAGGACTCATGCGTGAGTCTGAACTCTATGAGAAACTTGCGGCCGGGACGTGTAGGGAGACCCCTAGTGGTCATTTTTTACAAGTCAAAATAAATATATAAATATAAATGTATTTTAATGACATGGTATTAGAAAGTTTTTTCTTATACATTAGCAATATATAAAAAGTTTTTGTGATGACAGGTACTCTTTCAGCAATTAAAATTTATGTTTTAGTCACTTTCTAAATTTCTGTATTCCAAAAGTGGCATACCTGTCTAAACTGGCCAATCACATGGCAGGGGGCTGAGAGTCAGTATTGCATCATAACAGGCAGATGCCTGCTGCTATCAGCAGCTGACATCTGCCGGTAATGACAGACATCAGGTGTCGCTCCGCTGTGCGTCATTTAAATGGTTAAATGCCATGATCTATACTGTACAAATTGCGGCAATTCAACCCTAAATGGGGCCCATCGCACCCCCCTTGTGAGTGTCTGTGAAGCTGGCAATTCACATTCAGAAGACCACTGAGGCCAATGGTTGACTGCAGCCTCACATGAGTGATGTTCATGATGTCCTTGCAGCAGACTGGGCAGAGAACATCAAAGTGGTAGTGCCGTAGTGACTGTAAATTTAAGAGTGAATACATTTTTTTTCCTGTTTTATGCCAGTTGCAAACTGTATACAAAAATCCTTGCTAACCCTTTTAATTTAACCTAATGATCAAAAATTCAAGTTTTTTTTTATATCAATGAGTGAATGTATATGAACTGTTTACGATGTAGCAATTAAGGCAGGACTTTGTGTTTGGTACTACTTACTGAGGGAATTTTATTATATTTGTTACCAGATTATATTTCCTAGGGCTAGGTTCAGACTGCATTTAAGAGAAACTTACACCTGCACTAACCTGAATACACAAGTAGATAATGTGGGTGAAACTGATTCAAATACTTCTTACCGGGTGAAAATCAGTGCAGCCGTTGAGGAGATATTGTTGTTGCTAATATGCACTAGAGACAGGCTGCTCTTGTATGTGTAAAGCTTTCTCCTGCCTGCTTCGGTGATAACCCCACCCCCTTAGCCAATACTTCCGCTTCTCCATTAAAGGACAAGTATTATGTAAAAAAACATATCTCATATCCGTAGGATATGAGGCCAATGGATGACTGCAGCCTCACATGAGTGATGTTCATGATGTCCCTGCAGCAAACTGGGCAGAGAACATCAAAGTGGTAGTGCCGTAGTGACTGTGAATTTAAGAGTGAATACATTTTTTTTCCTGTTTTATGCCAGTTGCAAAATGTATACAAAAATCCTTGCTAACCCTTTTAATTTAACCTAGTGATCAAAAATTCAAGTTTTTTTTTATATCAATGAGTGAATGTATATGAACTGTTTACGATGTAGCAATTAAGGCAGGACTTTGTGTTTGGTACTACTTACTGAGGGAATTTTATTATATTTGTTACCAGATTATATTTCCTAGGGCTAGGTTCAGACTGCATTTAAGAGAAACTTACACCTGCACTAACCTGAATACACAAGTAGATAATGTGGGTGAAACCGATTCAAATACTTCTTACCGGGTGAAAATCAGTGCAGCCGTTGAGGAGATATTGTTGTTGCTAATATGCACTAGAGACAGGCTGCTCTTGTATGTGTAAAGCTTTCTCCTGCCTGCTTCGGTGATAACCCCACCCCCTTAGCCAATACTTCCGCTTCTCCATTAAAGGACAAGTATTATGTAAAAAAACATATCTCATATCCGTAGGATAGGGGATACGTTTTAGATCGCGGGGGGTCCGAGAGCTGGGGCTACCTGCGATCTCATGTTTAGAGCCCCGGCCCTCCTATATAGTGGAGCGTCATGACCCCACCCTAAGCGGGGGTCGCCATGCCCGCTCTATATAGTTCTATGGGAGAGCTGAAGATTGTCGAACAGCTCTCCCATAGAGCTATATGGAGAGGGTTTGGCGGCCCTGCTTCGGCCGGGGCTCTAAACAGGAGATCGCAGGGGGGGCCCAGCTCTCGGACCCCCTGCGATCTAAAACGTATCTCCTATCCTTCAGATAGGGGATATGTTTTTTTACATGATACTTGTCCTTTAACCCCTTAAGGATGGCTTTTTTAAAATTATTTCTTTATGGTGTTCACTGTGCGGTAAAAATTATGTTATATTTATTCTGTGCATCAGTACGATTATGGCGATACCCATTTTATATCGCTTTCTATGTTCTTTTTCCTTTTCTTTTTCTGCCATTCATTTTCCAACAGCCGTAACTTTTTTTATTTTTCATCTGACACCATTGAGTGAGGGCTTATTTTTTGCAGGAAGAGCTGTACTTTTTATTGGTATCATTTTTGTGATACGTGCCACCTTTTGATCTTTTTTATTCTGCTATACGTACCAAAATTGACGAATTTTGCGCTTCTTTTGCATTTTTTTTACAGCGTTCACCGTGCAGAATAATTTACATTATTGTTTTATAGTAAACAATAGACTCCAGGCAGAAAGGAATAACGGAGCACTCACCCCAACTTCTTGAAACTTGTGCGTACTTCTTTATTTCATGTTTCATTTTCCGGCAAGTACATCAGAGGGGAAGGCAGACAGTTGTAGTGCGGGGGGTTCTCAATCACATGAAAGTGGAGTATGATACATGATGGCAGGATATCACTACTGACGGCAGTGTATATATGTGTATTAGTGATTGTGCCGGGAGCTTGTTTATTTCTATGAGTGGACTTTCATAGTTTTATAGTACACGTCATTACGGACGTGGCAACACCTATTATGTATATGATTTGTTTTTTGACAGAGTTTTATTGGGAAAGGGGCATTTTTTTTTACACTTCATACATGTATTGAACAACCGTTTATATTTTCATTTTTCACTTTTTACAGGTTATACTATGCTGCAATACATTTGTACTAGCTACTGAAAAAATAATCACTTTATTTAGATCATGTTAAGTCAAGATTAAGTCAGGCCAGATGAAACGTACGTTGGGGCAGGCAGTGTCAGCGCACCACATGGGTGAGTGTATGGTATTTATGACTGTATGCACATCTACAATAATAGAGAGTCTTGTACCACTAGGTCAGGATCAGGACTGTTGTCCCGGACCCTAAGTGCACCTTATTGCAGTTATATAGTTATCAGTTGTATTCTGACCCTTTATTGCCCCCATGCACTTTTTTGATATTGTTAGTAATATATACTTTGTGATTTAAGGGGGTTTAGCTACGCTGCTCCTTGCTTGTTTTTAGAATTTTCAATTTCCCTGTATTTTAACATGATCTAAGTAAAGTGATTTTTTCTGTAGCTATTGCTCTTTTTCTTTGTGTCAAATAGTTCAGTTGGAGCTCTACTGTATGTTTGGATAGAGAGACCCTTGGCACCATGATTACAGTGTGATTGATTTAGTGACTATGGGGACTATATATTGTGGTGCTCTGTGTCTAATACATTTGTACTGCAATACAATATGACCTGATCTTCTGCAGATACTACAGACTGTGCGATCCAGAGTGTGGCTGGATCTCACAGGCTTCCGTAGCAGGCAGACAGGAGGTCATCATCTAACTTCCTGCTGTCATAGAAACCAACGGCGACCTGTGATGGTATTGCGGTGCCACCTTTGGGTAACAGGGGAAGGGCGACCTTAGATGCCGTGATCAGGATTGATCATGGCTTTTATGGGGTAATGCTGCCGGAACCGGCGCAATCGCAGCCCTGACAGCTGTGGCGGGTCCCTGACGGTGATTAACAGCCGGGTCCTGGCGTCGATCTCCTGTGCTGTCCGCGGCAGTGCAGGAGATTGCTTGGACATATGCACACGTCCCAGCGCACAAACATGTCAGGTGCTGGGACTTATGCATACGTCCTA
The DNA here is from genome assembly GCF_029499605.1 of Hyla sarda. Lineage (NCBI taxonomy): Eukaryota > Metazoa > Chordata > Amphibia > Anura > Hylidae > Hyla > Hyla sarda. The sequence goes on along the minus strand of NC_079193.1, from coordinate 272,645,571 downwards.
TAGCGGGAAGGGGTTAATATTCCTCCCCTCTTCCTTAGCATTTTAGTGAAGGGGTGAAGTTTGAGTTAGAGCTGGTAAAATAAAGCATTGCCAATACAGCAGCAGCCTGCCTCCATTGCACATAAAAAGAACTTACCAATATTAGCAACAAGATAAATATGTCCTGAATGGCTGCACTGGAAACACTGGACACAGTGTCATCTGCACTTTCTAACTGTATATATAATTAAATGGGGATGACCTTACTGTCATTTTTCCTTAAATACAGTGCACCCTTGGTTTCCATTGGCATCCCATGGAAAAAATCATGATGTATATAGGGGTGCAATACAGCGGGCCTTATTAACTTTAATGGCCCAAACTTAGCAAGTGACTATGTTTATTTTACTGGACTCAATAGCACATCAGGCCAGTGCATATTATTGAGTCCAGCATGTAGTGGTTTAATCATAGTCCTTTGCTGACTACATTTGGCCTTTTAAGGATATGCCTTCAGCAGTCTTTGTTACCTATGATTGAAGTATGCTGTCAAAAAGCATTTGTATTGTATTGTGTTGTATTACTATGCCTTGTATTTATAGTGTAATAGTTTTGTGTTCATACTGTAACAGCTCCATCTAGTGGCCATTTGAATACACTGTAGATCTGCACACTAATCCCTTTTTGACTCATTTCAGCTACCATATCTGGTGACATCATCAGTTCTTTCCATAGCAACCATCTTGCTAATCTTCAGCCATTATTTTTTAGAGTCATCCACACAGCCAGCAGAACCCAAAGTCAACATCTCCACCCAAGCTTGCAGTAGTATTACTGGTATGTTCAACCCAACATCCAACATTGTAGCTGCACAGTTTATAGTCAACTAGAAACAATGCCTTTTCATAGACAGCATGCCCCTGTTTGTAAATCCCAGCGCAAATTCTTATGGATGTTTATCATATAGCAGTGTTACAGTATATGCAAATTTTTTCTCATGCACATGTTTGTACCTGCATTGTTTTTCTTAATGATGTTTTAACATGCTTTGCCAGTATACATCAGAAAGTGCATTATCTTTCTGTTTCTTAGTCTTACCACATGCTTGCAATAAAAGCTGAAGTTATTTAATGAATTGCAGGGAGAGTTTAGCTGCCTGTCAACTTATGCCCCCTCACACAGAAGGAGGACAGAACAGTATTCTAGGATGCACTACTTAACCCCTTGGGGACGAAGGGTTTTTCCGTTTTTGCACTTTCATTTTTTCCTCCTTACCTTTTAAAAATCATAACCCTTTCAATTTTGCATCTAAAAATCCATATCATATTATAATTTTTTGCGCCACCAGTTCTACTTTGTAATGATATCAGTCATTTTACCCAAAAATCTATGGCGAAAAGGAAAAAAAATAATTGTGCGACAAAATTGAAGAAAAAATACCGTTATGTAACTTTGGGGGCTTCCGCTTCTACGCTGTACATTTTTCGGTAAAAATGACACCTTATCTTTATTCTGTAGGTCCATACGATACGATACGGTTTTTCTGCTTTTTTAAATGTAAACGTTTAAAAAATAAATATTTGAAACCTTTTTTTTTTCTCACTATAATCTGTAGTTTTCATTGGCAACATTTTAGCATTGATTGGACTTCTTGGTCACTTTTATAAAAAAATTTTTACTGAATGTTAGATGACCCCCAAAAAACTAAATTCTTGCATTTGGTAGCTTTCTTTTTTAAAAATTTATGATAGTTACTATGTGGTTTCATTGACATTATATTTTAATAGTTCAGACAATTCCGCAAATTTTTATATTTTAAAAACATTTCTCTTTTTTTTTTTTGTTTTTTTTTTTGTTTACACTTTTCAAGTCCCCATAGGATACTTCTATAAGCAATCTTTCAATTGCTTAGTCAGGTTAATGCATTGCCATTGCAGTGCACTGTTGGATTTGTACGCAGGCTATCCAGGTAGAACTGTCATGGCATGCACAGATGCCTTCAGAAGATTCCGTCACAGAAAGGTAATCCGACCCACTATACCACCAATGAAGTGTTGTTACCGCTGCTTAAAGCATCCGAAAGCCATCATGGGAAAGAGCAAGCTCAAGGAAAGACTCTAGCCCGCACCATACACTCCTGACAGATGCAGGATGACCATACTCGCCCTAGTTCATCGAGAGGTTAATATTGTAGCCTGAGGGACAACAACATAGGGATCCTACATAGTGTGCACAGATCACATGACTCACAAATGAACACCAAGACTTAGCTGGTTATGAACATCTTTGCTTACTAAGATGAGTTATTTTTATAATAGCTCAGAAACAAGCCTGTCATGAGGATTATTGGCCAGTAAAATGAGCATGAAATGTCAGTGTATTTAGGCTAAGTGCCTAGGGTAGGATTAGTTGTAAATAGAGCCCTGATCAAATAATTATATATAACATATATTTATTATAAATATTAGAACCCTCTGAACAACCTTTCTAACATAATTACACTTTAAAAGTAAATATCTTGTAAAATATTTAGTTTAAAAGAAAAAACAACAACATAAAACAACATATAATTATAAAGTTAAGCAATGACAATGGGTCCTTTTGGATATTTGTAGGTCTTAATGAATACTTTAAAATGAAAGAATTGAACATGGAATCTGGGCAGTTGGGCTAGCTGGCAGGCATTGATTGCCATTTGTCTGGCATTGCTATTGTAAGCCCCCCTAGGTACCTTGACCACTCCTATTAAATTTACATTTCCTGCTGTTTTCTTTGTGATTAGAGTTGTTGAAAATGTTTTCCGTGAGAACCTAGTGGGCATAGTTCAAGGAAAATAGATTTTCATTTAAATAGCATAGAAAGGGTTTAACTGTTCTCTAATTTACAATGGAAAACATAAAAGTTGCTTCAATTATTGCTGACTGCATAAAGTTGCATAAAAGATTAGTATTAACATTGTACTCAAATTGCCTGTTGCAGTCGTCTGTGATAATTACAATGTTTTAAATGTAAATCTTGCTCTGTAACTTTTTCCATTTCCATAATAAATCAATTTCAATAAAGCTAACTCTTTAGTGCCCTTTTTATTGCTTTATATGTTAAGGAGTGTATTATTTCAGATTGATGGCCTTTGGTGTATATTTCAGTTGTCCAGGGGTGGACTAAGTAATTTTTGAATGGACATTGTCCCTACTACAGCCGTGTATCAACTACAACCATGATATATGTGTAATGTCCGTTTATTTGTTTTTGTATTTTTCTGTTTAGGTGTGTATTCACACACTAGTTTGTTCTGAGCAGTTTGCTATTCTCCCTTGATTGGGAATGGTTAATGCTCAGAACCAGTGAGATCTCGGGTGTGTCTATTTTAACCAGAGTTCTCCTGCATTCTCTGCTGGTTAGTTTGTGCAATAATGCTACTATGATGTCTGTTTTTGCAATACTCTGTCTATGTCTGCTTGAGCATTTGCCTTGTATTTATCTTGTGACTTTATCAGAATTTTAGCCATGGTTAAATAGCCTTGTTTATTGTAGATTTTAGTCTGTTACATTTGTCGGTTTTACGATTAGTATGTCCATTCTGCTTAGTCTGTGTTCACACTGCTAGTCTAGTGTTACCTGTGCTCTGTCAGTAATAATTCCTGTTTGGTATCCTGGAGTCTATTTAGACTCATCTGGTTCTGGTCTGGAGTTTCATGTATTATATTTCTGTTTCCTTCTGGGTCAGCATCCTGATCACACGGTGGAGTGTGCCTGCTGGCCAGTAGTCTATTTGGTTTATTATAATGGCTACTCCTTTTGTGGAGTGGGGTGTCCAGTTTGTTTGTTCTGTGTCCTAGTGTGAACAGTGTCCTATATTACCTGATCAGTTTAGTGTTTTAGCTTTCAGTTTTTCTCATCACCTGCAATTCCTGGTTTCTGCTGTATACTCGTACCATGCCTAGTCCTGTTCATTTATCCATGTATGTCATTTATCTGGATTCTGGTTTGTGAACTGTTTGTTAATACACTATATTCTGCCTTGTTAGTATTTGTATCTTGTCTGGTTTATCTGTTCTGGTTTTTGTATTCCCGTTCTGTTTCTGGCCTGTGACTATGTATATTATTTCTTTTTATGCCACTGCACTGTAGCGCAGGGAGGGACCGGCTCCAAGTTGTCGAGCCACCACTTAGGGTGTATGGGCAAGTAGGCAGGGAGAGTGTTACTAGGGAAAGATTACGGCTCACTCTCCCTGTAACCCCAGTCGGTCATGACAATATAAGTTCAGCTGTGTAATTTTGTGAAAATGGTGGAGCCACTCAGAATGCCTTCCACAGGGTCTGCATTGTGTCTCCTGGATTGTCATACAAAACAGTGCTTCTAGGGGTTTGTGAATGACATTTTCTGGGATCTCTCCAGCATCTCTCAGACTCTATGCTAAGTTGGAGAAGTCAATCTTTAAAAAGACGTCTTTTGGTTACTTGGTATCCGGTCAAGGTCTTCAGATGGATCCAGATACTGTAATTTGTCTGCAGTGCTCAAACAGCCTCATGCACATATCTATTCCTTCTGAAGATTCCGTTAGAAAAGCGGAATGGAAGGATACTAGTGCCTGCCGAAATTTCATGTGTGGAATGTCCGCCTGGAACATTCCACATGGAAAAAAACGTGAACATAGCCTTAGAGAGTCTTAAAAATCCTTCTCAGCTTCATTTGCTCAACAACCCAGTCCCAATTCTTCTTGGAGGTGAAAATTTTTATGTGGGTGTAGGAGCTGTACTACAGAGAGAAAAGAAAGGAAAAACTCTTTTTTCTCTTTTTTTCTCTAAAGCTTTAGCTCCTTCTCCTTCTGAGTAGAATTATAATATTGGTTATAGTGAACTTCTGGCCATTAAGTAGGCACTGGAAGAGTGAAAATCTATACAGATCATAAGAACTTGCTGTATTCCCAGTCTGCTCTTCAATTGAGTCATACTTTTCCATGACTCATATTTTAATTAACTTTATTACTAACTTAAAATGGGGCAAAACCCATGTTTAACCTCCTAAGGACACAGGGCATACCTGTACCCCCTGCTCCCGGTCCCGGTATATAACGCTAATGAAAGCCGGGACCCGGGACTAATAGCGTGCCGCACCAATCATTGTGCTGAGTGCTATTAACCCTTTAGACGCAGTGTTCAAAGTTGATTGCCGCATCTAAAATAACAAAAATACACTCCCGGCAGCTCAGTCAGGCTGATTGGGACCATCGCGGTGAAATCGCGATGTCCCGATCAGCTAGAACACAAGTGGAGGGTGCTCTACCTGCCTCAGTCGAGTCCGATCGGCGATTGATTGCTCCAAGCCTGAAATCTAGGCTTGAGCATTCGACCGCCGATTACACTGATCATTGCCGTGATAATGCACGGCAATGATCAGTGTAGCAGTTCTATAGCCACTAGAGGGGGCTATAACACTGCAAAACAAAGTTTGAAAAAAAGTTAATAAAGATCATTTAACCCCTTCCCTAATAAAAGTAAGAATCACCCCCCTTTTCCCATTTAAAAAAACCCGGTGTAAATAAAAATTAAAATAAACATATGTGGTATCGCCGTGTGTGGAAATGTCCGAACTATAAAAAGATATAGTTAATTAAACCTCACGGTCAATGGCAGAGATCAAAAAAAGGTCAGAGATCAAAAAAACTTCAGATCAAATGAGCCCTGCTACCGGCCCCTAAGTGGGGAAAAAAAAAGTTATAGGGGTCAGAAGATGACAATTTTAAATGTATAAATTTTCCTGCATGTAGTTATGATTCTTTTTAGAAATAATACAAAATCAAACCTATATAAGTAGGGTATCATTTTAACCATATGGACCTACAGAATAAATATAAGGTGTCATTTTTATCGCAAAGTGTACTGCGTAGAAACGGAAGCCCCCAAAATTAACAAAGTGGCATCTTTTTCTTCAATTTTGTCGTACAATGAATTTTTTTTCCATTTTGCCATGTATATTTTGGTAAAATGACTAATGTAACTGAAAAGTAGAATTGGTGGCACACAAAATAAGCCATAATATGGAATTTTAGGTGCAAAATTGAAAGCGCTAGGATTTTTAGAAGGTAATGAGGAAAAAATGAAAATGCAAAAACGGAAAAACCCTGAGTCCTTAAGGGGTTTACCCCTAGAGGATGCAGCCGTTTTTCATTTTCTCCTTTGTGCCGGCTATTAATGGCAGCCTATGGCTGATGAAAGCAGCTGGGTGTCTCCAGGTATGGAATCCGGAGCCCTTTCCATACACCCTTAAAGGGGTACTCCAGTGAAAACCTTTTTTCTTTTAAATCAACTGGTGGCAGAAAGTTAAACATATTTGTAAATTACTTCTATTAAAAAAATCTTTATCCTTCCTATACTTATTAGCTGCTGAATACTACAGAGGAAATTCTTTTCTTTTTGGATGACATCACGACCACAGTTTTCTCTGCTGACGTTATAATAATAATAATAACGCTTTACTTATTGTTGTCCTTAGTGGGATTAGAACCCAAGTCCCCAGCACTGCAAGGCAGCAGTGCTAACCACTGAGCCATCATGCTGCCCTTAGCATGCATCTGCTATGCATCTGCTATGCATGGTTACTAAAATGGACAGAGATGTCAGCAGAGAGCACTGTGCTCGTGATGTCATCAGTGTTCCAAAAAGAAAGGAATTTCCTCAGTAGCATTCAGCAGCTAATAAGTACTGGAAGGATTAAGATTTTTTAACAGAAGTAATTTACAAATATGTTTAACTTTCTGCCACCAGTTGATTTAAAAGAAAAAAGGTTTTCACCGGAGTACCCCTTTAACAGCATCATGACATGTATATCTATGTATTAGGGGAATCTTTCATCACTTTCATGCTGCCTGAACCACAAGTCATTGTGACGGTCCCTGGAGTCTTCTTTCCACCCACAAGCCTTGATTGGTAGCTCTTCCCTGTTTTAATAAATAAAATAGTGCTTTTTCATTCATCATTAGTTTTGTGTATATTTTCTTTTCTAATTTAAACATTTAGATTTTGTTGAATGTACTAAATGTTTTATATTTTATTCTTGCATCTTTTTGATACAAAAACATTAGAGAAGAAATAATATAGACATGCAAATAGCAAGGAATTAGTGAAAGTGACACTTTGTAAAGCAGAAGATTAGTACAACAACCACAGACCATCATTGTCCAGCACGCTAGACATAAAAGAGAACAGGATGGGCAGAGAAACAAAGTTATTCACAGGGGTTGTGAGGAGCAGATTCACTAATGTAGTAGTTGGGCCAGCTTTTTATTGACTCCAGTTGCTGTTTTTCAGAGGTCCACATTATTGCTCCCATGGTCAGTAAATCCGAGGGCTATTTGCAATACTGTCAGTGACTCAGATTTTATATGCATGAATGCTTAACTAGTAACATGAATGAATAATTTCCGAATGATAAGGAAATAATTTGCCAAAACTATAAATTTGTAGTGGGCCTTGTGGGATATCTTATAGGACAAATAGCTTACAACAGCTGCATATCCTTCCCAGCTTTAATAATTATTCTCCATTTCATAAACACTAAAATGTAAATGTTGTCCAAAAGCACCATGAATATTATTTAATTTGCCAACCTAAAATTTTAGAATATTTTTTTATTGTCAGAGAGTCAGTAGAATGGTCAGGCTTATTCATTTTATGCTTTGTTTTGGAAATGAAAGAAACCTCTCAGTATTTATTCATATTAAAAACAATGTATTTATATATTATCATACTAAATACTTCTTAAAATTCATAATTGGTGCACTGTATATTACGTACAGCCTGGCATTGACATATATATGTAGAAACTGTTGTGAGGAAGGAAAATGATAAACAGAATTATGAATTTTATTTATATTCATGATGAGCACAAACTTAGATTCAATGGGACAAAAGTAGGAGACGTGACAAAACAATACCATAGCAGAAAATCTAACACTAGTTTCCTGACTGTGGGTGGCTAAGCCAAGAAAACATGCAGAAGTATGCAGTTTGTGGCCCTGTCTCCAATCTGCATGCAGGTAAATCTGACAAAAGCTGTTTGCTGTCTGGGTATGCTGGGATTTGTAGTTTGCCGGATTTGGAGGGCTACAGTTTGGACATCACTGCACAGTGGTCTCTAAACTGTGGCCCTTTAGATGTTGCAAAACTACAACTCCCAGCATGCCCACACAACAGTTTGCTTTCTGGACATGCTGGGATTTGTAGTTTTGCAACATCTGGAGGGCCACAGTTTGGAGATCACTGTGCGGTGGTTTCTAAACTGTGGTCCTCCAAATCTTGCATAACTACAACTCCCAGCATGCACGAACAGCAAACGGCGGTCAAGGCATGCTAGGAGTTGTAGTTGCGTTTCTCCAGCTATTGCATAACTTCAACTCCCAGCATGCCCTTTGGCGATCAGTACATGCTGGGAGTTGTGGTTTTGCAAAAGCTGAAGGCACACTGGTTGTAAAATACTGAGTTAGGTAACAGAATCTAACTGAAGGTTTTCCAACCAGTGGTCTTCCAGTTGTTGGAAAAGTACAACTCCCAGCATGCACGGTCTGTCAGTACATGCTGGGAGTTGTATTTTTGCAACAGCTGGAGGTTTGCCCCCCCCCCATGTAAATGTACAAGGTACATTCACACGGGCGGGGGTTTACAGTGAGTTTCCTGCTTTCTGCTTTGGTGCGTTTGTGTCCTGCTTTTTTCATGTTTTTATATTTTCGTGCACTGGATTTTAGTATGTAAGGAATAAAGTTTGATATTTTACCCAGCTTGGGAGCCGGAATTTCCTCCTTCTACTGTGATTGCCGCACCTGGGGACTCGGCCCCTGTGTTTCTTCCGCAGCTTCCGCTGCAGAGGTGTGTTGTGTGATTTCATCGGGAGCAATCAAAACCACAAAGGGGTGAGCTGATACAATTTCTTCTTTCTATTGTGAACCTTTCCTGCTTCAAGACTGAGCTGTGGCAAATTTCCCCTTGCAGTTCAAACTCCTAGCGGGAAACTCATCATAAGCCCCCACCAGTGTGATTGTACCTTAAAAAACACTACACTAACACAAAATAACGGGTAAAACACTACATATACACACGTACACTGTCTGTCCCCCCCCCTGCCAATTAAAATGAAAATGTCTCGTACGGCAGTGTTTCCAAAACGGAGCCTCCAGCTTTGCAAAACAACTACTCCCAGCATTGCCAGACAGCCACTGACTGTCCAGGCATGCTGAGAGTTTAGCAACAGCTGGAGACACCTTGTTTGGGAATCACTGGTGTAGAATATCTTTGGTAGTGGAGACAAGCGCCATGCTTGCGTCCAAGTCCTCCCCTATGCAAATCCCTAATTTAGTCCACAAATGCACATGGTGCTCTCTCACTTGAGAGCCCTGTCGTATTTCAGGGCAACGGTTTAGGGCCACATATGGGGTATTTCCGTACTCAGGAGCAATTGCGTTACAAATTTTGGGGGTCTTTTTATCCTTTTACCCCATATGAAAAGGAAAATTTGGGGTCTACACCAGCCTATTAGTTTAAAAAAAGAAAAAATTTTACATTAACATGCTGGTGTTGCCCCTTACTTTTCCTTTTCACAAGAGATAAAAGGAAAAAAAGACCCCCAAAATTTGTAACGCAATTTTGGAAATACTCCATATGTGGACGTAAAAGTGCTCTGCGGGCGCACTACAGGGCTCAGTAGGGAGAGAGCAACATGTACATTTGAGGCTTAAATTGGAGATTTGCATCCCCAATTTGGAAACTACACCCCTCACAGAACATAACAAGGGGTATAGTGAGCTTTAACACCCCACAGGTGTTTGACGAATTTTCCTTAAAGATGGATGTGAAAATGAAAAAAAATATATTTTTTTTTACTAAAATGCTGTTGTTACCCTAAAATTTTCATTTTCACAAGGGAAAATTAGAAAAATGCCCCCTAAAATGTGTTACCTTATTTCTTCTCATAAAGGAAATACCCCATATATGGATGTAAAGTGCTCTGCAGGCGCACTACAATGCTCAGAAGAGAATCAGCTTAATTGGGCTTTTGGAGAGAGAATTTCTCTGGAATTGAAGGCCATGTGTGTTTACAAAGCCCCCATGGTGCCAGAACAGTGGTCCCCCCAACCCCCATGTGTTACCCCATTTTGGAAACTAAACCCCTTACGGAATGTAGTAAGGGGGGCAGTGAGCATTTACATCCCACAGGTGTCTGACAGATATTTTGAACAGTGGTCCATTAAAATAAAAATTTTCCTTTGCACAGCCCACTGTTCCAAAGATCTGTCAAATGTCAGTGGGGTGTAAATACTCATTGCACCCCTTATTAAATTCTGTGAGGGGTGTAGTTTTCTGAAATGGGGTCACATATGGGGGTGTCCACTGTTCTGGCACCATGGGGGCTTTGTAAAAGCACATTCCAAACAAATTCTCTCTCCAAAAGCTCAATGGCACTCCTTCTCTTCTGAGCATTGTAGTTTGCCCGCAGAGCACTTTACATCCACATATGGGTATTTCCATATATGGATGTAGAGAAATTGTGTTACAAATGTTGGGAGGCTTTTTCTCCTATTAACCCTCGTGAAAATTTAAAATTTGGGGAAACACCAGCATTTTAGTAAAAAAATTTAAAAAATTATTTTCACATCAAAATTTAGTGAAAATTTGTCAAACACCTGTGGGGTTTTAAGGCTCACTGTACCCCTTGTTATGTTCCTTGAGGGATGTAGATTCTCAAATAGTGTGCCATGTGTTTTTTTTTTTTTGTTTTTTTTCTTTTTGCTATTCTGGCACAATGGGGGCTTACTGAATGCGACATCCCCCACAAAACCATTTCAGAAAATGTTGCTCTCCAAAATACTGGTGTCACTCCTTCCCTTCTGAGCCCTGTAATGCACCCACAGAGCATTTTACATCCACATGTGAGGAATTTCCTTACTCAAAAGAAATTAGGTTACAAATATTGGTGGCTTTTTCTCCTTTTACCCCTTGTAAAAATGGGGGAAAAAATGGGTCTACTTGAACATGTTAGTGTGAAGATGGAGATTTTGAATTTTCTCCTCCACTTTGCTGCTATTCCTGTGAAACGTCTAAAGGGTTAACAAACTTTCTGAATGTCATTTTGAATACTTTGAGGGGTGCAGTTTTCATAATGTGGTCCATTATGGGGTATTTCTAACATAAAGACCCTGAATTTCACTTCAAAACTAAACTGGTCCCTGGAAAATTCAGATTTTGAAATTTTTGTGAAAAATTAGAAAATTGCAGCTAAACTTTGAAGCCCTCTAATGTCTTCAAAAAGTAAAAATATGTCAACTTTATGTTGCAAACATAAAGTAGACATATTGTATATGTGAATCAATATATAATTTATTTGGCATGTCCATTTTCCTTACAAGCAGAGAGCTTCAAAGTTAGTAAAATAAAAAAAATAAAAAAAATCATGACATTTTGGAAGTTTTCACCAAGAAATTATGCAAATATCGACTAAAATTTACCACTAACATAAAGTAGAATGTGTCACGAAAAAACTATCTCGGAATCAAATACATAAGTTAAAGCATCCCAAAGTTATTAATGAGAATTCAACATCCACAACAGGCACCTTGATCTAAAGTTTCTCATCAACATTTATTAAACAGGTCATTAGTGTACTTTATGATCATGAAGTGCAAGCCCGCTAGCCATGTCACGGCCACCTGTAAGTACTAACATCCCTAGCATAAAATGGTGCAGCACTGAGTGGAGACCACCATGGCCCCAACACCAGTGCCCACAGGGGGAACAACCCACTGGCAGAGCAGCCCCAATGCCACTCAAACCAGTCCCTGGGCCACACATCCCCACTGACACGGTGTTGGGGCAGCAATGGACGCCACACAGCACCGCACCAGTGTGAACTGATGTAAAAAGCTCACTCACCAAGTGCTCCTAGCCAGAGACTGGGAGGCTGCCAGAAAAGAATAGGGCCCTAATGCAGCTTCCTACTAATTTATATAGGCCTGGACTGAGGGGGAGGGGCAGAGTGCTGACCAAGTGAAAACAAAAAAAGAAGGGGATAGAAAACACAATGTGACTTGAACTAGAGAAAAAAACAGACATGGGCGCACATCCACAACATGCACTTTGATCTAATGCTTTTCAGTATAATTTATAAAACTAAGTCCAGGCCTATATGAATTATCAGGAAGCTGCATTAGGGCCCTATTCTTTTCTGGCAGCCTCCCAGTCTCTGGCTGGGAGCATATGGTGAGTGAGCTTTTTACATCTGTTCATACTGGTGCGGTGCTGTGTGGCGTCCATTGCTGATCCGGCGCCATGTCTGTGGGGAGGCGCGGTCCAGGGACTGGTTTGAGTGGCATTGGGGCTGCTCTGCCAGTGGGTCGTTCCCCCTGTGGGCACTTGTGTTGGGGTGGTGGTGGTCGCCACTCAGTGCTGCGACATTTTATGCTAGGGATGTTAGGGACCCGCTACTTACAGGTGGCCGTGACGTAGCTAGCAGGCTTGCACTTCATGATCATAAAGTACACTTCCGACCTGTTAGTTTAATAAATGTTGCTGAGAAGCATTAGATCAAGGTGCATGTTGTGGATGGGCGACCATGTCTGTTTTTTTCTCTAGTTGAATTCCCAGAGTTATTAATGCTTTGGTCAGATTTGCAAAAAATGCTCTGGTCCTTAAGGTCACAATGGGCTTGGTCCTTAAGGGGTTAAACAAGTGCCAAGACCATGTTATGAAGTCAATGAAGCTGCTCTCTGACCAACTTCTGCCCATCACCATAAATAGAGAGAGACCATTCATTCAAGCCCAGTGGGGAGGGGAGACCATTGGCTTTTTAACCTGCTCCTGGCTTGTGTTTATTACTGAAGATATTACTTCTCTGAAATAAAGTGTTTTAGTCAGGGCTGGTGCAAGGATTTTTGCCACCCTAGGCAAAAGCTAATTTGGCCGCCCTTTTGACTCTTCCTATTGGGCCACCCTTTGACTCTCCCCATGCTGGCTGATTGATTGGTTTTGATGCTGGTTGTAACTTTTTTGTGGCAAGCAGGGCGGCACCCCCCCCCCCCCCTCAAGTGGGCGCTCAAGGCAGGCCCGCCTATTTTGCCCATAGGTAGAGCCAGCTCTGGTTTTAGTACCCCATTAAGTACCAGGGACAGAGGAGAGGAAAGTTCCTATTTAGTTTAGAGCCCATACTTGCTACAAAGGATACTCACCAGTTATTTACATCAAGAAAGGGAATAATATAAAGGAGACACAATGTAATGATATCATAGTTATGCATATGATAAAAAGCATTGCAGACATTGGTATTTCTTTTATAAACATATACAGTATCTAGAACATGAGTGAAATGTGTTATCTTCTGTATTAGCTTTGGCCAGATAACTTTTCTGGTGAATAGATACAGATTGTAGTAAGACCGATCGCATTGTCCGCACATCCTTAATTGTGGCACTAAGCTTTACAAAGTGATACACATCTTGATAGAATGTTTGGAACAAGAGTATAGACTAGCGCACAACTCGAACATGGCTGTAATGTGGAAAAACATATTCCAGAGGTAAAGAATAAGGACCAGACAAGGACCTAAAATATTTACTTTATTTTACTTATTTTTTTGCTCAGTAGAAAAAAGATCACTGGAGGGTCCATTAAGGAGAATGTCCAGCACATATATTCATATTGCAAATGCCCTCTATGGTGCCCTTTTTTATGTGTCACATAGGGCTAGAGCCAGACAATATGAATCTCCTTTGGACGTAAATCTAGACTAAATGATAAGGAGCCCAGGGGCCCAGACCCAGTTCCAAAAATATGAAAAATATGAAGGAAGGAACTCCCTCAAACTTTAGTTTGCAACTGGATTGAACACTGGCTCATGGATCGTACCCAGAGAGTGGTGGTCAATGATTCGTACTCTGATTGGTCCCCAGTTATTAGTGGTGTACCCCAAGGTTCTATACTGTGCCCGCTGTTGTTTAATTTATTTATCAATGACATAGAGGATGGTATTAACAGCTCTGTTTCTATCTTTGCAGATGACACCAAGCTTTGTAGCACAGTACAGTCTATAGAGGATGTGTATAGGTTACAAGATGACTTGGATAGACTAAGTGTCTGGGCATCCAATTTGCAAATGAGGTTCAATGTGGATAAATGTAAAGTTATGCATCTGGGTACAAATAACATGCATGCGTCGTATGTCTTAGGGGAATTAAACTGGCAGAGTCACTGGTAGAGATGGATCCGGGTGTACTTGTAGATCACAGACTTCAGTATAGCATGCAATGTCAGGCTGCTGCTTCCAAAGCCAGCAGGATATTGTCATGCATCAAAAGAGGTATGGACTCAAGGGACAAGGACATAATACTCCCCCTTTATAAAGCATTGGTACGGCCTCACCTGGAATATGCTGTTCAGTTTTGGTCGCCTGTCCATAAAAGGGACACTGCGGAGCTGGAAAGGGTGCAGAGACGTGCGACTAAACTAATATGGGGCATGGAAAATTTTAGCTATGAGGAGCGATTAAAGGAGTTACAATTGTTTAGTCTTGAGAAGAGACGTTTAAGGGGGGGGGATATGATAAACCTATATAAGTATATAAAAGGCCCATACAAAAAATATGGAAATAAACTGTTCTAGGTTAAACCCCCCCCCCCCCCCCCCAAAGGACGAGGGGGCACTCCCTCCGTCTGGAGAAGAAAAGGAAGAAAAGGTGTAGTCTAAAGGGGCGACACGCCTTCTTTACCATAAGAACTGTGAATTTATGGAACAGTCTACCTCAGGAACTGGTCACAGCAGGAACAATTAATAACTTTAAAACAGGGTTAGATACATTCCTGGAAAAAAATAACATTAATGCTTATGCAGAATTATAAAACTACATCCCTTCCCCTTATCCCCTTACAACCTTCCCTTCAATTCCCTGGTTGGACTTGATGGACGTATGTCTTTTTTCAACCATACTAACTATGTAACTATAATCTAGAGAAAAAAGGTTAAATGAAATGTTTCTTTACTATAAGTTCAATTTTGGACAATAAATACTGTTTATTATTTTCTTTAGGGATCTTCCCCTGTGCAGAGTCTCCAGTATCTTCATGGCCATTTTATTCTTACCTTAGGAACTGTAAATTAAAAAAAAAAAAAAGAGCTGGTCATTAGCAGCTTCAACAAAAAGCTTAGACAATTTTTTCACAATTATAAGATAATATTAACACTTATGTGGATGCATAGAATTCTTGTTCGATTGTTTAAGAATTACTGGACAAGTGATATCATGGACAAGGCAACATGAGCAGACCCACAAATCACCTTCCAGCACCACAAGAGCGGGACACGCCCCCTCCTCAGGAAGAGGGTGTGTGTCCCTCTCTTGTGGTGGTGGGAGGTGATTTGTGGGTCTGCTCATGCAGCCTTGTCCATTACTCATCACTTGTCCAGGATTTCTAACACTGTGGACTAATGAAAAGAGGTAATTTTTTTTATATAAATATAGGTGATAGAGGCATAAAAAATAGATGTACATTGGCAGGATTAAATACTGAATAAAATTTTTTGTGGGACTCGACAGGTACGCTTTAATTCTCTTAGAACACGGGTGGTGAATGCCATCTGGACCTGGCAATTTGTCTGATTTTTAGGCGGCACTGTACTTCTTCGTGGGTTAGACAGGTGACATGATATACGATCTCATTTAGTTTTACGTATAACAGTTTCCCAATTATAGTATGAACAACACATGAACACTAAACTAAATTTTTATACTGATTTACTCACTTCTCACACACCTGTGAATTAGGAACGGGGGGGGGGGGGGGGTTTGGTTTGGTAAGTCTTCTAAAGTAGTATAAAGATTTGTAAAATATTTGAGAAGGCATTAGGGAGTGGTGTATAAAAGTGAGAAACAGCATTTTTCTAGAGGCTTTCTGAAACATGTAGATGTTACGCCGAGCGCTCCGGGTCCCCGCTCCTCCCCGGAGCGCTCGCAGCGTTCTCCTGTTCGCAGCGCCCCGGTCATGCGCGGTGCGCATCCCGACCCACTTACCAGACTCGTTCCCCATCAGTGCTGTCCCGGCGCGCGTGGCCCCGCTCCCTAGGGTGCGCGCGCGCCGACTCTCTGCGATTTAAAGGGCCAGTGCTCCACTGATTGGCGGAAGGTTTTAATTAGTGTGTTCACCTGTGCACTTCCCTATATTACCTCACTTCCCCTGCACTTCCTTGCCGGATATTGTTGCCATTGTGCCAGTGAAAGCGTTCCTTGTGTATCCCAAGCCAGTGTTCCAGACCTCTTGCCGTTGCCCCTGACTACGATCCTTGCTGCCTGCCCTGACCTTCTGCTACGTCCGACCTTGCTCTTGCCTTATCCCTTGTACCACGCCTATCTCAGCAGTCAGAGAGGTTGAGCCGTTGCCGGTGGATACGATCTGGTTGCTACCGCCGCTGCAAGACCATCCCGCTTTGCGGCGGGCTCTGGTGAAAACCAGTAGCAACTTAGAACCGTTCCGCCGGCACGATCCATGCCAATCCCTCTCTGACACAGAGGATCCACCTCCAGCCTGCCGAGCCCTGACAGTAGATCCGGCCATGGATCCCGCTGAGGTCCCGCTGCCAGTTGTCATTGACCTTACCACGGTGGTCGCCCAGCAGTCGCAACAGATAGAGCAACAAGGCCATCAGCTGTCTCAACTGACTGTTATGCTACAGCAGCTTCTACCACAGCTTCAGCAACCATCTCCTCCGCCAGCCCCTGCACCTCCTCCGCAGCGAGTGGCCGCATCCAGCCTCCGTTTATCGTTGCCGGACAAGTTTGATGGGGACTCTAGACTTTGCCGTGGTTTTCTCTCGCAATGTTCCCTGCATTTGGAGATGATGTCGGACCAATTTCCAACTAAACGGTCAAAGGTGGCTTTCGTGGTTAGTCTCCTGTCTGGGAAGGCCCTGTCATGGGCCACACCGCTCTGGGACCGCAATGATCCTGTCACTGCCTCCGTACACTCTTTCTTCGCGGAGATTCGAAGTGTCTTCGAGGAACCAGCCCGAGCCTCTTCTGCCGAGACTGCCCTGCTGAACCTGGTCCAGGGTAATTCTTCAGTAGGCGAGTACGCCATCCAATTTCGTACTCTCGCCTCCGAATTATCTTGGAATAATGAGGCCCTCTGCACGACCTTCAAAAAAGGCCTATCCAGTAACATCAAAGATGTGCTGGCCGCACGAGAAATCCCTGCCAACCTGCATGAACTTATTCATTTGGCCACCCGCATTGACATTTTTCCGAAAGACGCCAGGAGCTCCGCCAGGATATGGACTTTATTCACACTAGGCAGTTTCTCTCCTGTGGCTCCTCTCTTCTCTGGTCCGCTGCAATCTGTTCCTGTGCCTTCCGCCGTGGAGGCTATGCAAGTAGACCGGTCTCGCCTGACACCACAAGAGAGGACACGCCGCCGCAATGAGAACCTATGCCTGTACTGTGCCAGTACCGAACACTTCTTGAAGGATTGTCCTATCCGTCCTCCACGTCAGGAAAGACGCACTCCGATTCCGCACAAAGGCGAGACAGCTCTAGGTGTGAACTCTGCTTCTCCACGTCTTACTGTGCCTGTGCGGATTTCTTCTTCTAACTCCTCCTTCTCAGCTGTGGCCTTCTTGGATTCTGGATCTGCAGGAAATTTTATTTTGGCCTCTTTCGTTAACAGGTTCAACATCCCAGTGACCAGTCTCGCCAGACCTCTCTACATCGCCTCAGTTAATGGTGAAAAATTGGACTGTACTGTGCGTTACCGCACAGAACCCCTGTTAATGTGCATTGGACCCCATCACGAAAAGATTGAATTTCTGGTACTTTCTAACTGCACTTCTGAAATTCTTCTCGGACTGCCTTGGCTTCAACGCCATTCCCCTACCCTTGACTGGACCACCGGGGAAATCAAGAACTGGGGTACTTCTTGCTACAAAAAATGCCTTATGTCTGCTCCCAGTCCTGCCAGTCAAAACCCTATGGCTCCTCTGATACCAGGTCTCCCCAATGCCTATCTGGACTATGCCGATGTTTTTTGCAAAAAACAAGCAGAGACTTTGCCTCCTCACAGGCCTTATGACTGTCCTATTGATCTCCTTCCTGGTACTACTCCACCCCGGGGCAGAATCTATCCCCTGTCAGCTCCTGAAACACAAGCCATGACGGAGTACATCCAAGAAAATGTATCCGCAAGTCTTCCTCCCCTGCCGGAGCAGGGTTCTTCTTTGTCTCCAAAAAAGACGATTCCTTACGACCATGCATTGATTACCGCGGTCTTAATAAAATCACTATAAAAAAACGCTATCCCCTGCCTCTTATCTCGGAACTCTTTGACCGCCTACGTGGCGCCAACATCTTTACCAAATTGGATTTAAGAGGTGCATATAATCTCATCCGCATCAGGGAAGGGGACGAGTGGAAGACCGCATTTAACACCAGAGACGGACACTTTGAATATCTGGTTATGCCCTTTGGGCTTTGCAACACCCCTGCTGTCTTCCAGGACTTTGTAAATTACATTTTTTGTGATTTATTATATACCTGTGTTGTGGTCTACTTGGACAACATTTTGATTTTCTCTTCTAACCTCGAAGAACACCGCCGTCATGTCCGCCTGGTTCTTCAGAGACTCCGGGACAATCAATTATATGCCAAGATGGAGAAATGTCTCTTTGAATGCCAATCTCTTCCCTTCCTAGGATATTTAGTCTCTGGCCAGGGACTTCAAATGGACCCGGACAAACTGTCGGCCATGTTGGATTGGCCACACCCCTCCGGACTCTGAGCTATCCAACGTTTCTTGGGGTTTGCCAATTACTACAGACAATTTATTCCACATTTTTCCACCATTGTGGCCCCAATTGTGGCCCTAACCAAGAAAAACGCCAACCCTAAGTCCTGGCCTCCTCAAGCGGACGAGGCGTTCAACCATCTCAAAACTGCCTTTTCTTCTGCTCCCGTACTCTCCAGACCTGATCCCTCTAAACCCTTCTCACTGGAGGTAGACGCCTCCTCGGTGGGAGCCGGAGCTGTACTCCTACAAAAAACTTCTGGACATAACGTTACTTGTGGTTTCTTTTCTAGGACCTTCTCTCCGGCAGAGAAAAATTACTCCATTGGTGATCGAGAACTACTGGCCATAAAACTAGCCCTCGAGGAATGGAGGCACCTGCTGGAGGGGTCCAAATACCCAATTATTATATACACTGATCACAAGAATCTCTCTTATCTTCAGTCTGCCCAACGGCTGAACCCACGCCAGGCTAGGTGGTCGTTGTTTTTTGCACGTTTTAACTTTGAGATTCATTTTCGCCCTGCTGACAAGAACATCAGGGCTGACGCCCTCTCTCGTTCCTCGGATGCCTCTGAAATGGAAGCCTCCCTGCAACACATTATTCCTCCTGAGTGTCTGATCTCCGCTTCCCCAGCTTCCATCAGACAAACTCCTCCTGGAAAGACCTTCGTCCCTCCACGCCAGCGCCTCAGGATCCTCAGGTGGGGACACTCCTCACACCTCGCCGGCCATGCTGGCGTCAAAAAGTCCATCCAGCTCATCTCTCGTTTTTATTGGTGGCCTATCCTGGAAGCAGATGTTGCTGATTTTGTTCGGGCTTGTACAGTCTGTGCCCGGGACAAAACTCCTCGTCAGAAGCCTGCCGGCCTCCTTCATCCTCTGCCTGTTCCTGAGCTACCATGGTCTCAGATTGCTATGGACTTTATAACAGACCTGCCTTTATCCCATGGCAACACAGTCATTTGGGTGGTCGTTAATCGTTTCTCCAAGATGACACATTTTATTCCACTTCCAGGTCTTCCTTCTGCGCCACAGTTGGCGAAACAATTTTTTGTGCACATTTTTCGCCTTCACAGGCTTCCCACGCATATCGTCGCGGATAGAGGCGTTCAATTTGTATTGAAATTCTGGAGGGCCCTCTGTAATCAGCTTAAATTCAAATTAAACTTCTCGTCTTCCTATCATCCCCAATCCAATGGGCAAGTGGAGAGAGTTAACCAGGTTCTTGGTGACTATTTGCGACATTTTGTTTCCTCCCGCCAGGATGATTGGGCCTATCTTCTACCATGGGCCGAATTATCGTACAATTTCAAAGTCTCTGAGTCCTCCGCTAAATCCCCGTTCTTTGTGGTGTACGGCCGTCACCCTCTTCCCCCCCTCCCCACTCCCACGCCTTCTGGTTTGCCCGCTGTTGATGAGGTTACCCGGGACTTCTCCACCATCTGGAAAGAGACTCAAAAATCCCTCATACAGGCCTCATCCCGGATGAAGAAGCATGCCGACAAAAAAAGAAAAACTCCTCCTGTCTTTGCTCCTGGAGACAAAGTGTGGCTCTCCGCCAAGTATATCCGCTTCCGTGTCCCCAGTTATAAACTGGGACCACGTTATTTTGGACCCTTTAAAATCAAGTGCCAAATCAATCCTGTCTCCTACAAACTCCTTCTTCCCCCTTCTCTCCGTATTCCCAATGCTTTTCATGTCTCTCTCCTTAAACCGCTTATCCTTAACCGCTTCTCTCCCAAGGTTGTTGCTTCTACTCCTGTCTCCAGGTCCTCAGATGTCTTCTCGGTTAAAGAAATTTTCGCATCTAAGACGGTCAGAGGTAAAAAAAAAATTCTTGTAGATTGGGAGAATTGCGGCCCTGAGGAGAGGTCATGGGAACCCGAGGATAACATTCTCGACAAGGACCTTATTCACAAATTTTCAGGTTCAAAAAAGAGGGGGAGACCCAAGGGGGGGTACTGTTACGCCGAGCGCTCCGGGTCCCCGCTCCTCCCCGGAGTGCTCGCAGCATTCTCCTGTTCGCAGCGCCCCGGTCAGACCCGCTGACCGGGAGCGCTGCGATAATGTCCCTAGCCGGGATGCGATTCGCGATGCGGGACGCGCCCGCATGCGGTGCGCATCCCGACCCGCTTACCAGACTCGTTCCCCATCTGTGCTGTCCCGGCGCGTGCGGCCCCGCTCCCTAGGGCGCGCGCTCCGGCTCTCTGCGATTTAAAGGGCCAGTGCGCCACTGATTGGCGCATGGTTTTAATTAGTGTGTTCACCTGTGCACTTCCCTATATTACCTCACTTCCCCTTCACTTCTGTGCCGGATCTTGTTGCCATTGTGCCAGTGAAAGCGTTCCTTGTGTATCCCAAGCCAGTGTTCCAGACCTCTTGCCGTTGCCCCTGACTACGATCCTTGCTGCCTGCTCTGACCTTCTGCTACATCCGACCTTGCTCTTGATTGTGAATTTATAGCTAAATATATCTCAAGACTTCATTTTAGTAAACATCTTTTTATCATAAAGCTCTTATTTTGTATCCTGTTGCACTTCTTGCTTTGGTATTAGGTATTTAGGTATTTGTATTCATTCACCCAGTCTTAGAATCCACTGTAAAACAAAGGCAAAGCATGAAGTGGGTGCACCGAATATTATTACAGAGCTATTGGCTGACAAGGAAAACATCCCCCCCCCACACACATATTATGAAGGGACTGATACAGCATAGTGTTAGGACTTGAACAGAGTTGGTGATTATTCATTTGTAGAGTGTTCCTTGGACTAAGCAAAGAAAAAAAAAAAAAAACGAAAAAAAAAAAAAAAATGAAACGGCTCATGAAAACCCCAACTTTAGGGGTTTCCATACCAGCTGGGACATTAATCAGTCCTGCAGCACTATCAGGCTTGTCCATGAGTAATTTTTTGTGGGATCTGACAGGTATGCTTTAAATTGCAATACTACACACAGCCTGAAGACAGGTTTGGTGCTCTATTTGGAAGAAATTCGCTCTATTTTCCTGTTCCCGGATAATACCTTTAATGTAATGAAGTTGGTGGAGGAAAGGTATCAAGAAAAAAATGTTTGTACCTCAAATGTGATTGTCTTGATGATCCACATTAGAGATGAGCGAATTTTTGAAAAATTTGGTTCGGTCCGAATTTATTCACGGCAAATCACTATTAAAAATGGCTATTTCTGGCCTATAGAGAGGCTCAATAGGGGTGTAGAACATTTTGCTTTGTCCTAACACACATAGGGAGTGTGCTGTGTTAGTGACATATACTGTTATTTACTATGACATGCAGATTACATTCATCGCTATTAGAATCACTGCCGCAATGCGTCTGGATGTGGCTGATTTTTTATGTCATTTTTATTTAATTCAATTAGAATTTATAAAAAAAAATTGTTTACCCTTTCTGGTGAGTATCAAGCTGGCGGTGTGCTGCTAGCTGCCACCTGTTCCAGCCCCTTCCTCTCAGTGCACCCCCATACTCTGAGTGTCCACTTTAAAATGGAGGGACTGCAGTACCAGCAACTAGTACAGAAGCACATTCAGCTTCTATGCCATTGGATAAGTGGGCGCATAAAGCTAGAAGTGGCTTCAGTGAAAAATCTCGTACTTGTATTTTAAAATCGAGCTGCTGTTCCTCCACCAGGCGAGATACCACCTATTCCAGCCCCTGCCTCTCAGCACCCCCCTGACTGTGAAAGTGCGAATGTTTCATTTCATCAGTTATGGTTCATTGTTATTGCTTCAAGCTGTTTAATTGGATTCTTGTGATAATCTCACAGGTAATATGACGGTGACGGCCATAGGGCCTCAGTCTTGAAAAGATTACATCGATTTTTTTTAATTTTAGTTTAAGATTTATATTCGATTCCAAAGTTTAATGTCCCAGTGTTTACTTTGAACGTAGTCACATGGCACAATGACAGAGCCTAGAGGTGGCAGCAGCATGAGGAGACCATAATGTGGCAGAATGACACAGCCTGGAATTGGCGGCAGCAAGAGGAGACCATATTGCGGCTGAATAACACAGGCTGCAGCTCGTGGCAGCATGAGTAGAACATATAGTGGCTGAATGGCACAGCCTGGAGTTGGCGGCAGATGAGGAGACAATAGGGCTTCACAAACCTGAAGATTAAAAGATGAATTCTAATATGTAAAGGGGTATTCCAGGAAAAAACTTTTTTTTATATATCAACTGGTTCCAGAAAGTTAAACAGATTTGTAAATTACTTCTATTAAAAAATCTTAATCCTTTCAGTACTTATGAGCTTCTGAAGTTAAGGTTGTTCTTTTCTTTCTAAGTAATCTCTGATGACACGTGTCTCGGGAAACGCCCAGTTTAGAAGCAAATTCCCATAGCAAACCTCTTCTACACTGGGCAGTTCCCGAGAAACGTGTCATCAGAGATTACTTAGACAGAAAAGAACAACCTAAACTTCAGAAGCTCATAAGTACTGAAAGGATTAAGATTTTTTAATAGAAGTAATTTACAAATCTGTTTAACTTTCTGGAGCCAGTTGATATATATAAAAAAAAGTTTTTTTTCCTGGATAACCCCTTTAAATTGAAGATTTATGGTAGCTAGTGCTAACATAAACTTTTTTAGGTAATGTCCCAGGTCCAGCAGCATCAGTAAACCATATAGTGGATGAATGACACATACCTGCAGCTCGCTGCAGCATGAGGAGACCGTAGGGCCTCACAATCCCTAAGATTTAAAGATGAATTTTAAAATTTAAATTGAAGATTTATGGAAGATAATGCTACCATAAAAAATTGCAGGTATTGCCCAAGGCCCAGCAGCATCAGTATACCATATAATGGCTGAATGACACAGCCTCCAGCTAGCAGCAGCATGAGTAGAACATATAGTGGCTGAATGGCACAGCCTGGAGTTGGCGACAGACGAGGAGACAATAAGGCTTCACAAACCCTAAGAATAAAAGATGAATTTTCAAATTTAAATTGAAGATTTATGGTAGCTAGTGCTGCCATAAAAAGTTGTAGGTAATGTCCAAGGCCCAGCAGCATCAGTAAACTATATAGTGGCTGAATGGCACAGCCTAGAGTTAGCGAGAGATGAGGAGACCATATAGTGGCTGAATGGCACAGCCTGGAGTTGGCGGCAGCATGAGTAGAACATATAGTGGCTGAATGGCACAGCCTGGAGTTGGCAGCAGCATGAGTCGAAAATATATTGGCTGAATGGCACAGCCTGGAGTTGGTGGCATGTGAGGAGACCATATAGTTGCTGAATGGCAAAGCCTGGAGATGGCGGAAGCATGTGGAGACCATATGGTGGCAGAATGAAACAGCCTGCAGGTGGCAGCAGCAGCATGAGGAGTGCTGAAAGTGACCTGGTGACAGATGGGTGGCAATACCAGTACCCAGTGATGAAGGTGTTTGAAAAAAGGTCTGATGTGAAGAAATGTTTGTAACTGGGGAGCAGTGCCTTAAATCTGTTTGGCACTATCCATATTTGTTTGCGTGTTGGTGTGGCACCATGGTCAATCTACTCTGATGCATCAGGCATTGGTGGATGGAAATCCTGGCTGATCCACGCCTGATTCATCTTCACAAAGATCAGTCTCTCCACATTTTTCGTGGACAGACGAGTTCTCCTTGGGGTGACTATGGCCCCTGCAGCAATAAACACCCGCTCTGGTGGCACACTAATGTCTGGGCAGGACATCTTTTCCAGGGCAAACTCTGCTACTTACCACCACAAATCAAGTTTGGCTGCCCAGAAGTCCAGCGGATCTTCAAGGTGTGTTGGCATGGGCATGTCAAGGTAAGCCATCGCCTGCTGGTTCAGGTCCTGCTCCAGGTCTACCTGCTGCTGATGAGTTGCTTTACTGTGTGGGTGAAGAAAGCTACTCATCAGCGACTGTAGACTCAGGCTGCTACTAATGGAGCTGATACTGCTCCTGCCACTCCACCCCTCCCCAGCAGCCATGGCAGTGAAAGGTGAGCACAGAGGGTCCCCTGAGTCAGACCTGCGAGAGGATGGAAGATGGGGCTGATAGGCATCGGCCAACTGACTATGTAGTATGTCTCTGTTGTAGGTCAGTTTGTCCTCCCTCTCAGTGGGTGTAAAAAAGGCTCCCATTTTGTGGCGGTAGCGAGTGTCCAAATGGTGACAATTCAGCAGTTGGTCACTATGCAAGCAAGTGAGCATGCATCGTGCCATTTGTGCAAGTGATTCGGAGGGACTCCCTGACTCCATCTCCACAGCATACTGCCATGGTGTGTTTGGGTCCTATGTCTCGCCTTCCTCATAACCCTTTAGCTCCTTTGGCTGCTCCTGCTCCTCCTCTCCTGTCTGATGACTATAAAAACTGCCCATTTCGCAAAACCTAAACTGTGCTTCACTGTGCCCCTCCCCCTCCTCGAGTTCAGCTCCCACAGGGCTCATGTGGCTGTGAGATGTAGGCACCACATCTCCATTGCCCTGATCAGCGATCACTTCCAACACGTGTTGTTGTAAATGAAGCAGTGGAATGACGTTGTTCATCCCGTAATCCTAGCGACTAACTAATTATGTGGCTTCCTCAAAGGGCCTGAGCAAACGGCAGGTGTCAAGTATGAGCTGCCACTGGTTGACATTGAAGTTACACAGGGGAGTCCCGCTTATATCATCAAGAAATCGGTGATGGCTTTTGTTTGTTCGTATAGTCGGTCCAATATATGGAGGGTGGCAAAGCCGCAAATAAGACTATGTTGTAGCATACCTTTCCGACGCTGCAGCTCAAGGAGGGTGTGCTTTGCAGTGTACGAGTGGCTGAAGTACATGCAAAGTTTCCTTCCCATTGTTAGGATGTCTTGCAAATAAGGGGAATCAGATGTCCCTTGTGATGAAGTGGATGACCGTGTTAACCAATCCATGACGGCAGATGGGTTGCTTGTTGGGACACGACCGCTAGCTGATACCAGGAGCTCAGGCCTCTCGCTGCGACTCCTGCTGCCACTCACCCCTAGTCTGCTGCGACCTCTGCCTGATGAATTTAGTCCTCTGCCACTACTCTGTGCATGTCCCGTTACTTCTCTGCCTGACATGCTTAGTGCGTATATGAGGGGAGCACTATACGCTTCACTATGCTTAAAACAGTATTTGTCTAGAACAGCAGCAAGTGTGTACTTTTGGCTGTCCTTTTACAATATCTAGGCCCTTGACAGGTTAACAGGTACAAAATAGTACACTACTTAGATGTAGGTATGTGGTATGCACTTATGTGGGCAAAAAATGCTCCACAGTACACTTAAAGAAGTAGTGGAGTAAAACACCAGTCAGTGATTACTTGTGCCTGGACTTTCACATTATCTATGCCCTTGAAAGATCAACAGGTACAAAATAGGACAGTATTTAGATGTAGGTATGTGGTATGCACTTATGAGGGCAGAAAATGCGCTACAGTATGCTTAAAAAACTTATTGGAGTAAAATACCAGATGGTGATTACTTTTGCCTGAACTTTCACAGTATCTAGGCCCTTGACAGATTAACAGGTACAAATGTATACACTATTTAGATGTAGGTATGTGGTATGCACTTATGTGGGCACAAAAATGCGCTACAATATGCTTAAAGAAGTAGTGGAGTAACACCAGCCAGTGATTACTTTTGCCTGAACTTTCACAGTATCTAGGCCCTTGACAGATGAACAGGTACAAAATAGTACACTATTTAGATGTAGGTATGTGGTATGTATTTATGAGGGCAGAAAACTGTGCTACAGTACGCTTAAAAAAGTTATTGGAGTAAAACACCAGCCGGTGATTACTTTTGCCTGGACCTTCACAGTATCTAGGCCCTTGACAGATTAGCAGGTACAAAATAGTATACTATTTAGATGTAGGTATGTTGTATGCACTTATGAGGGCAGAAAAATGCACTGCAGTATGCTTAAAAATGTATTGGAGTAAAACACCAGCTGGTGATTACTTTTGTCTGGCCTTTGACAGTATCTAGGCCCTTGACAAATTATAAGGTACAAAATAGTACACTACTTAGATGTATGTATGTGGTATGCAGTTATGAGGGCAGAAAAATGCGCTACAGTATGCTTAAAAAACGTATTGGAGTAAAACACCAGCCGGTGATACAAAATAGTACACTACTTAGATGAGAGCAGAAAAGTTCGGTACAGTACACTTAAAAAACATATTTTTGCACAACACCAGCAGTACACAACAGTGCTGCAGCACACTGTTGCTGTGTACTAAACCCAAAATTGCACTCTCTCAAAGACTATTAGTAATGGACTGCTGGGTATTATACCGTCTACAGACTAGTATAACCAGCAGACTATTTGTTGTGGAACAAAGTCACAGAATTGCGCAGAAAAATTATTCCTCCATCCTCTGCTGTTTCTCAAGCTGAGCCAGCTTGTTCAAATGTATGAGGCAACACACAGCTCTTTGCCCCTCTCTGTAATACACTGCTGAAGAAAGTGACTGGGAGGTTAATAGCTGCATGAAAAATTATTTTCAGTGAAAAATGCACTGCTCTCTGTCCACCAGAACGCTGATGTGACTGAGGTGAAACGCTGTTGTAAATAGCTTGTCTGTGTAACACACAGTGCTGTCCTATCTCTCTGTAGTGAAAGGATGAAGTGATGAGCCGGAATATGGCTGCCAATTATATAGGGCTGTGACATCACAAGGGTGGCTGGCTGCTTAAAGGCTGCATCCTGCATATGATTCAGGGTCATCCCGCCTACCCGCCTTCCCAGAGTTCCTTGCCCCATGTCCTAACATGTGAATCTGCCGTTTTAGATGCTCTGGAGCCTGGACCCCACTAAATATTTTTCGTGCGATAGAATTGCGGCGATATTCACATTAGTTGCAAATCTAATTTTTTATGAAATTCGCAACGAATTTGGATTTGTTAGATTTGATTCCCTCATCTATAATTCACATTAAGAAAATCATACAAATGGCATTTTTCTATGCATTATTTTTGATTAGCTAATTTAGCTTACTTTGTCTTTCAGTTATTGTAACAAATACAACACCATCAGGTATTTATGTGTTTATTTTTGCATGATATGAGACCCATCATTTTTTGGCATCTTAAGGTTTTTCAAAGAGTAATTCATAAAAATTATAAATTCAATTAGAGCCAGTCTAGCAAAACCAATGCCATATTCTAAATCAGCGCTGCCAAGTTACCTTAAGTACTCTAACATACAGTACATTTGGAAAGTCTTCTGAACATTTTACTTTTTTCACATTTTGTTATGTTGCAAAGTTGTTGGATATGATTGGGCATGAGTTTAACAGACACACCTCTGTCTATGTAAGTCTTAAGTGCAAGAAATTCGTAACAATCCGGATTTTCCTATAGCTGGCCATCACACCAAACTAAGCTATCAAGGAAGAAGGACATTGGTAAGTTAAAAGGCCCAAGAACCCAATGATCAATCTGGATCAGCACCAAAGATCCTGTGTACAGATTTAAAAAAATCTTTCAGAAGGTCAACCTTCACTGCAGCCCCCATGTGACGTCACGCTCCACCCCCTCAATGCAAGCTTATTGGAGGGGGCGTGATCGCCAGTAATCAGACCCGGAGTGAACATGCTCCGGGGACTGATTGTAACAGGGTGCTGCGTGCATGATCACGGGGATCCCCAGTGGCGGGACCCCCGTGATCAGGTATCTTATCCCCTATCCTTTGGATAGGGGATATGATGTCTTAGCCGCCCTTAGTACCCTTTTAAGGGAAAGGCCGGACAGAGCAGGGGAGGATGACGGCATGTACCGTGGGGACGCGGGCACCGGCGGGCACCGTGGGGACGCAGGCAACTTTCAGCATGCCTGGGCAGTATGGGCATGCTTGGAGTTGAAGTTTTGCAACATCTGGAGGACTACAGTTTGGACACCACTACACAGTGGTCTCCAAACTGTTCTCCTCCAGATGTTGCATAACTACAACTCCCAACATGCCCTTTGGCTGTCCGTGTATGCTGAGAGTTGTAGTTTTGCAGCAACTGGAGGCACACTGGTTGGGAAACATTGTCTGTTTCCTAACTCAGTGTTTTCCAACCCGTGTGCCTGACAGACCATGCATGCTGGGAGTTGTAGTTTTGCAACAGCTGGAGGCACACTGGTTGGGAAACACTGAGTTAAGTAACAAACTCTGTGTTTTGCAAACAGTGTGCCTCCAGATGTTGCATAGCTACAACCCCCAGCATGCACGGACAGCCAAAGGGCATGCTGGGAGTTGTAGTTTTGCAACAGCTGGAGGTCCCCCCCCCCCCAATGTGAATATGCAGGGTACATTCACACGGGCGGGGGTTTACAGGGAGTTTCTCGCTGCAAGTTTAAGATGCAGCAAATTTTCCGCTGCAGCTCAAACTCCCAGCAAGAAACTTGCTGTGAACCCCTGCCAGTGCGAATGTACCCTAAAAACACTACACTACACAAATTAAAAAGTAAAAAACACTACATATACATAACCCTACACAGTCCCGTCCCCCCCCCACCCCAATAAAAATGAAAAACATCTGGTACGGCACTGGTTTCAATACAGAGCCTCCAGCTGTTGCAAAACAACAACTTCCAGTATTGCCGGACAGCCATTAACTGTCCAGGCATGTTGGGAGTTTTGCAACAGCTAGAGACACCCTGTTTGGGAATCACTGGCATAGAATACCCCTATGCCCTCTATGCAAATCCCTAATTTAGGCCTCAAATGCGCATGGTGCTCTCTCACTAAGGAGCCCTGTAGTATTTCACAGCAACAGTTTAGGGCCACATATGGGGTATTTCCCTACTCCAGAGAAGTTGCCTAACAAATTTTGAGGGGCTTTTTCTCCTTTTACCCGGTCATGCCCCCTCCCATAGACTTGCATAGCGGGGGCGGGGGGGGTGACATCACATGGGGGTGGAGTCGTGACGTCAAAATACTCCGGCCCCGTGGTCAACACCCGGCAGTTTGTGAGCTGGCACCGCGGCATGCAGCTCAAACAGGTGGGTGGCGAATACAAGATTGCGGGGGTCCCCAGCGGCGGGACCCCCGCGGTGAGACATCTTATCCCCTATCCTTTGGATAGGGGATAAGATGTCTCAGGGCCAGAGTACCCCTTTAAGAAGGAAAATGTATTTATTGTAGATGCTATAGTATTTACCTGGAATGTAAAAAAACATTTTTTATCATTTGTGTATTTTAAACTGTTAGACTATTACTAAAACTATAGTCATTATTTTATTTTATGTCTACCTTTGTCTCTTTTGTGGATTGTATGAAGCTATTAAGAATTAAAAGAGAACTATAGTGCTATATTAGCTTAAGTTATAACTCAAACTATAGATCACAGGGGGTCTTATAGCTGGGGCCCCACATCATCTCTTATACGGGGACGTGGAAGTCTGCTGGAAGCGCTGTGTCATCCCCAGCAGGAAGCCACAGCAGACAAGCCCCCTCCATGTATCTCTATGCAGGGATGGAATGCCCCCTTCCAGCATACTGCCACGGCCCCGTACAGGAGATTGCGGGGGTTCCCAGGGGTCGACCCTCCTCGCGATCTGTAACTTATCCCCTATTCTTCAGATATGGGATGTTATATTGCACTACAGTTCTCCTTAAAGGAACTCTCTGGGGAAAACCTTGAGGGGTACTGAATGACGTCCCCTCTGGGCCTGCACTAGGCATAATACAGTATATCAGTTATTTTTTGAGTGTTGCTTTTCCCTATATGCAGGACTGAGAGACAATGGCATTTTATAGCATTTCCTGGTTTGATCCTTAAAACTGCTGTATAGATAGAAAGATAAATACATAAATAAGTGGCACACTGAAAATGTGACTTTGTCACTAGCCGTCTGTTTAACCCTCAGTTTACAGTTAACCATTGTAATTATTTGCATTAGCTTTATGTGACCAGTGTCTATTGTCCTCTGCAAGCAGGTGGACAGATGCATTATGATGTACAGATACAGTTTTGGAGAAATGTGAGGCATCAGAGAGAGTTGATGTTTTAGCCTGAGGTATGCCAGGGGCTGTGGGGAAATATTCTCTAGCCATATTAGAAGCAGTGATGATCAGCATGTCAAATGAATGCAAGGTTGATTATTAAACAGGTTGGTGCGAAGTTAATGTTTAATAAAAAATAAGTACAAAAGAAATGCATATGATTTAGATCTTTAATTTCTCTGTTCCTTAACCTTCATGAAATTGTCACTATATTTCAGTTTTCTACAACCATTGAAGGATATATGACAGACTAATGTCTCGTTTAACCCCTTAATGACCAAGCCCATTTTCACCTTAAGGACCAGGCCAATTTTATTTTTTCGTTTTCGTTTTTTCCTCCTCGCCTTCTAAAATCCATAAGACCCATATA
This sequence comes from Hyla sarda, assembly GCF_029499605.1. Taxonomy (NCBI): domain Eukaryota; kingdom Metazoa; phylum Chordata; class Amphibia; order Anura; family Hylidae; genus Hyla; species Hyla sarda. Next base: position 272,614,435 of record NC_079193.1, on the reverse strand, counting down.
AGGGCTTATTTTTTGCATGACCAACTGTACTTTGTAATGAAACCCCTCATTTTACCATAAAATGTACGGCAAACCCCCCAAAAACATTTTTAGGGAGGAAATTTCAATGAGAACCAAAATTTTGCACATTTTGAAGGGTTTTGTTTTCACACCATACACTTTACGGTAAAATTGACATGTGTTCTTTATTCTGTTGGTCAATACGATTAAAATGATACCCATGGCTAGATACTTTTATATTTTTGTACTGCTTAAAAAAAATCTTAAACTTTTTGTACAAAATCAGTAATCTAAAATCACCCTATTTTGACCACCTATAACTTTTTCATTTTTCTGTATATAGGGTAATATGAGGGCTCATTTTGTGCGCCTTCATCTGTAATTTTTTTTTAGATACCACATTTGCTTATATAAAACTTTCAGATCATTTTTTATTAATTTTTAAAAAAATAAAATGTGACAAAAAAGCATCATTTTTGGACTTTTTTTTTATTTTTTACGTTTACGCCATTCACCGTACGGGATCATTAACATTATATTTTGATAGTTCGGACATTTACGCATGCGGCGATACCAAATATGTTTATTAAAAAAAAATGTACGCTTTTTGGGGGTAAAATGGGAAAAACTGACAATTTTCATTTTTATTGGGTGAGGGGATTTTTCACTTTTTTTTACTTTTTAGTTTTACATTTTTCAACTTTTTTTTTGCACTTTTTATGTGGGGACTATCTATAGCAATCCTTTGATTGTTAATACTGTTTAGTGCTATGTATAGGACACAGCACTGATCAGTATTATCGGTGATCTTCTGCTCTGGTCTGCTCGATTGGGAGACAGCCGGAGCCAGGTGATGGGACCTCCGGCCGCCATGCTGGATGATCGGATCGCCCGCAGCAGCGCTGCAGGCGATCTGATCATCCAATCAAAGTACCGCAATTCCGCAGATGCCGTGATCTGTATTGATCACGGCATCTGAGGGGTTAATGGCGGACATCCGCGCGATCGCGGATGTCGGCCATTACGGGCGGGTCCCCGGCTGTATGACTCGCGGAACCTGCCGTGTATGACGTACATTTATGTCCGTGGTCGTTGAGGGGTTAAAGGGACATTGCCTTTTGGGTAAAAGATTAATTTTGTGAATAATTTAGAATTGACACCTGTCAGCAGTAACAAGGCAATAACACAAGTGTCTTTGCAATGGAGCAAAGATACAACGGTGTTCAACCAATATCATCAACATCACTATTAACTTGGGAATTGTGCATGGTTAGATAGTTAGAGATGATCGAATTTCTAGAAAATTCGATTTGGCCGATTCGTAGAATTTCCCAAAATATTCAGTTCGGTCCAAATTTATTTGCGGCAAATGGCTATTAAAAACGCCTATTTCTGGGCTACAGAGAGGCTTGATAGTGGTATAGAACACTTTTCCTTGTCGTAACACGCATAGGAAGTGTGCTGCGTTAGTGAAATAACACTGTTATTCATAATGACATGAAGATTACAGGCATCGCTATTAGAGTCACTACCGCACCGCAGAGCATCTGGATGTGGCAGCATGGTCGGGAGACCATATGACATCACAATTGAAGATATTGAAGATATTTTTTATATACACTTTTAATTAATTAAATTTTCATTTATTTAAATTTTTGTAAATTCTTTTTTGAGGACCCATTCTGGTGAGCATCGAGCTGGCGGTCCGCAGCAGGGCGAGCTACCACCTTTTCCAGCCCCTGCCTCTCAGCGTCTCCCCCCCCCCCCCCCCCCGACTGTCTTACTCTGTGTGGAACTCCAAATGTTTCATTTAATCAGTTATGGTTCATTTTTATCACTCCAACCTGTTTCATTGGATTCTTTTGGTAATTCCAGAGGTAATATATGACGACGACCATAGGGCCTCAGTCTTGAAAAGATTACATAGATTTTTTTAAATTTAAATGGAAGATTTTGAATAGATTCACAAGTCTAATGTGGCAGCAGCATGAGGAGATCACATGGCCGCACAACGACAGAGCCTCGTAATATGAATGAGCAAACTTTAAAGGGGTACTCTGGCGCTTAGACATCATATCCCCTATCCAAAGGATAGGGGATAAGATGCCTGATCGCGGGGGTCCCGCCTCTGGGGACCCCCGTGATCTTGCACGCAGCACCCCAGTTAAAATTAGTCCCCGAAGCATGTTTGCTCCGGGTCTGATTACCGGCGACCACGGGGTCGGCGGCGTGTGACGTCACGTCTCAGCCCCCGTGTGACATCACGCTCCGCCCCTCAAGGCAAGCCTATGGGAGGGGGCGTGACAGCTGTCACGCCCCCTCCCATAGGCTTGCCTTGAGGGGCGGAGCGTGACGTCACACGGGGGTGGAGGCGTGACGTCACACGCCGCCGGCCCCGTGGATAGGGGATAAGATGTCTAAGCACCGGAGTACCCCTTTAAATCCTTTTTTGAGGACCCATTGGTAGGCAAGTCTGGTGCCAGCAGCCACTGTAATTCCAGCTCCAATAGTGTATAATTGCTGCAGTGGAAACTATGGCAAAGCTCCTAGTTGTATCTTAAAATCGAGCTGGTGGTCCACCACGAGGACAGCTACTGCCTGTCCCAGCCCCTACCCCTCAGCGCACCCTATGCTCTGAGTGTTCACTTGAAAAGGGAGGGACTGCAGTACAAGCAACTTGGACAGGAGCACACTCAGCTTCTACACTGTTGGATAAGTGGGCGCATACTGCTAGAAGTTACTGCAGTGAAAAAGCTCGTACTTGTATCTTAAAATGAAAATGGCGGTCCTCTGCGAGGTGAGCTACCACCTGCTCCAGCACCTGCCTCTCAGCGCCCCCTCCCCCCGACTGTAAAACTATGAATGTTTTATTTAATCAGTTATGGTTCACTGTAATCACTCCAACCTGTTTCATTGTATTCTTGTGGTTATTCCACAGGTAATATACAACGACGACCATAGGGCTTCACAATTGAAAAGATTGAAGAGATTTTTTTAAATGTAAATTGAAGATTTTGATTAGATTCACAAGTTTAATGTCCCGGGTGCCCCAAGCGTTTACTTTGATCTAATACTGTATGACCACAAAACCCAATAAAACAAGGTGTCATATGGCGGCACAATGACAGAGCCTAGAGGCGGCAGCTGCCCAACGAGACCATGGGGCCTCACAATTGAAAAATTGATTAAAATAGATTAAAATTTTATAAGTTTAATTTAATGTGCCAACAGCATGAGGAGACCATATGGTGGCAGAATGACAAAGCCTGGAGGTGGCAGCAGCATGAGGAGACCATATAGTGGCAGAATGACCCAGCCTGAGGTGGCAGCAGCCTGACGAGACCATAGGGCCTCACAATTAAAAAGATTAAAGATGTTTTTTTAAATTTAAATTTAAAATTTCAAATAGATTAACATAAAAAGTTTTATTTAATGTGCCAGCAGCAAGAGGAGACCACATGGCCACAGTGTGTCTGGGTCCTCTGTCTCGTCTTCCTTATCACCCTGTAGCTCCACAGCATGCTTCTCCTCTCCTGTCAGATAACTAAAAAAAAACACCCATTTTGCAAAACCTTGCCTATGCTCCACTGTACCCCCTCCCCCTCCTCCTCTTCCAGTTCAGCCCCCACAGGGCTCATTTGGCTGTGAGATGTAAGCGCCACGTCTCCAGTGCCCTGACCAGCTATCATTTTCAACACGTGTTGTAGGAAATGAAGCAGTGGAATGATGTTGTTCATCCCGTAATCCTGGTGACTGACTAATAATCTGTATTCCTCAAAGGGCCTGAGCAAACAGCAGGTGTCACGTATGAGCTGCCATTGGTTGACATTGAAGTTACACAGGGGAGTCCCCCTATCCGCTTGGATCATCAAGAAATTGGTGGTGTCTTTTCTCTGTTCGTATAGTCCAACATATGGAGGGTTGAATTCCAATGTGTGGAAACGTCGCATACCAGACTATGTTGCTGTACTGATGCTGTAGCTCAAGGAGGGTGTGCTTTGAAGAGTACGAATGGCTGAAGTGCATGCAAAGTTTCCTTCCCATTGATAGGATGTCTAGCAGATGGGGGGAACACTTCAGGAACCGCTTGACAACCAGATTGAACACGTGTGCCAAGTAGGGCACATGGCTCTGGCTTCCTTAATGCAGTGCAGACAAGATGTTCTTTCCGTTGTCGGTCACCATGGTTCCCATTTCCAGCCTTCGTGGAGTAAGCCATGATTCAATTTCTTGATGAATGACTTTTAGCAGTTCCTCCCCTGTGTGACTCCATTCGCCAAGGCAATCCATGTGAAGAACAGCATGATACCGCCATGCCCTGCACACATGGAATTAACACCCGCGTTTTGCGGCGATATTGGGTCATACGGGTCTCCGGTGACCCAGAAAATAAGGGGAATCAGGGTTGTCCAAGACACCCACGATCCACCTGAAGGGATAAGAGTGAGGTGGCAGGGGTGCCACCCCTACTATCCTTGCTATTGGTCGTTAAGAAGCGGATCGGGGTCGGGGGGGCTAACTATCGGTTCCCCTGTTGTGCCATCCCACAATAGGCGGTGCAGAACAGGGAAACCAACAGGGACTGGCACCGAAGTCCACTTACCCATCGGCGGCGGCGGAGGTGAAGATTGGCCTAGGTGATTGGCAGCAGCAGAGGATGGCAATGCGGCTCCCTGGATCCTACGGAAGCTGATGAGTTGCCTAGCAACATCTGGAGGGCTACAGCTTGGAGATCACTATACAGTGGTCTCTAAACTGTAGTCCTCCAGATGTTGCAAAATACAACTCCCAGCATGCCCAGACAGCTGTTTGGGCATGCTGGGATTTGCAGTTTTGCAACAGCTGGAGGGCTACAGTTTGGAGATCACTGTGCAGTGGTCTCTAAACTGTGGCCCTCTAGATCTTGCAAAACTACAACTCCTAGCATGGCCCACACAGCAGTTTGTTGTCTGGGTATGCTGGGATTTGTAGTTTTGCAACATCTGGAGGGCCACAGTTTGCAGAACCATGTGCAGTAGTCTCTAAACTGTAGCCCTCCAGATGTTGCAAATCCCAGCGTGCCCAAACAGCAAACAGCTGTTGCGTACCACCAGCTGTTGCATAACTACATCTCCCAGCATGCCCTTCGGTGATCAGTACATGCTGGGAGTTGTAGTTTCGCAACAGCTGGAGGCACACTGGTTGGAAAATACTGAGTTAGGTAACAGAACCTAACTGAAGGTTTTCCGACCAGTGCACAGTCTGTCACTGCAAAAAAAATAAAAAATCCAGCATGTCACCCAGCCTGAGGTGAGTGAATGTTAGGGTCCCATCCGATATGAGGCCACCTCCGCGTGGTGGATGGAGGGGGACACATTTTGATCAAAAAGTGCACTAAGAGCCTCCATTTTGTGTTGTTTTTTTACAGTCCGTCACTACATGCTGGGAGTTTTAGTTTTGAAACAGCTGGAGGTTTGCCCCCCCCCCCCCCCATGTGAATGTACAGGGTTTACAGTGAGCTCCCTGCTTCACGTTTGAGCTGCGGCAAATTTTTCTCCACAGCGCAAACTCCTAGCGGGAAACTCACTGTAACCCCCCCCCCCCCCCCGCTAGTGCGAATGTACCCTATAAACACTACACTACACTAAAACATAATTAAGGGTAAAACACTACATATACACCCCCTTACACTGTATCGTACGGCGGTGTTTCCAAAACAGAGCCTCCAGCTGTTGCAAAACAACAACTCCCAGCATTTCTGGACAGCCACTGACTGTCCAGGTATGCTGGGAGTTTAGCAACAGCTTGTTGCAATCCCTAATTTAGTCCTCAGATGCGCATGGGGCTCTCTCACTTCAGAGCCCTGTCATATTTCAAGGAAACAGTTTAGGGCCACATATGGGGTATTTCGGTACTCGGGAGAAATTGCACTACAAATTTTGGGGGACTTTTTCTCCTTTTACCCCTTATGAAAAGGTAAAGTTGTGGGCTACACCAGCCTTTTAGTGTAAAAAAATAAAAAATGTTACACTAACATGCAGGTGTTGCCCCATAATATTTTATTTCACAAGCGGTAAAAAAAAAAAGGAAACATTGTAACGCAATTTCTCCTGAGTACGGAAAGACCCCATATGTAGGCGTAAAATGCTCTGCTGCCACACAACAAGGCTCAGGTGTGAGAGCGCACTATGTACATTTGAGGCCTAAATTGGTGATTTGCACACTGGTGGCTGATTTTACAGCGGTTGTGACATAAACGCAAAAAAAGAAATGTCCACATGTGACTCCATTTTGAAAACTACAAACCTCACGAAATGTAATAAGGGGTATAGTGAGCCTTAACACCCCACAGGTGTTTGAATAATTTTCATTAAAGTTGGATGGGAAAATGAGAAAAAAAAATTTTCATTAAAATGCTCGTGTTACCCTAAACTTTTCATTTTCAAAAGGGAAAAAAGGAAGAAAGCCCCCCAAAATGTGTAACCCCATTTCTTCTGAGTAAGAACATACCCCATAGGTAGATGTAAAGTGCTCTGTGGGGGAACTACAATGCGCAGAAGAGAAGGAGCGCCATTGGGCTTTTGAAGAGGAAATTTGTCCGGAATTGAAGGCCACGTGTGTTTACAAAGCCAAATGCAAGAACAATGGAACCCCCCCCCCCACACATGTTACCCTATTTTGGAAACTACACCCCTCATGTAATGTAATAAGGGGTACAGTGAGCATTTATGCCCCACAGGTGTCTGACAGATTTTCGGAATAGTGGTCCGTGAAAATGAAAAATTTAATTTTTCATTTGCACAGCCCACTGTTCCAAAGATGTGTCAAACGCCAGTGGGGTGTAAATACTCACTGCACCCCTTATTACATTCTGTGAGGGGTGTAGTTTCCAAAATGGGGTCACATCTGGGGTGGGTCCACTGTTCTGGCACCACGGGGGGCTTTGTAAACGCATATGGCCCCTGACTTTCATTCCAAACAAATTCTCTCTCCAATAGCTCAATGGCACTCCTCCTCTTCTGAGCATTATAGTGCGCCAACAGATAACTTGACTTGCACTTGGGGTATTTCCATACTCAGAAGATATGGGGTTAAAAATTGTGGGGGTCATTTTCTCCTATTACCCCTTGTAAAAATTTAAAATTTGGGGAAAACCCAACATTCTAGTGATTTTTTTTTTCCATTTACGCATCCAATTTTAACAAAAAGTCGTCAAACACCTGTGAGGTGTCTGCTTGTTACTTTCCTTGAGGGGTGTAGTTTCCAAAATAGTATGCCATGTTTTTATTTATTTTTTTGCTGTTCGTGAATGCGACATGCCCCACAAAAACCATTTCAGCAAGATTTGCTTTCCAAAAGCCAAATGTGACTCCTTCTCTTCTGAGCATTGTAGTGCGCCAGCAGAGCACTTGACGTCCACACATGGGGTATTTCCATACTCAGATGAGATGAGGTTAGACATTTTGGGGGGAATTTTCTCCTGTTAACCCTTGTAAAAATGTAAAATTTGGGGGAAAACTAGCATTTTAGTGAAAAAAAATAAAACAATCATTTACACATACAACTTTAATGAAAAGTCGTCAAATACCTGTGGGGTGTTAAGGCTTGAGAGAAATTGGGTTACACATTTTAGGAAGATTTCTCTCCTTTTACCCCTTGTGAAAATTCAAAAACTGGGTCTACAAGAACATGCCAGTGTAAAAAATTAAGATTTTGAATTTTCTCCTTCAATTTGCTGCTATTCCTGTGAAACACATTTTTATAATGGGGTCATTTATGGCATATTTCTAATAAGAAGGCTCTTCAAATCCACTTCCAAACTGAACTGGTCCCTGAAAAAGTTCGATTTTGAAACTTTTGTGAAAAATTAAAAAATGACTGCTATAATTTGAAGCCCTCTGATGTCTTCCAAAAGTAAAAACATGTCAACTTTATGATGCCAACATAAAGTAGACATATTGTATATGTGAATCAATAAATAATTTATTTGGAATTTCCGTTTTCCTTATAAACAGAGAGCTTCAAAGTTAAAACATTTTTTGGAATTTTTCACCAAGAAATGATGCAAGTATCGACAAAATTTTACCACTAACATAAAGTAGAATATGTTCCAATAGAAAATCTCGGAATCAGAATGAAAAGTAAAAGCATCCCAGAGTTATTAATGCCTAAATTGACAGTGGTCAGATGTGCAAAATATGGCCGGTCCTACAGTGAAAATTGGCTGGGTCCTTAAGGGGTTAATCAGTACCCGGTGACGAAGGTTAGTGAAAGAAGGAGAACTTGGCATCAGATGTGTGGCATCAGGCGTGTGGCAGGATCAGAATAGTAGCTGAGGCAAGTAGGCAGAACAAAACTGTCTCTTTTGTCAAAGTGTTGGTGTGCACAAGTTAGTATTGAGGATATGCATTAAGTAAAACTTTACTTTTAATATTATTCTTAGGATACAATATATGGACCCAATTTTTTTTTTTTTATCTAACAAAAGGAAAGGTGCAAAAAACACCATGTGCCACCTACACCACCAAGTATTGATTCGATACAAAGACCTCTAAATGGTGGAAGGGAACAACGTATTGTCCATTGTAGCAAGTGGGGGTAAAAATGTCCCCTGTAAGGCCCTACTCTTGCCCTATTAATTCCCTTTTTGGCAAGTGTTACTTGCCTTAAAAAGGGCGGCCTCACACAGGAACCTAGTGTTGCTCACGAATATTCACATTTTGAATATTCACAGCGAATATCGTATATTCACGAATTCGCAGATATCACAAATTTCGCGCTAAAAATTTGTTATTACGAATATTCGTCTTTTTTTCAAACTGTTTTAAAAACTGAGCACATTGTAGGGATCTCTTTCGACTGATAAATGCAATGCTTGTATCATTAAAGACCCAGGGATGAGATTGTGAGGCGAAAGGTTTATGCAGGCGAATATTCGCATTGCGAATATTCGCAATACGAATATTCACAATGCAAATATTCTTTGAAATTCCGCCCTACTTATGCCTGTGAGCCAATGAGAGTTCTGCAAGCACAGTTGTCAGAGCTTAGCAACGTCCCTAGCAACCAATAGAAACTTGCTGGCACGACCAGTATATAACATCACTCCCCACCAGCATTCCTTTGTAGATTCACATGGTGGTTTAGAGAGGAGAGTGTTTCTGTGCTTTTACTTGCGTCCTTTGTGCCTTGTATCCTGTGACAACCAATTGCTTTTTTAAAAGCAGAAGAGAACCCAATTGTTTTTTTTTTAAACAGAAGAAGCACAACTGATAACACAGTGATAACTCTCTGAGTACAGATAATGTAGTAGATGTGACCTGCAGTCCTATGAAATACCACAGATCACACAGTGCTCCAAAGTGAGAGTGCCATACGCATTTGAGGACTAAATTAGGTAATTGCATAGGGGTGGACATAGGGGTATTGTACGCTAGTGATTCCCAAACAGGGTGCCTCCAGCTGTTGCTAAACTCCCAGCAAGCCTGGTCAGTCAATGGCTGTCCGGTAATACTGGGGAGTTGTTTTGCAACAGCTGGAGGCTCCGTTTAGGAAACAGTGCCGTACCAGACGTTTTAAATTTTTATTGGGGAGGGGAGGGGGGCTGTGTAGGGGTATGTGTATATGTAGTGTTTTTTACTTTTTATTTTGTGTTAGTGTAGTGTAATGTAGTGTTTTTAGGGTACAGTCACACGGGTGGGGGTTCACAGTAGTTTCCCGCTGAGAGTTTGAGCTGCAGCGCAAAATTAGCTGCAGCTACAAACACAATGTAAGCCCCTGCCCATGTGAATGTACCCTGTACATTCACATTGGGGGGGGGGGGGGGGGTGCAGCGAGTTGCATGCAGGGAGTTGTAGTTTAGCAACAGCTGGAGGCACAATGGTTGCGAAACACTGAGAGTTTGTTACCTAACTCAGTGTTTCACAACCAGGGTGCCTCCAGCTGTTGCAAAACTACAACTCCCAGCAGGCATGGTCTGTCAGTGCATGCTGGGAGTTGTAGTTTTGCAACAGCTGGAGGCACACTGTTTGGGAAACACTGCTATCTGATCTTATATCATAACTTTTAAACTAGTATAAAATGCAGTTAAATATAATGAAATAACAGTGGTGACATTACACAAATCAGCAGTTTTTCCTCACTTGGTGAAAAGTTACTCCCCACCATCTTCGCTTCGCAGGGCAGCAGAAAATCGCGATGTGAAAAGCAACTGGCAAAGATCCAGGAAATGATCTCCATTCTCGCATGATGTCATAGCGCGCATGCGCAATGGCAAAATTTCGCAATGGAAAAAAAACCTCACGAATTTCACGAATATGGGATGAATATTCGTCCTCATATTCGCGAAATATCGCAAATTCGAATATGGCATATGCCGCTCATCACTACAGGAACCTCTCCCTATTTCTACCTTAAAACCCTGGAAAATGGATGTGTTTTAGGTGGAAATAGGGAGAGGTTCCTGTGTGGGGCGCCTTTTTTAGGGCGAGTAACACTTGCCAAGAAGGGAATTAATAATGCGAGAGTAGGGCCGTACAGTGGAAGTTTTTACCCCCACCTGTTACAATGGATCATATGTTGTACCCTTCCACCTTTTAGAGATCTTTGCATTGCATCAATACTTGGTGGTGTAGGTGGCACATGGTGTTTTTTTCCACACCTTTCCTTTTGCTAGATTAAAAAAAATCTGGAGGTGGCAACATCAGCATGAGGAGACCATATGGCGGCACAATGAGAGAGCCTGGAGGTGGCAGCAACAGCATGAGGAGACCATAAGTCAGCACAATGAGAGAGCCTGGAGGTGGCAGCATCAGTATGAGGAGACCATGTGGCAGCACAATGACAGAGCCTGGAGGTGGCAGCAGCAGCATGAGGGCCATGCCAACTGAGGGCTGAGTCCAAGGAACCGACCAACTGTTGACTGGGGGTGTCAGATGTCACTTGGCATGAAGTGGATGACCGAGTGAAATAATCAATCATGACTGCTAGCTGACACTGGGAGCTCAGGCCACTCGCTGCAACTCCTGCTGCCACACGCCCCTACTCTGCTGCAACCTCTGCCGGCGTCTGATGAATTTAGGCCTCTGCCTTTCCTTTGTGCAAGTCCTGGCACTTCTCTGCCTGACATACCTATACACCAGCTGAGTGCATATGCTAGTGACAATACGCTCCACTACGCTTAAAACTGTATTAGACTACAAAAATAAGTGTGTAGCCTTGGCTGGTATTTCACAGCAACTAGGCCCTTATGACTTTAACAGGAACAACCACGTAGGTGTACGTACAGTTTACACTTATAAGAGGAGGACTATACGCTCTGCTACAAACTGTATAAGGTTACAAAAACAAGTGTGTAGCTTTGGCTGGCCTTTCACAGTAACTAGGTCCACATTAGTTTAACAGGAAAACATATAAAGGACACCACATAGGTGTACGTACAGTTTACACTTATGAGAGGTGGACTATGCGCTCCACTATGCTTAAAACTGTTTTAGACTCCAGAAACAAGTGTGTAGCTTTGGCTGGCCTTTCACAGTAACTAGGCCCAAATTAGTTTAACAGGAAAATATATATAGGACACCACATAGGTGTAATTACAGTTTACACTTATGAAAGGAGGACTATACGCTCCGCTACAAACTGTATAAGACTACAAAAACAAGTGTGTAGCTTTGGCTGGCCTTCCACAGTAACAAGGCCCAAATTAGTTTAACAGGAAAAATTTAAAGGACACCACGTAGTTGTACGTACAGTTTACCCTTATGAGAGGAGGACTATGTGCTCCACTATGCTTAAAACTGTATTAGACTACAGAAACAAGTGTGTAGCTTTGTCTGGCCTTTCACAGTAAGTAGGCCCAAATTAGTTTGACAGGGGAAAAAAACGTACACCACCTATGTACGCACAGGTTACACTTATGAGAGGACAATACGCTCTGCTACGCAACCTGTATATGGCCCTGAAATCAGGTAACTATGGTTTTTCGTGCTCACCCTAACTGGCCCCTATTAGCTTTAGAGTTGTAGTACACACTAGTGCTGCAGCACAGAGTCACTGTGTAGTACAGCCCAGTACAGTATTATTATGCACTAATAGCAGGTGATAATGGCTTTTAGTGCTCAGCCTAACTGGCCCCTATTAGCTTTAGAGTTGTTGTACACACCACTGCAGCAGTACAGAGTCGCTGTGTAGTACAGCCCAGTACAGTATTATTATGAACTAACAGCAGGTGATAATGGCTTTTAGTGCTCAGCCTAACTGGCCCCGCTACCGCCCCCCCCCCCCGATCCGCCAACACGCCCCCCTACCATAGACATGAATGGAGGGGGTGTGGTATAACATCACAAGGGGTGTGGCCATAACAAAAGGATCACAGCCTCCGGCTCCGAGCATTCTGGACAAAATGTTCAGAGTACCCCTTTAAGCCATCCATCAGGCAGCAAGTGTTTAACCCCTTAAGGGCGCAGCCCTTTTTGCCTCAAGGACGCAACCAATTTCCTTTTTTCCTTTTTGTCTTTTCCTTCTCCCTTTTGAGAATGATGAGTGAATACAGGCACCACAACTGTTTTAAATGGCGTGATCAATACTGATCACAGCATCTGAAGGGTTAAAGGGGTATTCCAGGCCAAAACTTTTTTTTTTACATCAACTGGCTCCGGAAATCCTTGCAATAGTTATTAGCTTGTGAAGTTGAGTGGTTTTTTTCTGTCTAACTGCTTTCTGATGACTCACGTCCCGGGAGCTGTGCAGTTCCTATGGGGATATTCTCCTATCATGCACAGCTCCCGGGACGTGACATCATCATTGAGCAGTTAGACAGAAAACTTCAGAAGCTAATAACTATTGGAAGGATTAAGATTTTTTAATAGAAGTAATTTACAAATCTGTTTAACTTTCCGGAGCCAGTTGATATATAAAAATGCCTGGAATACCCCTTTAATGGCGGACATCAGCCGTATCACTGATGTCTGCCATTAGCGGTGAGGTACTAGCTGCTCATAGCACCCGGGACGTGACGTCTATGAAGTGAGCACAGCTCATGCATTTGCTTCATAGTCGTAATGTCCCTTAGGATGTAAATGTATTTCCTGGTGCTTTAAGTACCAGGGCACCAGGTCTTACATTTCCATCCAATGTTGTTAAGGGATTAAAGCAGTGTTTCTCAACCAGGATTCCTCCTGTTACAAAACTACAACTCCCAGCATGAGTTGGGAAGCCTTCACATGCACAGATTGTTTTAACATTTGAAATGCTTGGCAAGAGATTATTATGGCTTTTTTTGCAATGGTTCTTTGCGGTGCTTTTTATTTACAAGCATCTTCAGTGGCATTCTTTGTTTTAAAACATTTAAAAGTGTACCTGTCACTTTAAAATACTTTGAACATGTCTTAGAATCATGTTAAAATTTCTGATTGGTTGGGGTCTGGATAGTTAGACCCCTATCAATTTCCAGACTGAGTAGGGGGAAAGAAGCACATTGCAGAGCGCTTCACTCTCCTCTCTCCCCACTAAAATAATTTGTTATAGACTTTAACATCTGCATACTGTGTTACAAACACCATGCAAAACAATGTAAAATCCAGCCTGAAGGAGATTTTCTAGATTTCTGATTTCCTTTTGGTTTATGGATTCTGCTTTAAATCTTATATTCACTCTATATTTTAGATTTACAGGTTTGCTATTTTTGTTGACAAGATCACGGTTATGCTGTTGTGGTACTTATCCTTCCATTTTGCAGCACCCGTTCTTCAGTTACCTGTAGGCAACTCTGATTTTAGAATGAATTCACATTAGGTTTTACTGTTGTCAATAAAATTGTTATATATTTTATTGGAAAAACTTGGTTATGCTTCTTTTGATGCTTTATATATATATATATATATATATATATATATATATATATATATATATAAAATGGATTTGTATTGAAGTATTATACTGTATATTTGATGTTCTGCAACTGTTTCATGCAGCTGTAAAAAGCAAGAACAAAATGTCAATTGTTATTACAGTGCCTGCAGTTTCTTGGTAAACAGAGTAATCACACAGAACAACAGAATAATGCTGAAAAGAATGGAAACAAGCAACACTATTCCTTCCATAACTGCTGCAGAGTGTTTTATTGTAGTAACGGGTGACAAGTACATTTAGGTGCTGTTAGATCTTCATGTACTCTACCTTTGTAAGCCTTTCTCTTCTGTGCTCAGTTATTTGTACTGCAGACCTCTCCTTTCTAATTCCCCAGCAGGAACCTGTTCATTGTACAGATCCCACCAGTAACATATATAAAACGTGTATGGTAGGTAGTTAGATACCCCCTAATAATGTGAGTGGGTAGAACATCTGTATGATAGGTAGGTATTCCCCCTACTTAGTTGATGGGTAAGTGAACCCTTCCCTTATATAGTAGGCATATAGGAGCTAAGTAGGCCCCTAATATAGTCGGATCATATTAGGTTGGTAGACCCCACATATAGTAGGTATATTGTAGGTAGACAGATTCCTGTTTAAAACATAGGTAGATCCCCATATAGTAGGTATATATTAGACAACCCATTTACTATCTTGGGAGACCCCCTAAAGTAAGCATATAGAGGGGCATTTACTAATCTTTTACTATGTAGTCTGGTTTTTATCCTGTTTTTTTCTACTTCATTTTTGACTATGTGCGACAAATTTACTAAATTGTTGCACGGCATTAATAAATTTGGTACACATAGGCAAAAGTGGGAAATTTACTTCATGTAGTAGAAAAAATAGTCTGTTCCTTTTTCCTGCTGAATAGGTTTGGCTGCTAGGTTTCCTTCTAGATCTTTTGTTTTTGAGTTTTTTTTTAGCTTTTTCACCACATCTAAATAATTCAATAACTACAGTGGTCCCTCAAGTTACAATATTAATTGGTTTCAGGACAACCATTGTAAGTTGAAACCATTGTATGTTGAGACCATAACTCTATTGAAACGTGGTAATTGGTTCTAAAGGCACCAAAATGTCATCCAAAATAGGAAAAAGTGACAAAGAAAAATAAGTAGATAGCTAATATAGATAAAGCAAATCCTTACATATAAAAGTAATAAAGATCTGCTGGGAGCTGTAAATCACTGTCTATGTCAGTGTTTCCCAAGCAGGGAGCCTCCAGCTGTTGCAAAACTATAACTCCCAGCATGCCTGGACAGCCAAAGGCTGTCCGGGCATGCTGGGAGTTGTAGTTTTGCAAAAGATGGGGCCACCCTGCTTGGGAAACACTGGTCTATGTAGAGGACAGGAGCGTCTTCAGGGGTCCTGTACAGTAATGTCCCAAACAAATAATGGAGTCGCCCTCACCTGGTATCCAAAAGAGCAGCTAACCCTGATACAGGTAAAGTGTACAGAACATGTAATACCAGACTCCAGTCAGTGCATACACTTCAGTAATTCAGGGGTTTTACCAGTGAATGCCCATTCTGATTGGTTGGTTCTTCCAGCCATTGACATGTTTCACAGATCTGGACTGTCTGTACATTGTATGTTGAGTCTGGTTTCAACTTACGATGGTCCAGAAAAGACCATTGTATGTTGAAACTATTGTATGTTGAGGCCATTGTAAGTTGAGGGATCACTGTAAATTGTAGTCATGGCTCAGAAGTGGTAAACGGCGTTTAGTGTGTGTGTGTGTGTGTTTATTAAATTTTTTTAACACAGTTTTTTTCTCCCTAAATGTACTTACACTTTATTTTTTGGGTTACTTCTTCAACAGATCTGTGTATCCTTTGGACTCCTTCAGATTCGGTGGACTACTTCGACGACCAGCGTTTTTCTTTGCTTGATGTTAATAAAATGGTTAACGAGGGCTTGTGGGAGACTGTTTTTTTGTAATAATTTTTTTTTTAAACCTGTTGTGTTTTTTTTAATTTTACTTTACTAGACAGGCTTAGTAGTGGAAGCTGTCTTATAGACGGAGTCCGTTACTAAGCCGGGCTTAGCGTTAGCCACAAAAACAGCTAGCGCTAACCCCCAATTATTACCCCGGTACCCAACAACAGGGGTGCCGGGAAGAGCCGGTACCAACAGGCCCGGAGCGTCAAAAATGGCGCTCCTGGGCCTAGGCGGTAACAGGCTGGCGTTATTTAGGTTGGGGAGGGCCAGTAACAATGGTCCTTGCCCACCCTGGTAATGTCAGGCTGTTACTGTTTGGTTGGTATTTAGCTGAGAATAAATAGAGGGACCCTATGCGTTTTTTTTAATATATTTAATTATTTATAAAAAAAAAAAAACGCATAGGGTCCCCCCCTATTTTCATTCTCAGCCAAATACCAACCAAACAGTAACAGCCTGACGTTCCCAGGGTGGGCGAGGACCATTGTTACTGGCCCTCCCCAGCCTAAATAACGCCAGCCTGTTACCACCTAGGAACAGGAGCGCCATTTTTGACGCTCCAGGCCTGTTGGTACCGGCTCTTCCCGGCACCCCTGTGGCGTTGGGTACCGGGGTAATAATAGGGGGTTAGCGCTAGCTGTTTTTTGTGGCTAACGCTAAGCCCAGGTTAGTAATGGACTCCGTCTATAAGACAGCTTCCACTACTAACCCTGTCTAGTAAAGTAAGGAAAAAACACAACAGGTTTTTAAAAAAATGTTATTACAAAAAACACTCCCCCACAAGCCCTCGTTAACCATTTTATTAAAATCAAACAAAGAAAAACGCTGGTCATCGAAGTAGTCCACCGAATCCGAAGGAGTCCACAGGATACACGGATCTGAAATGAGAAGAAAAAAAAATAGGTTAGTACATTTATTATCACCTGCTCACACATCTCCCGCCCCGCACGACTACAACTGCCAGCATGCTCTTACAGTAAGGACATGCTGGGAGTTGTAGTTGTGTGGTGCAGGAGATGTGTGGGCAAGTGACAAGCTTGTCCCCTGCCCCCAGCTGCAGAACTACAACTCCCAGCATGCTCTTACAGTAAGGTGGGGCGGAGGCCGGGCACAGTGTTTCCCAACCTGGGACTTGTAGTTTTGCAACATCTGGAGGCACCCTGGTTGGGAAACACTGTTTTAAGCCAGTGTTTCCCAACCAGGGTGCCTCCAGATGTTGCAAAACTACAACTCCCAGCATGCCTGGACAGCCAAAGGCTGTCTAGGCATGCTGAGAGTTGTAGTCTTGCAACATCTGGAGGCACTCTGGTTGGGAAACACTATTTTAGGCCAGTGTTTCCCAACCAGGGTGCCTCCAGATGTTGCAAAACTACAAGTCCCAACATGCCTGGACAGTCAAAGGCTTTCTAGGCATGCTGGGAGTTGTAGTCTTGCAACATATGGAGGCAACCTGGTTGGGAAACACTGGCCTAAAACAGTGTTTCCCAACCAGGGTGCCTCCTCATACGGCCTCCATGCTCCCCCCCCCCCTTGTCTCCCGCCCGCGCCGCTCAGCTCCCGCTGCTACAAGACTACAACTCCCAGCGTGTCCTCACTGTAAGGGCATGCTGGGACTTGTAGTCTTGCAACAGCAGACAGATGGGAGTTGTGTGGCGCTGGCAGGTGAGAGGGGTGGGATGTAAATCACTGTAGTGTCCCGGTAGCGCAGTGAGGGTAGCGGGGAGAAAGTATGTCGGAGCCCGGGCGGCAGTAGCTTTTCCTGCTCCATGTTGGAGCTGGAGTAAATTTAGTCATTTTTACGGCCGTTGCGACAGTTTATTGCGCAACTGCGACTGTCTCAGTTAATAAATTCCTGACCACTGCAAGTCAAAACTGAAAACTTGTGTAAATTAAGCAGGAAAAAAAATTTGACTTTCTAGCTCTTGCTAGAGAAAGTCGCACAAAAAATAGGGTAGGCGCAATTGCGACAATTTTGCGCCAAAAATAGTCAGAAAAAAATGACTAAACCCCTTAGTAAAAGCCCCTAAATCTATTTAGGTAGACCCCATGTAATAGGTAGGTAGGCACCCCATTTAGTAGATGGTTTATAGGTCCCACTTCTGCCCTCTTTGAATTAACAAAAATAAATACATTGAAACTTACCTTTCCCTATTTCCACACTAAGCAGTTAAGTTCTGCATAGAGCCTGGTGTAGATAGTGCAGTGCAGTGATGAAACTACACTGTAGAGAAGCTGACATCCTCAGCTGAAGTCAATGGCTCTCCACTTAACCAATGTTTTCAACTGCAGGAGCATCCTGAGGACCCAAATATAGTTAAAAGCATTGCTCATCTGGCAGTGGTGTTGCTAGGGTTGGTGTCACCCGATGCGGTACAAAAATTGTGTCATCGTCCGTCCCCCCCAAAAAAAAAAACTCATACCCCACAAATATTTTTTTTTTTAGCCAGCTGTGACAGACGTCAGTGGTGTAGCTCATTTTGGATAATTATTTACAGTATAATAATCAAATATACCAATTGCCACAGAATAGGACAGTGCTAGAGAAGTTTTAACCATTTAAAACTAAAGCTCCCAGTATGACCTAAGCAGCGGTTATTCCCTATAGTCTTCCCTTATCTAATTCAGATGGTACAGACCACCATGACTTCATCCAGCAAAATCTTCTCTCTGCAGAACGTGATGCTCAAATGGCATTGGCTTCTAATCCGCAATATGAAAAAAATTATAATTTTAACCCTGCTACACACTGTGCTCTCTGAGTATAATACTGCTACACACTGTACCGTCTGAATATAATAATGCCATACACTGTACCCTCTAAATATAATACTACCACACACTGCACTCTTCAAATATAATACTACCACACACTGAGCCCTCTGAATATAATACTACCACACACTCTACGCTCTAAATATAATACTAATACACTGTACCCTCTGAATATAATACTACCACAAACTGTATCCTGTCCTGTGCCCTCATCTACACTGTACCCTTTGAATATAATATTGCCACTACAGTATCTACACCAGGCTCTATGCAAAACTTATCTGCTTAGTGTGGAAATATGGAAAGGTAAGTTTCAATGTATTTACTTTTGTTAATTCAAAGAGGGCATTATAAAGGAGAAGTGGAACCTATAAACCATCTACTAAATGGGGTGTCTACCTACCTATCACATGGGGTCTACCTAAATTATAAATACATATAATTCCCCCTGTCATGTTTCACATATAATGCCCCCTGTCCTGTGTCCCTCACATATAATGCCCCATCATATGTGACAGCATAAGTGAGTGAACTTTGGCCAAGAGAGAGATGTGGATGCTTAAATATGCTAATATATACACTGATACAAAACTCAAAAAAACTATCAAAAAATAACATGATGATTTTGACATGATAACTAACCTCCCCTTTTTGTCAAATGTAAAAACCAATGTACTTCCGTGTAATAAACAGAACTCCTTGGGGCAGCTCCTTGGCCAGTATGCTGAGAAGGAGATATTATACCAACATTCTTTCTGGTGTGTATTCCTTGTGCCGGCACTCAGCAGTATACAGCAGTCACTCACATTTTAAGGCCAAACCAGAAGCAATCCTTAACAATATGTGCCCCTCTCATATAATGCCCCCTGTGATGTGCCCCTCACTTATAATGCCCCCTGTCATGTGCTCCTCTCATATAATGCCCCATCATGTGCCCCTCACTTATAATGCCCCTGTTCTGTGCCACTGGCATAAAATGCCCCCTGTTCTGTTGCCCTTACATTAAATGCCCCTTGTAATGTGCCGCTCAGATATAATGCCCCCTGTAATGTGCCCCTCAGATATATTGCCCCTGTATAATGCCCCCATAGTGCCCCAAACATAGTAAAAAAAACAACAACAATTATACTTACCTAATCCACGTTCCCAGGAGCAGGCCTCTCCCTTGCTTCTGTCTTGCAGCGTGTGACCCTGTGGGACGGGATCTTCGGCAGGTGCGATGACATCACTTCATTGTGCCGGCCTGGCTTGGATCGCGTCCCTGCGGCTCACCCGCTGCAAGCCAAAAGTGTCTGCAGCGTGTAAGTGAAGGGTGGAGCGGAAGCTGACATCTCCCGCTCCACCATTCTAGTGTATTGCCTTTGCGTTCCCACAGGCAGTACACTTGCTTGCGTTGCTGGGTGACACCATCGCGGGATTACTTCCTGCTTGATGGTGTCACCTCCTTGGGGGGTATCACCCAGTGCACCCTGCGTAATTTTTCACTTATTCACAGATTTGTTTTCTGTCATTTTCAGCAACTGTACATTAACTTTTGTTGAATAGCGAATAGTGTTTTAAGACTAGTGTTCAATGAAGTGAAGACTAAAAGTTTTAACTTTATAATGTTCTTTATTTGCAAATTCTGTTTCCAAGCTGAAACTCTATAGACAATTTTAAGGGGATATTTGGAATTCAATTTTATTACTGGCCTTTCCTTTGGACAAGGTATCAATATCAGGTCAGTGGAGATCAGGGCAGTGGCTGTACCTGGTACTTCAGCTTTCTGCAGCTTAGTCCTACTTAAGAGATATGTGCTGCAATATAAAGCACATAGGGGCGCCTTTGCCTTGAGGCCATTTGTATTAGTGGCAATTTGTATCAGGGCCCAGACCCCCACCCCCTCCCCCCAATGCTGTATTATGGTAGGTAACATACTGTTACCCTTTTAAATTACTTCTACCCCACCGAGTAGATTACTGCAGCTCTGTCCCCTTGTTTGCTGCTCTGTCTTTGTCCTCCAGCATGTGGAGGGGCATGTGACCATACAATGTTACTCAGCGTCCTTCACTGCACTGGTTATGGTTTTTAAGGCACAATCCCCCAGATTTACCAATGAATGTCTACAGTAGAGCTATTTTCCCACGTTTATTTGGGTGGTGGGTTTGACTAGCGTGCATCTTATTTATCAACAAGGTGCAGCAGGATGATGAATTTTGCGCTGCTCTGCTTTGGTGGGAAACGCTCTACCACATAAAGTTTTTCTAGACACTTGTGATGGAGGGAAGAAGACACTTTCCCGGGCCATGAATTTGGCAGGTTAGGTGTTTTTACTTACTTTCACAGAGCTGCCGGAACATTTTTACTTGCATTTTAGATGCTACAATCAAATTTGATTATGGTGTCTAAGGGGTTATAGCTGTGCATCACCATGATCGCTGATGTCTGGCATTAGAGATGGGGCCTGGTGGAAGATAGCCACCAGGACCACCCAGCTATGACCTGCGCTCTGCTCCTGAGCACGTGTCATAGAAGAGGAGTGGGACGCTGTCTTCCACAAGAGGTTAAAGGTGGAATTGTGGAAGGTATAAGTGATTTGCATGCCTACTGGTAGGTGGTGTAGCTTTGCACCTAAAAATAAGTACCTTTGCGCACAAAATAGCAACTTTTGATAAAAGTCGCAGATGATAAATACGTGACCACTGCATGGTCAAAAAGAAAAAGTTCTATGGGTAGGCAAAAAGAGTGAAACTGTCTATATCAAAAGGTGCATAAAAGTTGCTAAATATACTGCTTGCACATGAACTGCGGCAAAACATAGACAAAAAAATGCTCTAAAAGCAATGATAAATCTCCCCCAATGTGTTCCTACAGAAGAGGCTAGGTGATGTTACATAGGTCACATCCTGGATGAGATCACTGCATAGACAGCATGAATTACTGATTAAGGGGGTGGAGCTACGGTAATCTACTCATTGGGGTAATCTAACAGGGGAAAAGTTTGTCACCAACTTAAATCATGCATTCTTTGAAAAAAAATTGGGAGTAGCCAACCCATTTAACCCTTTATGACCCATGACTATATTTACCCACAACATACCTGGCGGGCACCAGCTGCGGACACCAGCCAGTAATAAACTGACATCAGAGTTCACTCTGATGCTGGTCATTAACTGTTTAAAAAACAATAAAATCTATAGAAATTGTGGCATTTAAACATTTTTAGAGTGCATCCCTGGTGTTCAGTGGTCCCATCAGACCCCATCATCAGGTGCCAATTAGTTGTTGGGGCAGCCCTGACTCACCTATTGATGCAGCCTGCCTATGGCTGATCTAATAGATCAATGTAATGCATTGGCAAATTTAATTTGAAAGTAACCTGGGCCAAACTGATATGCTGGAGCAGATTTATTATATATGTATGCCACATTTATGACACAGTAGAGTGAGGAGAATATAATGCATGCATCACTGGGGGAGAGGTTATAGGGGTACTCCGTCCATAGAGATCTTATCCCCTATCCAAAGCATAGGGGATAAGATGTCTGATCGCGTAGGTCCCGCTGCTGGAGAACCCTGCGATCTCGACTGCGGCACCCAGACATGCAGTGCACGGAGCAAATTTTGCTGCGTGCCAGATGACTGGCGATGCGGGGTGGAGGCTCCTGATGTCACGGTCACTCCCCGCTCGTGACGTCACAGCCATGTATTGAGGAGGCGTGGCCATGACGTCATGAGCAGAGCGTGGCCGTGACGTCACAAGCCTCCGGCGCTGCCCCCGACGCTCTAAACGAACAGCTGGTGCAGCGGGACCCCTGAGATCAGACATCTTATCCCCTATCCAAAGGATAGAGGATAAGATGTCTAGGGGTGGAGTACCCCTTTAATGCAACATATTAGTGTTAATAAATGTCTACCAATATGCTGGGTCTGAGGGGGTTGGTACAAGACACTTGGATTCTCCCTTTGAATTTCACATATCACAATGAAGACTGTATATCTGTACAATTCTTTAAAGACTTTAAATAAGATGTTGCATCTAATTCTCTATATACAAATAAATATGTTCACGTTAAGCTGTTCCAAATGTTCTGTTACTTATAATGAACAAAATGTTATAATGATTGGATTTGATACATGTAGACGGACATAGAGCCATAGCTCAGACTGACAACATACCGCCTACCTAGTATTGTGTCATTGGATACGGCTAGATATACATCAATTGCTGTATATTTCTCTCTAGTTTTCTGTATAAAATGCAGCATGTTAATCAGGCAGTAAATTGCTCACAGGTGATTCCATTCAGTTAAACAGCACTTCTTGTAAAGTCTAATCCTGTACCCAGATTTTTATGTGCTTGTTCTTCATTAGCCATCTGTTCAGGAATGTGATTTCTTTTGGTTTCTGAAAATTCCAGGTGCTAGACTCAATAACATAGGTAAAGCTGGAATCAGAGGACTTGTTTATTATAATACTAAGTGCGACATTGCAGTAACGCATATTTAAAGGATAAGCAGCTGTCACGCGGCAGCATCGATTTAGGCGAGCTTACAGAAAGTTACACAATGCTGCTCAAATGCATTGTGTATCTGTAAGTGGTAATTTTTTGCTTTGATGATTTGCTTGTTTATTACAGTATCCATTATGTGATAAGCATACCTGTCAACACAATCCATTTCACCAGGGACACATGAATGTGTTTCCTCTAAGCTGGATGAACCAGAGCTGCAGTGAGAAATGCATAGTGATTTAATTAAACTTGTATTAACAGTTGATATGTAAAGGGTTAAATGACTCCTCCTTAATGATGAGATATATTTCAGTACTTACAAGAATTGTAATAAAAAAATGTCTGTGTTTTAGGCATTTTAAACTGATTTATTCCTTTTAAGTTGTGTGTCTTGTCTGTGCGTCAAAGGAGTTATCCACCATAAGTTGACTTTAGTACTTATCTGCCAGACAAGAGAAATTGGAATGTCCAGTGCAAAGGGAATCCAATGGAGCAGTTTATTGATTAAAACCTCACTACATGGATGTAGTGGGAACAGGTGACGCATTTCAGCCCACCTATTGAGCCTTAGTCATACAAGGTGCATGTATCAAAGAAAGTCTTTTATATAGGGCAGAGCACACCGGGAACTTCCCCAGAAAATAGGGGGGGCGGGACCCGGTATGAACTATCCTCCCCATTTGTACAGGTGAAGGAAGGCCTGTGAATGAGGCCACAGCTCCACCCGACAAATCGGGGATAACAAAAAGTACAAGAATATACAAAATACAAGATTAGATAAAAGCACATAAATTGGACTGGATGCATATTTAAGAGGAATATATAGAAACAAAATGTACATGCATACATATTCAACATTTATTTTGCACATCATAAAACATGATTAAGAAAATATGCTCATCCATAGACCAAAATGCTTCAATAAAGGCTTGAATTCTGTTCCTCTTATTTCAAGTACATGCGGTATTGTATAATAAAATAGACTAAACATAAAACCGCATAGCTAATAGTTAACTTGAAAAAAGACAGAAGAAAAAGACGAAGAAACAGATGAAAGAACACTGGAGGTAGTACAACTGTATGTATAAGTAAATATGTGCATCCATACTCATTATAATAATATTTATGGTATTTACATGCAGAAGCAATGGAATACAACAGAAATCAAAAATAGAAATATATATATAGGTTATGGAAAAATTATTAGGATTGACAACAGGAGGGACACCATCCCCACACTGATTCTAATAATGTAAGATGGTGTCCATTCTCTTATTCAATCCTTTAGGGACTCGACTGTCTAATCTCAAGATCCAATAGACCTTTCGGTCCAAGAGCTTTTGTTTAGTATTGCCCCTCTAATGGGGGGTGTAACCCGTTCTAATCCCTGTAGTATAAGTGATGATGTGTTACCTTGATGTTCCTCCACACAGTGCCGGGACACCATTGACACATGTCTTGAATGTCTTGTCCGAGATGTGTTTGCGCATACGAACCTTTAGTGGGGTGGTCGTACACCCTACGTATTGTACTTCACATTCTTTGCATGTAAAGACGTAAACTACATTGGACGTGTTACAATTTATATACTGTGATATTATGTTTTTCTCCTGTTGATGTGGACACAACAGAGCTCGAATTACACATATATTTACATCATGTACATATTGTGTGTCCACATTTATAGGAGCCAGTATGGCGGAGCCAGGTGGATTGCTGAATGTGTGTGTGTTCCAGGAAAAGACTAGGGGAAATGCATTGACCTATTGTGGGAGCTCTTCATAATACACATCTATACCCCTGTGACAAAACTCCCTTAAATGCGGGGTCACTGGTAATAATAGGCATAAAATTATGTATGATATCCCACATTTTGCGGTATTCATTGCTGTATCGAGTAGAGAACACCACATGTGAGATTTTGTCTTTCACTGTAAGTTTAACACTACGGAAATCAGTTGGAAGGATAAGTGTATTGCGATCCTTATGTTTAGCAATAACTTTCCCTCGATCAATGTCCCATGTGGGGTAACCCCTTAGTAAAAGACACTCCTGTATCTGTGAGGCTTCTCTCTCAAAATCAGAGTCCGCAGAGCAATTCCTGCGGGCTCTGACCATTTCTCTCACAGGTAAATTCCTTAACACATGAGGGGGATGGCAAGAAGTGGCATGTAAGATGGAATTCACTGCCATGTTTTTTCTGTATGTACAGGTTCTGATTTGACCACTATCCCTACATCCCATCAAGCAAAGGTCCAAAAAATTCACAGTTTCCTCCTCACAGGAAACCGTGAATTTGAGGTTGTGGACATTGTCATTCAAATAAAGATTAAAGTCTGGTATGGTCGCCACCCCCGATCCCCAAATGAGGAGGAGATCGTCTATGTAGCGACCATACCAGACTATAAATGACATAAATGGATTCAATGAGGAGAAGATTGTCCCCCTCTCCCACCAACACATGTATATGTTGGCGAGAGAGGGGGAAAACTTCACCCCAATTGAAGCTCCAGTAACCTGGAGGTAAAATTGTTTGTTAAACATGAAAAAATTATGATGGAGCAAAAAGTCCACCACCTGGAGAATATACTCCCATAGGTGCACATCGGTGTCAGAGGAAGAGAGCTGGGTTCACGTCTACATACCTGCAACTTATCTGCCAGATAGTAATGAACATGCTTAGGAAGGGTGCGTGCTTGTCTTGGGGCTAAATGGCTATGTTGTGAGTCCACTATTACACTGCTGCTTTTTCTTTGTGAAATGGCTATTTACTGTTGGAGTTCCCTCCCTCCAACTACAAGTTCCAGGATCCCGAGTGAGGTCACTTCTCTCCCTCCCACACATCAGTCACCCCATCCTTTACAGTACACCTGCTCTATGCATGCTGTTCGTGAAACTATAATTCACTGCAGCCCTGTGGAGAATGATCTCCTTCCCACCTAGTGGTCACTCCACCCATTGAAGCAGACAGGCTCCTTTTAAGATCACACTGCAGCCTGAGAAAACCTGAGACAACACTCATTTTGTATGCTATTAAAGATAAACATCAGGGCAAAGATCACCTTAGAATTGCTAGACCATCCATTAATCACAGGTACAGACACTATCTTATGAACAACACTAATTTTACAGCCTCTGTAGCATAGTCAAATAAAACAAATCCTGGAATACCCCTTTAAATCTGGGCAATAGAGTGATGATAGGAGCCATTTTTGCTTGTTCTTTTTTACTGGTTAAAAGCAGTTGCACAAGATTCCTGTCCATTTCACATTGGTGGCATTGCAGTGTAGAGATGGCCATTACACCTGCCATAAAAAGTCTCCCTTTGGGTACCAAGAGAAGGAGCATGTGAGAAAGCAAATGTAGCAGAGCAAAAGAGGTAGATCAGGGACACTTGTTCCCCAACAAAGCCTGGACAGTGATAGAGGAACAAAGAAGGTAGCATGTCTGGGAACACTAAACTATTGTAGAAACCGTCTGAGCGACGCAGATGCTCAATCTAGCTCTGTGACATTTACCAGATGTTTGGAAGAGGTTGGGTCTGTAAGCCAGGTCATCTTCACAAAGTAAGAATTTTCATGTGTGAAGCTTGGGTTTTACCTCCAAGAGAAAAGAAAGGGAAAAAGAACTCCACTTGACAAGATATCAGTATGGACATTACTGTTGGGCACAGGAGCCAACGGCACAGACTGATTAGTGCTAAGATACTTTTAACATCACAGAATCATGGAGGAACTGCAAGATGAGAGCTGTAAACTGATAACTGCTGGGCATAGTTTGATGCTAGAACTTGTGGTGTCTATGTTGAATATTGTAGGTTATATATTCTGTCTGACCTAAACATGGACTGAAGGGTGCATTGCCCATGGGGCCTAGACAGGAACTAACGCCTGCAGTGCAGGAAATGTCTGCTTCAGGAGCAAACTGTCCTAGAGATGGTCTTTGGTGGAGCCTATCATGCCCTTCTCAGTTCCTGATGTTTATTAAAAGACAAAGGCCCTTATTTACTATTGCAAACCCGACATGTTTTGTCGGGTTGTGCGCCAGATTCAGGAATTCTGTCTGCCCCAGAATGTGCGCCAGAATTAAAAGAAAACCCGACTAACTCTCCATTTTACTAAGAAAACCTGGAAAAGGGTGTGGCTGTTGGGAAAAGGAGCGTGTGGTCACTGAAAAGGAGTGTGTTCCTTACATTTTCACAAAAACCCAACATATTTACTAAGGTTTCCCCAAAAATTGTGGTGGATTTCAGCTGAGGAAAACCAGACAGATTAGAGCAGGTGTAAAAAAAAAAAAAATGTAGGGAAAGTGGAAAATATTGGGAAACCTTAGTAAATACCATGGAAAAAAATTGTAGGGAATTAAAACCCACAAAGAACCTACACAAAACTCTTAGTAAATCAGGGCCAAAGTGTTATATGTAAAACCTGAAGAAGAGATTATTTGTTTGTAATATGACTATCTCTCAGTCCTGAGACCTGAGACAGTACTGTCACGCTTCACTCCTTGTCTGGACATGTCAAAGGTTTATGCAAATTACAGTAATGTTTTAAGAATCCAATTGACACAATTCTTAGTGTGGAAAAAATGTGCAATGGAAATAAAAGCTACTTATTAGTAGCAGATGGCATACAAACACTTAGGGGCACTTTTAGCAAAAGTAAGAACACAATTTTACAAACTAAACAGAATATATTTACAATGCAACAAATGATGCCAAATGTAAAAATAGTACAAATTAGATGACATTATTTTATGCAATGCACAACATTTTATTCTCACGTCTGGCTGTTA
The DNA here is from genome assembly GCF_029499605.1 of Hyla sarda. Taxonomy (NCBI): domain Eukaryota; kingdom Metazoa; phylum Chordata; class Amphibia; order Anura; family Hylidae; genus Hyla; species Hyla sarda. The sequence continues at coordinate 272,586,543 of NC_079193.1, read as the reverse complement.
TTTTTGTATGTCTGTTCTTATTCACCAAAAGTTTTCTAATCTATAATAAATATGCTGGAACCTTCAGAAATAATTAAGCCACTTTGATGCATCATCTTATTTTACTTTGTGCCTGAACAAAATGGAAATGGATTCACATCTTTCACAAATATGGTACATGTTACCATTTATTCCATAAAAATATATTTTTAGTTATTCCTGCCGCATTTTTTTCTATAAATGTCTCATTTTCCTAATAATTTTCTATCTATTTCTTCAGAGATCAGTCTCCTTTAGATACGAAATATTATACAAATAACAATATACACATTGATTACATATAATGACAGTTTTTATCCTAAAACCTTTTTCCATGAACAAGCAGCCTTTCAGTTCACTATGGCCTAGCGTGGTACACCAAAGCTGTTATTAAAATCAATGTTGCAGTACACTTGGCAGCATTATCATTATGCTTTGATGCTGGTTCTATGTGTCAAGCCATTTACTTTTACGACACTTGTAGGGCTTTAGGACATAGTATCCCAGCATGCTAATGCCTGTAGGCTGTTCTTCAACATGGAGAGGCCTAAAGTCCTACAATATCAGTTCAGTGATTCCAATGCCTAGGCGAAGCCACCAGTGGTGCACCCCTACTGAGTTCATATAAAAACGGTTAATGTGTGTGCGTCTTTGCAGGCACTGGGTGAGCCTTATACATTCTTGATAAAAATTCCTCCACTTATATCAGAAACACTATTGATGTATAAGGTCTTCGAAGTGAATCAGTGGGCTGAACGCTGCGGCTGTGCTGTCTCCTTTGCATGTAATTGACAGGTATACGCCAGTCTTGGCTTGACTTTCTTTTAATGTGCTTTATATACATTGTTATTATGGTTATGCTGCTGTGACGAATTGTCATAAGTGGCCCGCATAGAAATCAAAGTGGTCACCTCGATGCAGTCATTAGACAGAGAACTGGTTACAGGTGGATGGTAGTTGTTTTCAAATGGTCTCCGTAAGAGCAATATATTATTGTCCCACGTAATAACCAATGAACTCAGACAAGTAGCCTTGCAGGATTGAGCACTACATGCTGATTCACTTGCTTACAGAAACATACATATGCATTTTATATAGTTTCTGAATCCCCTTCTGTATTATTTGAGACATGAAAAGCTAATAGCACAGTGGGTAATCATGCCATTATCAGGTTACAATGTAGTAAAGCCTATTCAAACGATGATTACATATGTTAATGAGTGTGGTTATAATGCACTACACAGCACATTACCTTCATAAATATAATTGTTTATGCACTGTAATGAGGGGATAGAATGCCCCAAAACTAATGGCATTCACCGAATTGTTATTTATTGCTATAAAAGACTGCCATTAGACAAAAAATCTTAGAATGCCACTTACTGTATGTGTTCCGAATTTTTTTTTTTTTTTTTAAAGCTGCCATTCAGCTCTCCCTCCTTCTGACACGGAGAAGGAAAAGCAGTGAGACTTTGCACAGAATTCCATCTTAATGCTTTGCTTTACCGGCAGAAGCAGGAGGTGGGTTCATTTACAGAGTTTAATGAAGGTCATTAAGTTTTACCCCTCAGTCAGGGTTAATGCATTACCTGGCAACCAAAATCGGATCTCACATCGGAACATTGGCTGTGAACCAAACTACTCAAACACAACCGTAGTATGAAATTGCCCACTGGGATGGAGGGAAAAAAAAGGGTTGAAATCAGCATAGACACAATCTCAGTTCAATGTGATTGTCTATTCACAGATATCCAGGAGAAGCCCATAATGTTAGAAAATCATTGTATGGCTTCCTTAAAAATAATCTCAGAGCATGAATATGTTTGTTGCATTGTACTGTACCAAATAGTTTTCAATTTACACGGCTGGCATTTAAGGGTGTGTGCCACCTGCCATTACTAAAGTGGGCATCACTGGCGTGATAGCATGGGCACCTGGAGTTTACACAGCTGGTCTCACACTTGGTGTCTGTACAGATGGAAATACAGCTGTACATAATGAAGCTTCATTTCCAAGTTATTTATGAGCAGTGTTTTATAGCCAATTGTCTAGCGGAGTTATTTGTACATGTTATGAAATGTACCCTTTATTTGGTCACTTTATGATACACCATAAGGGCAAAGGTATTAGAGATTTATATGTACTGTAAGTATGCTATGTTATATCTTTTTTATTTACACAGTTATTTTGCTAATCCAATTCATATATCAGTATTAGGATGTTTCACTCTGCGGTGACATCACCATAACCCCAGCTGCTTGTGTATGTATATGTATATATATATATATATATATATATATATATATATATATATATATACATAAAAAAAAAAAAATATATATATATATATATATATATATATATATATATATATATATACATATATACATACACTCCGTTTTCACCCAGTAACATACACTTTTGCTATAGTGGTTCTACCTTTGCTGAAAAGGACCATTGTTATCTGACTATACAGAGGATTTGAGTCACAAAAAGAAAGCATTCATCACTGTTAAGTTGAAGAATTTAATCAGCACATAATATTGGAATTATGTAGGTAAAACAAGAAGGCGCTTAACTCCTTTATGACCCAGGAAATGTTTTTCTTTTTTTGGCTCACATTTTTCCCCTCACATTCTTAGACCCATTACTTTTTTTCCACTGACAAAGTTACGTTAGGGCCTATTTTATGTGAGACATGTTTTACATTTCATTGGCACACTTTATTTTATCATATAATGCATTCCAGAGACAGAAAAATATATAAGCAGGGCAAAAATATGGAATTTGACAGTAAAATGTATGGCGCAACAACAAAAAATACTATTAGTGTGGCAAAATTGAAAAGAAAACCGGAATTTAGCAAATCTTGGAAGGTTTTGTTTTCACACTGTACAATTTACATTAAAAATAAAATGCTTTCTTTATTCTGTGGGTCAATAAAATGATACCCATGATTACATACTTTTCTATTATTGTACAGCTTTAAAAAAATCTCAAACGTTTTAACCAAATTAGTCTGTTTAAAATTTGGCTATATACAACTTTTAATAAACTTTTTATAAACTTTTTTTTTGGAATATGATGTGACAAAAAGCATCAATTTTGTACTTTTTTTTTTACATTTACGCCATTCACCATACGGGATAATTAACATTACATTTTAATAGTTCGGACATTTACACACGATTGATACCAAATATGTTTATTCCTTTTTTTTTACACTTTTTGGGGGGTAAAATGGGAATAATGAACGTTTTTATTGGGAGAGGGAATTTCTCACATTTATTAACTTATTCTTTTTTACACATTTTTTTTCACACTTTTTATGTCCCCATAGGGGACTATTTATTGCAATCATCTGATTGCTAATACTGTTCAGTGCTATGCATAGGGCATAGCACTGATCAGTGTTATCGGTGATCTTCTGCTCTAGTCTGCTCGATCTCAGACCAGAACAGAAGACCCCTGGAGACGGCTGCAGATACCGTGATCTGTATTGATCATGGCATCTGAGGGGTTAATGGCAGACATCGGCGCAATCGCCGATGTCTGACATTACCAGCAGATCCCCGGCTACTGATAGCAGCCGGAACCTGCCACGCATCATGCGAGCACCGGTCCGATGATCGTGGTCATGTTCATGATGTAAATGTACGTCATGGTGCGTTAAGTACCACTGCACCATGACGTTCATTTACGTCAAATGTCATTAAGGGGTTAAATTTGAAAAATGGAAAAATAGGGGTGATTAAAATTTTCATTTGGGGGGAAGGGATATTATCAAGCATTTTATCATGCCTTGAAAGCTTTTTTGTACACATTTTTTGGAGTTGGCAGCACGATAAGGAGAACAAATAGTGGCTGAATGGCACAGCCTGGAGTTGGCGGCAGAATGAGTAGAACATATAGTGGCTGAATGACACAGCGTGGAGATTTCAGCAGCATGAGTAGAACATATAGTGGCTGAATGACACACCATGGATGTGGCGGCAGCATGAGGAGACCATATAGTGGCTGAATGGCACAGCTTGGAGTTAGAGGTATCATGAGTAGAACATATAGTGGCTGAATGGCACAATGTGGAGGTGGTGCCACCATGAGGAGACCATATAATGACTGAATGACACAGCCTGGAGTTGGCGGCAGCATGAGGAGAACATATAGTGGCTGAATGGCACAGCCTGGAGTTGGCGGCAGCATGAGGAGACCATATAGTGCCTGAATGGCACAGCCTGGAGTTGGAAGCAGATGAGTAGACCATATAGTGGCTGAATGACACAGCCTGGAGTTGGCGGCAGCATGAAGAGAACATATAGTGGCTGAAGGAGAAAGCCTGGAGGTGGCAGCAGCAGCATCAGGAGTCTTGATAGTTACCCGGTGACAGAGTGGTGCGGTGGGTGGCAATACCAGTACCCAGTGATGAAGGTGGGTGACAAAAGGTCTGACGCGGAGGAATATTTGTAACTGGGGAGCAGTGCCTTAAATCTGTTTGGCACTATACATATTTGTGTTGGTGGTGCACCATGGCTAATCTACTCTGATGCATCAGGCATTAGTGGGTGAAAATCCTGGCCGATCCATGCCTGATTCATCTTCACAAAGGTCAGTCTCTCCACAATTTTCATGGACAGACGAGTTCTCCTTGGGGTGACTATGGCCCTCGCCGCACTAAACACCTGCTCTGATGGCACACTATTGGCCGGGCAGGACAGCTTTTCAAGGGCAAACTCTGCTAGTTGCAGCCACAAATCAAGTTTGGCTGCACAGAAGTCCATTGGATCTTCAAGGTGTGTTGGCATGGGCATGTCAAGGCAGGCAACCACCTGCTGGTTTAGGTCCTGCTCCAGGTCTACCTGCTGCTGATGAGTTGCTTCACTATGCGGGTGAAAAAAGGTACTCATCAGCGACTGTAGGCTCAGGCTGCTGCTGAAGGTACTGCTCCTGCCAGTCTACCTCTCCCCAGTAGCCATGGCAATGGAAAGTGAGGGCTCCCCGAGTCAGACCTGCGAGAGGATAGGCATCGGCCAACTAACTACGTAGGATGTCTCTGTAGTAGGTCAGTTTGTCCTCCCACTCAATGGGTGTAAAAACGGCCCCCATTTTGTGGCAGTAGCGAGGATCCAATAGGGTGGAGAGCCAGAAGTCATCCCGCTGCCGAATGGTGACAATTCAGCGGTCACTGTGCAAGTAAGTGAGCATGCATCATGCCATTTGTGCAAGTGACTCAGAGAGACTCTCAGCCTACATCTCGACTGCATACTGCCAAGGTGTGTCTGGGTCCTCGGTCTCACCTTCCTCATGACCCTTTAGCTCTTCTGGCTGCTTCTGCTCTTCCTCTCCTGTCAGATGACTAGAAAAAAAACCAATTTCGTAAAACCTAAACTGTGCTCCACTGTACCCCTCCTCCTCCTCCTCCTTCAGGTGCCACATCTCCATTGCCCTGACCAGCCATAGTTTCGAACACGTGTTGTAGGAAATGAAGCCGTGGAATGACGTAGTTCATCCCGTAATCCTGGGGACTGATAAATAATGTGGCTTCCTCAAAGGGCCTGAGCAAACGGCAGGTGTCACGTATGAGCTGCCACTGGTTTACATTGAAGTTACACAGGGGAGTTCCCCTATCCGCTTGGATCATCAAAAAATAGGTGATGGCTTTTTTCTGTTCGTATAGTCGGTCCAACATATGGAGGGTGGAATTCCAACGTGTGGCAATGTCGCAAATCAGACTATATTGGGGGATAATGTTCTGATGCTGCAGCTCAAGGAGGGTGTGCTTTGCGGTGTACGAGTGGCTGAAGTGCATGAAAAGTTTCCTTCCCATTGTTAGGATGTCTTGCAAATGGGGGGAACGCTTTAGGAACCAATTGACAACCAGATTGAACGTGTGTGCCATGCAGGGCGCATAGCTCAGCCTTCCTTGCCACAGCGCAGACAAGATGTTCTTCCCGTTGTTGGTCACCATGGTTCCCATTTCCAGTTTTCGTGTAGTAAGCCATTGCTCCGATTTCTTTATGAATGACTTTTAGCATTTCCTCCTCTGTGTGACTCTGTTCGCCAAGGTAAGCCATGTGAACAACAGCATGACACCGCCATGCCCTGCACACATGGTATGCTGAAGGGGCACTGACACTTGTCTGTGCAGTGGAGGCTGAGGACACGGTGGAGGATGAGGAGGCGAAGTTGCACACTGTCACAGGACCAACTGCCTGAGAAGAAAACGGCGTGACCTGTCCAAGTTGGTGTTGTGGCTGTGCAGGAACCACATTTACCCAGTGGGCCGTAAAGGACGTGTATTGTCCCTGACAATAGTTACAGCTCCAGACATCGGTGCTGCCATGCACTTTGATGCACACTGGCTCAAGGACTGGTCCACCTTCTCTTTCACAAAATTGTGCAGGGCTGGTACTGCCTTTCTTCACAAAGATATGACGGCTTGGAACTCTCCACCTAAACTCGGCACAAGCCATCAGTTCTCTGAAAGGTGCAGAGTCCACCACTTGAAAAGGGAGGGACTGCAGCACCAGTAACTTGGACAGGAGCACATTCAGCTTCTGCAGCGCCAGATAAGTGGGCGCATACTGTTGTCTCTTGGACATGGCTTCGCCGATGATTGTTGGAAGAATGACTGACTAAAAGTAGGAGGAGCAAGAGTATCTGGAGCGACAGAAGGAGGGTATGACACACAGCTCCCTTTGGCTGAGGTGGTGGAGCCTTTGCTGGCGGAAAGAGGGAGCAGTGTGCCACTGGGTGATACCGCAGGCTGGACCACTAATAACAGCTGTTTCTAACAGCTTCTGCTTCCCTACCTTTCTGTAGCAAACTTGAAAAAGTAGCAGCAGCATGGAGGATGTTATAGAACAGTACTGAGCAGTGTAAGCTGTTTATCTAGCACTGCGGTGTGACAGAACACCAGCTGTCTCTCTGTGTTTCTATTTTATTTGCTGCATCCCCCCTTCCCTATTGATAAACTTTTATTGTCAGTGTCCCCTGATCACCTGAAGTTGAATATACTCTCTGCTCAATGAATTTCCATTGGTGTTTTAAACAGAAGACTGAGAGAATATTACATTTCTCTTTCAAGTACAGCACCATGGCAACAGAAAATAGCAATGCAATTTATCACCATTGGTACTGATTGGTACTATTAAAAGTGACCCTGCAATACACAATGTTGCAAAAAACAAACCCATGATCACCCACAGCAGGAACTGCACTATGAAAATGTTTTAGTACATTCAGATCAGGGGAAAGCCCCCAAAAAGCATGGTTGAATATGTCTTGCCCAGAGGACAACTTCAAGTGTGGCCTTTGCTCCTTCTGTATACAATTCTTACAGGATAAAAATTTACTTATCGAAGGAAACAAACTTCATGTTACTGATTTCATTACATGCAGGACACCAAATGTAGTCTACTGCCATGTAACTTATTTTATATTGATTGATCAGACCAATGTTCATAAGGTTTAGAAAGCACCTTTGCCTCACCTGGTTGGGGTCAGGTCTGGGGACCTGTCCCCAGATTGTCGGAACATATACAAGAGGTGCATCAAGGATGCTCAGAAGTCCTCACTTTCCTCACCTTGGAGAATTTTAAGAAAGCCTCACCAGAGAACGACAGGCACCCTGATTTGCTCCGGAGGAAATCATGATGCATACCATGGCTGAACACCACCGAATCCTATTGGCTTCAAGGAGCGCAATTTTAATAATGTGTTTATATATAAATATATTTATATATAATCAGCCTATGATATACTGATATATGTGACCACCACCAGTACCCCATTGTGCCCTATTTGGCACTTATTGACTTTGTTACCTAAGGGATATTTGCCTGTCAATCAAAGCACCGGCAGGTGCACGTAACATACACGAGGATGCCGCCGAGGGTTCCAGCTTCCTTTACTACTGAAGTGCTGCAGTCCACTGAGCCGGAGCTCACTGTACCCACTGCGATCCTGTGAGACGGCCGAGTCTCCAGCAGGGCTCGCTCCTGCAAGGAGAAGCGGCACAGAGGATTAAGACCAGCATTACTGGAAGGTACATTTTCCTCATCTATATCCAACATCCTAGGATTGGTGAGCAACATTGCAATTGAATGTACTGCATGCATTGCATATAACCTCTGAGGACACTCAAGGAGTACTATCCTCAAGTCTGCTTGTTAAGCATACCAGCCGAGTATTTTTTGCACTAAGAGACAGTAACAGAACTTGCTATTTGGAATACTTGGACTAGTTCTATTGGGTGTATGGTCACATGTTATATCAGTCTATTATCTTTTATATATTTTTTACATTTCCAATGATCTGAATAGTATTTTATTGATTAAGAGGTGACCCAGACGACTCACAAGGGCCCTGTGACTCGCAGGTCAAATTATATAATTGTGTATAATTTACTTATAATAAACAGTTTAATGGTTAAATATCCATGACCCTGAGCCCCATATTTTTGTATTAATTGTTTATATAATGCCTGGAACCTTGTTCTTCTGTACCAATTTAGTTGTATTCCCACAGGTATTAACAGTTTATTTGTGTGATCTGTCCTATGTCCTGTGTTCTTCAGTTAGTAGGCAATGTTCCTATCTTTAGGTGATAGTCTGCCACAATAGCATGCTCACTCAGCTGGCATCAAATTGTCTAGCTACCACAGATGCATCAGCTGTTTATTGCCACAGAGAACAAGAGTGTGTGGCAGTAAGAGAGGTGTGACCAAGCGGACTGTCCCTCATTTGAGCTCCACAGTGCTGTTTGTTCTTTTCTCCACAACTGCTGTATTTGAATAAAGTTTTCACAAAGTAATCCATTTTTGCAAAAAGAAAGACTAAGTGCTGCACTACATTTTCAATTTACATTCATGTAACTCCTAGGATTATTTTAATTATTATCATTTTATGTGGCTGCAGCCATTTTGAGTGACTGGAGTCCAGAATAGAACAGGCAAACAGAGAGGAAGCAAATTGCCAGGATTTGCCCCAATAGCAGCAGAGAGAGACCTGCTGGAGAGTAGTAGAGATCCAGAACTGATTCCATCGCAGCATCTGTGAGCAGTGAGAGAAACTTCAGATGGACTGACCTGATTAGGGTCAGTTTAAGAGTAAGCCTGAAGCCCTTCACACTTCACACTGTTTTCTTTATACATGGAGTTAAGATCTTGAGGTCCGGTTGCGGACATTCTAAAACTTCAACCTACTCCGGGTGATGCTGTGGGGCAGGACTTTGTATGGACCCAATCTCTTCTATGTGCAACAACAGTCTTTAGGGCAAAGATCATGGGTGGCTGCAGGTTTGTGTGGGTGGGTGGGTAAGGGAAACCTATATCCACATTACCTTGTCTGACTGTTATACCGTATACTGTGTTATGTTATGTATCGTTGTTTTTTTTTTACCTCATGCAATATAAAGTTATTACATGTTAGGTTGTGTAAATTTCATTATGTCTAAGATATTCCCAGCAGGACCCCACATCCCTACCCCAGATGCTTTGCTGGGTGGAGGCATCACCACAGACATGTACCCCAGCTCCCAGGGAGCAGAGCCTCAGGATCAGCACAGAGGAGTAACAGGAGAAAGGGACCCCAGGGATACAGGTGGACACCCCCAAAGCACCATTACATTTGTTATACCCTGTCCCCTTTGCCCTCTCTATAGAATTTTAGTGGCAGTGTCACCTGATCACCTAAAGTTGAATATACTCTCTGTTCTATGGATACCCCTTGGTAATTTATACTTTTTGAACAGATAAGAAGGCATGGGTGGACTGACAACTCATGGGGCACCCGGGCAAAAGAGGATCATGGGGCCCCCCTGTACATCGTAGCCAGGCAGCTCAGCATAATGAACCAATGAGGAGGCTGATGCTGGCAGAGATGTTTGCCTCCTCATTGGCTGATGCAGACGGCAGGGAATGTCATGATCAGACTTGTGAAGGTTCACTAAGTTGGAGACTTTGGGGGAGTTTGCAGCATTATGAGGCCAAGGCACACTAAGGTTTCGATTTTCAGAGGTTTTAGATTTTTTGAGGCCTTAGGTAAAACTCAAACATGAGCCTCTCATGGACACTTAAGTCATAATTAACCCCTTGAGGATGCAGTAACTTTTTATTTTTGCCTCTGCCCCTTTTAATGGCCATAAAGCTTTCAATCTTTCACCTACACGGCCATATGAGGGCTTGTATTATGTGAGATCAATTGTACTTTACCATGACATTACTCATTCTACCACAAAATATATGGCAAAGCCAAAAAACTATATTTTTGTGGTGCGACTATTGGATTGCACAGAGGAGGGCAAGAGACCTCTGGCCACCATCTTGGGACCCTGCAATCACACTGTGGAGGTCCTGATCAGCCCCCATAACAGTCCATCATTTGTATTCATGAACGTTTAGATGCTGCAATCAATTTCTAAATCTCAGCATGTGAAGGTTTAAAGGGGTACTCCGGCCCTAATACATCTTATCCCCTATCCAAAGGATAGGGGATAAGATGTATGATCGTGGGGGTCCCGCCGCTGGGGACCCCGCAATCTGTCATTCCGCACCCACCTATGTGAGCTCTCTGCAACATCGGAGGATCCTAGTGTGAAGCATGATGACCACGGGGCCGGAGTATCATGATGTCATGACTCCACCCCTATGTGATATCACGCCCCTCAATGCAAGTCTATGGGAGGGGCGTGACGCCCATCATGCCCCCCTCCCATAGACCTGCATTGAGGGAGCGGGGCATGACATCACACGGAGGGCGGAGTCGTGACATCACTAGAAGTGAGCACAGCTCCTGAGCTCACTTCAAAGTCCAGTTGCGTCCTCTAGTGGTTCACAGATATGTGTGCCATAATAAAAATTAACTATAAAAAATGCAGTACAATTACTTCACATTTAACATGTTACACTGTCATGAATGATACCTCCAAATTTCTGCTGCAGCTTCACTGTCTCTGACTGCAGGATCTCTCCCTGTATATGGTTGTGACAGGTGGAGGGGCAGCATAGTTGTGTAGAGAACAAATCCCATCAGAGATAATAGTCTGTTATAACCTCTATACAGGCTCTGCTGCTCCTCCCCTGGGTTTTTTTATCAATAGGTGAGGAGCAGCAAAATGATATATAGAACATCCAGAGCTCCGCACATCCTGCTGTACAGTGACAGATCATTTAATCAGAACAGATGGCATCTTGGTGACCGAACTCATAATAAATGACAAGCAAGTCTTTAACCCCTTAAGGACAACTAACGTAAATGTACGTCCTGATGCGCTGGTACTTCATGCACCAGGACATACATTTAGTCCTGTACATGACGTGAACACCAGAGCGGTGCTCGCATCATGCACGGCAGGTACCAGCTCCCACCAGCAGCCAGGGACAGGTATTCATGGCGATTGCGCTGATATCTGCCACTTACCCCTCAGATGTCATGATTAATACAGATCACAGCATCTGCAGCAAAAGTGGTTCCGAAAAAACTACAGATCACGTTGCAAAATATTACCCTTATACGTCACCGTTAAAATATACAAATTTTGTTTAAAAAGTTAGATTTTTTTTAAAGTAGTAGAATAATAGTAAAGCTTGTAAACATAGGTATCATGTTAATCATATTAACCCACAGAACAATGAGAACATGGCAGTTTTACCATAAAGTGCACTGCATAAAAATGAAACCCTCCGAAATTTGCTAAATTGTGTTTTTCTTTTCAATTTCCTCACAAAATAATATTTTTTGGCTTCACGTTCTTATTTTATGGTAAAAAAAAAAAAGGTGTCATTACAAAGTACAATTGGTCATGCAAAAAATATGGATCTGTGAATAGAAAAATGAAAGAGTTACTGCTGCTCAGTAAATCACTGGCTGAGGTGGCACAGTAACTGCAGCCAGGGATTAGCTGAGGGTCAATCTGACGTGCTGACCCAGAAGAGGATTGCAGCCATGGCAGCAATAATGGAGACACTGGGGAAGTGGCGGGAGGTAAGTAAAAGTTTTTTTTTTTGTTAATGCTGGCAACCCGGGCAAGATTTTGAAAAAAGGAGTACCCCTTTAATAGCCATAGTTTTTTTCATTTTCCACCTACAGACCAATACGGGGTTGTTTTTTTGTGCCACCAACTGTAATTTGTAATGACATCAATCATTTTACCACAAAAGCAAAAAAGTACATTACTTATGGGGTAAACAAAGAAACAAAAGCACTTTTGCAAATTTTGGGGGCTTCAGTTTCGACATAGGTCCATACGATTACAACGATACCCAATTTAACCGGTTAAGGACACGTACCTGTACACCCTGAGCCTGAACCCTTTCTATAACGCGGACCACGGCACTGATCGCGGTGCCACACACTATTAACCCTTTAGATGCGGCGTTCAAAGTTGATCTAAAATGAAAGTAAACTACCCCCGTCTATCTCAGTGGGCTGTTCGGGACAGCCACAGCGAAATCGCAGTGTCTCGAACAGCTGGAGGACACAAGTAGGGTGCCTACCTTTCTCCTGTGTGTCCGATCGCCGAATGACTGCTCAGTGCCTGAGATCCAGGCATGAGCAGTCAAGAGGCAGAATCATTGATCAATGTTATCCTATGGGATAACAATGATCAATGTAAAAGATCAGTGTGTGCAGTGTTATAGCTCCCTATGCGGACTATAAGACTGCAAAAAAAAAGAAGTGAAAAAAAAGTTAATAAAGATCATTTAACCCCTTTCCTAATAAAAGTAAGAATCCCCATCCCCTTTTCCCATTAAAAAAAAACTGTGTAAATGTAAATAAAAATAAACATATGTGGTATTGCTGCGTGCGGAAATGCCCAAATTATAAAAATATATTGTTAAATAAACCGCACAGTCAATTGTGTACGCGCAAAAAAATTCAAAAGTCCAAAATAGCGTATTTTTGGTCACTTTTTATATAATTAAAAATTAATAAAAAGCTATCAAAAAGTCTGATCAATACAAAAATGGTACCAATAAACACTTCAGATAACAGTGCAAATAATGAGCCCTCATACCACCCCATATGTGGACAAATGAAAAAGTTATAGGTGTCAGAAGATGACAATTTTAAATGTAAAAATTTTCCTGCATTTAGTTATGATTTTTTCCAGAAGTACGACAAAATCAAACCTATAAAGTAGGGTATCATTTTAAATGCATGGACTTACAGAATAAAAAGATGTTATTTTTACCGAAAAATTTACCACATAGAAACGTAACTTACTAAATTGTGTTTTTTTGTCGCACAATGATTTTTTCCTCTGTTTCGTCATAGATTTTTGGGTAAAAATACTGCTGTCATTACAAAGTAGAATTGGTGGCACAAAAAAGAAGCAATCATATGGATTTTTAGGTGCAAAATTGAAAGAAAACCCCTGGTCCTTAAGGGGTTAAATAGGGTTTGTTTTATTTTACTACTTTAAAAAAAAAAAAAAATTTACAAGAAAATTTGTATGCTTAAAATTGCCTTCCTTTGATTTCTATAACTATTTTTTGCATATAGGGATGTATGAGGACTAATTTTTTGTGCAGAGACCTGTAGTTTTTATTGGTACCATTTTTTTTTATATGGGACTTTTTTTTACCACTTTTTATTAATTTTTCTCATTTATGAAGTGACCAAAATCAGTAAATCTGGACTCCATTGTCTATGCAGTTTCATTAACATTATATTTTAATAGGTCTGAGATTTATGCATGCAGTGATACCAAATATGTTCATGTTTATTTTTGTTTACAATATTCTATTTGAAAAATGGGAAAAGGGGGGGGGGGGTGTAGACTTTTATTAGGGAATGGACTTGTTAACATTTAAAAAAAATATTTGATTCACAATTTTTTTTTTTTTGTCCCCATAGGGGACTATTGCATGTAATATATGTGTCAGGGAATGCTGGGAGTTGCATGCCAGCATGCCCTTATACAGCCTATGGCTCTGCAGCTGTCCCAAAACTGTAGCGGGCCCCCACTCAGGTCCGCTCAGGAGTTGTCAATCCGCCCCTGTAAGAAGGTAAAGGGGAGGAAGAAAGGAGGCTGATAAGTGGTGAATGAAATATTTTTTCTCTAATAAGATGTATTGCAGAGTTTCTTATATTTGCTTATACTATTGAATAATGCAAAGTTGTTTATAATGAAAGGTACACTTTAAGTTCCTTTTATCAAGTTTGAAAGTCAAAAGTGTGAGTAGCATGGTGGCGCTGACACAGAGAAGTAATCAGTGGAATAATCTAATTACATTTTTGACTCCTAAGAATAATTTATTATTTACACTTGTTATTATATATGTTTTTAGCTTCATTAGTCTGCAATACTGGAAAAAATTATACCTCCAAGTCCTATTTATCAAATTAATGGTGCAATTTCACTGTGACACTTCTCACATTCATTAAAGCAAGTAGAGTAAAATACATTTCCATTAGATTAGTGTTATGCAGTAAAGATCCAAAGAGTGGCAATATGTTGCACTTGTTGGGAAATATTTGCATATATTAGAAAATAAGTTTGGTGTGATTTTAACAGCTGCTGCAACTGCTGGCATGTGAAATCTGTATCTTGAATGCAGTCAGCTGTATAGTCACATATATGTTAACATTTACTTTGGGTCTTTTTTTATCTCCCTTTATTGTGCAGTAAAATTCCTTTGAAGCGTACCTATCATATAACAGAAGAAATAATGCTTCTACATGTTAGTAACTAGGTCATGTATCTGCTTTACATTTTTTTTTAATGTTTCTAGCATCTGTTTTTGGCTCCATTCGGCTGTTCACTCTTTCCGACATCTACTGCTCAGGAAGGGGCCAGCACTGAGCCACCCTCAGTGAACAGTGGAAAACAAAGTGGCTGACCAGGGTAAAAAAAATAGCCTCTCCCCTTTACCTTAAAAATCGTGGCATAGTTGTTCACTGGGTGTTTCTAATATTGCACCTTATCTTATTTGTTTGATTTGTTTCATTCTGTGCTGCAATACTAGACATAGCTATGAACAAGAATGGCAGAGTTTCTGAGTTTCTGGTTGAAAAAATCATAGCTCTTCTCTGATACTGGACAACCCCATAAAGATATTTTTTACATAATTATCAAATTCATAGTGTCATTTTATATATTATATATTAGAGATGAGCGAATTTTTGAAAAATTTGATTCTGCCGATTCACCAAATTTCCCCCCCAAAAATTGTTTCAGTCTGAATTTATTTGCTGTGAATCACTATTAAAATGGCTATTTCTGGACCACAGAGAGCCTCAATAGGAGTGCAGAACATTTTACCTTGCTGTAACAAGATTAGGGTGTGTGCTGGGTTAGTGAAAAATACTGTTATTCAGTATGAAAAGCAGATCAGTGGCGTAGCTATTAGAATCACTGTCACAGAGTGGCACAATGACAGAGCCTGGAGCCTGGAGACCATATAGTGGCTTAATAACAAAGCATAGAGATGGCGGCAGAATGAGCAGACCATATAGTGGCTGAATGACACCGCCTGGAGTTGGTGGCAGCATGATGAGACCACATAGTGGCTGAATGACATAGCCTGGAGATGGCGGCAGCATATAGTGGCTGAATATCACAGCCTGGAGTTTGCAGCAGCATGAGGAGAACATATAGTGGCTGAATGACACAGCGTGGAGGTGGCTTAAGCATGAGGAGACCATATAGTGGCTGAGTGACACAGCCTTGAGTTGGCGACAGCATGAGGAGACCATATAGTGGCTGAATGATCGAGCACGGAGGTGGCGGCAGCATAAGGAGACCATATAGTGGCTGAATGACACAGCCTGGAGTTGACAGCAGCATGAGGAGATCATATAGTGGCTGAATGACCAAGCACGGAGGTGGCGGCAGCATAAGGAGACCATATAGTGGCTGAATGGCACAGCCTGGAGGTGGTGGCAGCATGAGGAGACCATATACTGGCTGAATGACACAGCGTGGAGTTGGCGGCAGCATGAGGAGACCATATAGTGGTTGAATGACCCAGTGTGGAGGGTGCGGCAGCAAGAGGAGACCATATAGTGCCTGAATGACATAGGGTGGAGGTGACGGCAGCATGAGCAGACGATATAGTGGCTGAATGACCCATCATGGAGGTGGCAGCAGCATTAGGAGACCATATAGTGGCTGATTGATACAGCGTGGAGGTGGCAGCAGCATGAGGAGACCATAAAGTGGCTGATTGACACAGCCTGGAGTTGGCGGCAGCATGAGGAGACCATATAGTGGCTGAATGACACAGCCCGGATCTGGCATCAGCATGAGGAGAACATATAGTGGCAGAATGAGGCAGCCTGGATGTGGCAGCAGTAACATCAAGATTCCTGAAAGTGACCCGGTGACAGAGTGGTGTGGTCGGTGGCAATACAGTACCCGGTGATGAAGGTGGGTAAAAAAAGGATAACATATGTTGTTCCCTTCCACCTTTTAGAGGTCTTTACATGACATCAATACTTGTTGGTGTAGGTGGCACATGGTGATTTTTGCACACAATTCCTTTTGTTTGGTTAAAAAAAAAATTTGGGTATATATATTTTATTTTTATCCTAAGAATATTATTAAAAGTTACATTTTACGTAATACATATCCTCAATACTTACTTGTGGTCTGATTTGGAGGAATGTCTGTAACTGGCGAGCAGCGTCTTAAATATGTTTTGCACTATTCATATTTGTGAAGTGTAGGTGTGGCACCATCGTCAATCTACTTAGGCATTGGTGGGTGGAAATCCTGGCTGATCCATGCCTGATGTATCTTCACAAAGGTAAGTCTCTCCAAATTTTTCGTGGACAGATGAGTTCTCCTTGGGGTTACTATGGCCCCCGCTAAACACCCACTCTGATGGCACACTACTGGCCAGGCAGGACAGTTTTTCCAGGGCAAACTCTGCTAGTTGTGGCCACAAATCAAGTTTGGCTGCCCAGAAGTCCAGAGGATCTTCAAGGTGTGTTGGCATGGTCATGTCAAGGTATGCCACCACGTGCTTGTTCAGATCCTGCTCCAGGTCTACCTGATGCTGATGAGTTGCTTTACTTTGCGGGTGAAGAAAGCTACTCATCAGCGACTCTTTGGATCAGGCTGCTGCTGATGGAGCTGGTACTGCTCCTGCTACCCCTCCCCAGCCATGGCAGTGGAAGGTGAGCACAGAGGGCCTCCCGAGTCAGACCTGCGAGTGGATGGACGATGGCGCAGATAGGCTACATAGGATGTCTCAGTAGTAGGTCAGTTGGTCCTCCCGCTCAGTGGGTGTAAAAAAGGCCCCCATTTTGTGGCGGTAGCGAGGGTCCAATAAGGTGGAGATACAGAAGTCATCCCGCTGCCGAATGGTGACAATTCGGCGGTCACTACGCAAGCAAGTGAGCATTCATCATGCCATTTGTGCAAGTGACTCGGAGGGACTCCCTGCCTCCATATCCACTGCATACTGCCACGGTGTGTCTGGGTCCTCTGTCTCACCTTTGTCATAACCCTCTTGCTCCCCTGGCTACTCCTGCTCCTCCTCTCCTGTCAGATGACTAGAAAATCCTCCCATCTCGCAAACCTAAACTGTGATTCACTGTGTCCCTCCCCCTCCAGTTCAGTCCCCACAGGGATCATGTGGCCGTGAGATGTAGGCTCCACGTCTCCAGTGCCCTGACCAGCTATCGTTTCCAACATGTGTTGCAGTAAATGAAGCAGTGGAATGACGGAGTTCATCCCGTAATCCTGGCAATTGACTAATAAGGAGGCTTCCTCAAAGGGCCTGAGCAAACGGCAGGTGTCACGTATGAGCTGCCACTGGTTGACATTGAAGTTACACAGGGGAGTAACCCTATCCGCTAGGATCATCAAGAAATCGGTGATGGCTTTTCTCTATTGGTATAGTCGTTCCAAAATATGGAGCATGGAATTCCAAAGTGTGGAAATGTAGCAAATCAGACTATGTTGGAGGATATCGTTCTGACGCTGCAGCTCAAGGAGGGTGTGTTTTGCGGTGTACAAGTGGCTGAAGGGCATGCAAAGTTTCCTTCCCATTGTTAGGACGTCTTGAAGATGGGGGAGCACTTCAGGAACTGCTTGACAACCAGATCGAACAGGTGTGCCATGCAGGGAGCATGCCTCAGGCTTCCTTGTCGGAGTGCAGACAAGATGTTCTTCCCGTTGTCGGTCACCATGGTTCCCATTGCCAGTTTTTCTGGAATAAACCATAATTAGATTTCTTGATGAAGGAATTTTAGCAGTTCCTCTCCTGTGTGACTCCGTTCGCCAAGGAAAACCATGTGAAGAACAGCGTGACACCGCCGTGCCCTGCACACATGGTTTGCTAAAGGGGCACTGAGACTTGTCCGTTCAGTGGAGGAGACGGTGGAGGATGGGGAGGCGGAGTGGCACACTGTCACAGGACCAACGGCCTGAGAGCGTGGAGGCGGAAATGGCGTGACCTGTCCAAGTTGCTGTTGTGGCTGTGCAGGAACCACATTCACCCAGTGGGCTGTAAAGGACATGTATTGTCCCTGACCGTAGTTACAGCTCCACATGTCGGCGCTGCCGTGCACTTTGGTACACACAGACAGCCTCAAGGACTGGCCCACCTTCTGTTCCACAAAATTGTGCAGGGCTGGTACTGCTTTCTTCGCAAAGAAATGATGGCTTGGGACTATCCACCTCGGCTCGGCACAAGCCATCAGTTCTCTGAAAGGTGCAGAGTCCACCACCTGAAAACGGAAGGACTGCAGCACCAGCAGCTTGGACAGGAGCACATTCAGCTTCTGCGCCATTGAATGAGTGGGCGCATACTGTTGTCTCTTGGACATAGCTTCGTCAATGGATTGCTGGCGGAATGACAGAGTTACAGAAGGAGGATCTGGAGCATCTGGAGCGACAGAAGATGGGTATGACACACAGTTCCCTTCGGCTGAGGTTGTGGAGCTTAGGCTGGCTGAAACAGGGAGCCGCATGCCACTGAGTGATACAGCAGGCTGGACCACCACATCGGAGTCTCGATTCTCCCAGGCCGCTTTATGTACCTGTAGCCTGGACCGAAGTAAATGGAGTTTAATGAAACGATTCGCGTGATAGAATCGCTGCGATATGCGCATTTGTTGCATTTGTTTTTCATGAAATTCGTACAAAATTCGGGTTCGTCAGCTTCGTTTCGCTCATCTCTAGTTGGCACCACGGCCCTGCGTCAATATATGCAGCGTCACTTAGACGGTTGGGTTCAGTACACAGTGACTGTGTGCTGCAGCATTGTTGTGTACTGTTGGTGTTGTGGGCAACATTTTTTTAGCGTACTGTAGTGCATTTTTCTGCCCTCATAAGTGTATACCACATAAGTACATCTAAGTGGTGTACTATTTTGTACCAGTTAATCTGTCAGGGGCCTAGATACTGTGAAAGGACAGCCAAAAGTAATCACCAGCTGGTGTTTTACTCAAATAATTTTTGAAGCGTACATTAGCACATTTTTCTGCCCTTATAAATGCATACCATATACGTACATCTAAGTGGTGTACTATTTTGTACCTGTTAATCTGTCAAGGGCCTAGATACTGTGAAAGTCCAGGCGAAAGTACTCACCGGCTGGTGTTTTTACTCACATATTTTTTTAAGTGTACTGTAGTGCATTTTTCTGCCCTCATAAGTGCATACCACGTACGTACATCTAGGTAGTGTACTATTTTGTACCTGTTAATCTGTCAAGGGCCTAGATACTGTGAAAGTCCAGGCGAAAGTACTCACCGGCTGGTGTTTTTACTCACATATTTTTTTAAGTGTACTGTAGTGCATTTTTCTGCCCTCATAAGTGCATACCACGTACGTACATCTAGGTAGTGTACTATTTTGTACCTGTTAATCTGTCAAAGGCCTAGATACTGTGAAAGTCCAGGCGAAAGTACTCACCTGCAGGTGTTTTTACTCACATACGTTTTAAGTGTACTGTAGTACATTTTTCTGCCTTTATAAGTACATACCACATACATAAATCTAAGTTTTGTGCTATTTTGTTCCTGTTAATCTGTCAAGGGCCTAGATACTGTGAAAGTCAAAGCAAAAGTACTCACCGGCTGGTGTTATACTCAGATACTTTTTTAAGTGTACTGTAGCGCATTTTTCTGCCCTCATAAGTGCATACCACATATACATCTAAGTAGTATACTATTTTGTACCTGGGAAACTCTCAAGGGCCTAGATACTGTGAAAGGCAAGGCAAAAGTAATCACTGGCTAATGTTTTACTAAAATGCGCTTTTTTAAGCGTACTGTAGCGCATTTTTCTGACCTGATAAGTACATACCCCATACCTACATCTAAGTAGTGTACTAGTTTGTACCTGTTAAACTGTCAAGGACCTAGATACTATGAAAGGACAGCCAATAGTACACACCTGCTGCTGTTCTAGACAAATACTGTTTTAAGCGTAGTGAAGCGTATTATACTCCCCGCATGTACTCAATAAGTATGTTAGGCAAAGTGGTGCCAGGATGTGCACAGAGGAGTGGCAGAGGCCTAAATTCATTAGGCGCAGGCCTAGGTCGCAGGAGAGTAGCAGTGTGTGTCAACCTGAGTCGCAGCGAGAGGTCTGAGCTCCCAGTGTCAGCTGGCAGTCGTGTCATGACCAGCAACCCTGCAGCCATGATTGATCAGTTCACTCAGTCATCTACTTCATCCCAAGTGACATCCAACACCCCTTGTCAACAGTCAGTGGGTTCCTCAGACTCAACCCTCAGTTGGCATGGCCATCATGCTGCTGCTGCTACCTCCAGGCTCTGTCATTGTGCTGCTCTATGGTTTCCTCATGCTAATGCTACCACCTTCAGGCTCTGCCATTGTGCTGCTCTATGGTCTCCTCATGCTAATGCTACCTCCTCCAGGCTCTGTCATTGTTCTGCTCTACGGTCTCCTCATGCTGATGCTGCCACCTCCAGGCTCTCTTATTGTGCTGCTCTATGGTCTCCTCATGCTGATGCTGCCACCTCCAAGATCTCTCATCGTGCTGCTCTACGGTCCTCTCATGCTGATGCTACTGCCTCCACGCTCTGTCTTTGTGCCACTATATGGTCTCCTCATGCTGATGCTGCCACCTCCGCGCTCTCTAATTGTGCTGCCATGGATACTGCAAAACATAATTAAGGTGCTGGTCCCCAGTTTCAGAAATTCATCTGCATTAGGGTCACTTTCAGGGCTCCTGATGCTGCTGCTGCCACCTCCAGGCTGTCTCATTCAGCCACAATATGGTCTCTTCATGCCTCAGCCACCTCCAGGCTGTGCCATTCAGACACTATATGGTCTCCTCATGCTTCAGCCAACTCCAGGCTGTGCTAATTCAGCCACTATATGGTATCCTCATGCCTCAGCCACCTCCAGTATGTGCCGTTAAGACAGTATGTTGACTCCTCGTTAGTGTTGAGCAGCATAGGCCATATTCGAATTCGCGAATATATGGACGAATATTCATCATATATTTGCTAAATTCGCATATTCGTAATATTCGCGTTATATTTTTGCATATGCGAAAATTAGCATATGGCAAAATTAGCATAAACAAAAATTTGCGTGTGCGGAAATTAGCATATGCGAGAATTTGCATAAGCAAAAATTCGCATATGCGAACATTTGCATATGCAAATTTTCCTATATGCGAAAATTCGTACGCCAATCTTACACAGTAGTATTAGACCACACAAGCTGGAAGCAGAGAGGGATGATCACTGTGATGTGTATTGTGAAAAAGCAAAACAAAACAAAAAACAATATTCGTAATTACGAATATATAGTGCTATATTCGCGAATATTCGCGAGCAACACTACTCCTCGTGCTTTGGCCAACTCGAGGTTGTGCAATTCACACACTATATGGTCTACTCACGCTTCAGCCAACTCCAGGCTGTGCCATTCAGACACTATATGGTCTCCCCATGCTGCCACAAACTCCAGGCAGTCATTCAGCCACTATATGGTCTCCTTATACTGATGCCACCTCCAGGCTCTGTCATTGTGCTGCCATGTGATATGTGACTCCTTGTTAGATTTGGTCCTTTCTAACCACACGCGGAGGCCCCGGACACTAAAACTTGGGAGTTAAATTTTCTATTTCAAAATCCTCAATTTCAATTTCAAAATCTTAAATTTCTATTTCAAAATCTCAAATGTCAATGGTCTCCTCATGATTCTGCTAACTCCAGGCTGTGCCATTCAGACACTATATGGTCTCATGCTTCAGCGACCTCCAGGCTGTGTCATTCTGCCACTATATGGTCTCCTCATGCTTCAGCCACCTCCTGGCTGTGCCATTCAGCCACTATATTGTCTCCTAATGTTTCAGCCATCTCCGGGCTGTGCCATTCAGCAACTATATAGTTTCCTCATTCTTCAGCCACCTCTAGGCTGTGCCATTCAGCAACTATAGGGTCTCCTCATGATTCGGCCAGCTCCAGGCTGTGTCATTCAGCCAATATATGGTTTACTGATGCGGCTGGGCCTGGGCCTGAACCTAAAAAATTTTTATGGTAGCACTGGCTACCATAAATCTTCAATTTAAATGTCAAAATTCATCTTTTAATCTTAGGGATTGTGAAGCCCAAGTGTCTACTCATGCTGGTGCCAGCTCTACACTGTGTCATACAGCAACTATATGGTCTCCTTATGCTGCCAACACCTCCACGCTGTGCCATTTAGCCACTATATGGTCTCCTCATACCGCCAACACCTCCACACTGTGTCATTCAGCCACTATATGGTCTCCTCATGCTTCAGCCACATCCAAGCTGTATAATTCAGCCACTATATGGTCTCCTCATGCTGCGAACAGCTCCACGCTGTGTCATTCAGCCACTATATGGTCTCCTCATGCTGCCAACACCTCCACGCTGTGCCATTTAGCCACTATATGGTCTCCTCATGCTGCCAACACCTCCAGACTGTGTCATTCAGCCATTATATGGTCTCCTCATGCTTCAGCCACATCCAAGCTGTGTGATTCAGCCACTATATGGTATCCTCATGCTGCGAACACCTCCATGCTGTGTCATTCAGCCACTATATGGTCTCCTCATACTGATGCCACCTCCAGGCTCTGTCAATGTGCTGCTCTGCGATGCCTGTAATCTGCTTGTCATACTAAATAACAGTATTATTTCACTACCCCAGCACACTCCATATGCGTATTAGAAAAAAGCAAAGTGTTCTACACCCCTATTGAGGCTCTCTGTAGGCTAGAAATAGCCATTTTTTATAAATTCGCCTCGAATGAATTTAACCCAAAACCATTTTTTCAGAGAATGCAGCTAATCGGGCGAATCAAATTTTTCAAAAAATTCGCTCATCTCTAGTGCCAACATTGGGACCCTGGCCACGCTTTACCTTCTGCCGACATATCTTGCATGTGGCCAGGTTAACATCCTCCGGATGCTTGATGAAAAACTGCCACACTGCCGAGTTGCTGATTTTTCCACAAACAGTCCGCACTGATTGACTGCTACTGCCGCCAACTCTAGGC
Organism: Hyla sarda; assembly: GCF_029499605.1. NCBI lineage: Eukaryota > Metazoa > Chordata > Amphibia > Anura > Hylidae > Hyla > Hyla sarda. The sequence continues at coordinate 272,563,062 of NC_079193.1, read as the reverse complement.
ACTCCTGTTCCACTACCTTCCGGGAAGGTAGGCTGCCACGAAGCAGGTGGTCTACCCTGGGCACACTTGGCTCCAGACTTTCCACTTCTGCCAACATGCTGACTGCCAACCATGCTACCAACTTGCTGGCTCAGCTGCTGCCTCATGGGCAACCTGCAACCCTCTTCTCCTGATGATGATGAAGCCCCTTCTGCACCCGGCTCACAAGTGCGATCAGCTTAATCATCATCGAGTTGCGTCTGCACGTCACTGATGTCCTCCTCAGGTTCCTGAACAGTGTCTGCTTCAGGAGCCTGAGCTCGCAACATCACTATTTGCCTGCCTAGCGGAGGAAGCAGTGGATGTCTCCTCCGCTTCTTGGCTAGGCAGTAGCTGCTGACTGTCCTCTAGTACATTGTCGTCACCATGTAGTGGAGCTGAACCTACAGCATAAGATACTTGTGTGGGGGAGGGAACAGCATAGGACAGAGGCAATGGGAGGTCACGGACTGCTCTCGGGCCATGCCAACTGAGGGTTGTGTCTGAGGAACCCACCGACTATTGACTGGGGGTGTCAGATGTCCCTTGTGATGAAGTGGATGACTGTGTTAACCAATCGATGTTGGCAGATGGGTTGCTGGTCGAGACACGACCGCTAGCTGATACCGGGAGTTCAGGCCTCTCGCTGCGATTCCTGTTGCCACTCGCCCCTAGTCTGACTCGCCCCAAGTCTTATGAATTTAGGCCTCTGCCACTTCTCTGTGAATGTCCTGACACTTCTCTCCCTGACATACTTAGTGCGTATATGAGGGGAGTACAATACGCTCCACTACACTTAAAACAGTATTTGTCTACAAGACCAGCAGGTGTGTACTTTTGGCTGGCCTTTCACTGTATCTAGGCCCTTAAGACTTTAACAGGAACAAAATAGTACACCACTTAGATGTACATTTGTGGTATGCACTTATGAGGGGAGGACAATGCGCTCCAATACACTTAAAACAGTATTTGTCTACAAGACCAGCAGGTGTGTACTTTTGGATGGCCTTTCACAGTATCTAGGTCCTTAAGACTTTAACAGGAACAAAATGGTACACCACTTAGATGTACGTATGTGGTATGCACTTATGAGGGAAGGACAATGCGCGCCAGTACGCTTAACCCATTAAGGACCGGGGTTTTTTCTATTTTTGCATTTTCGTTTTTTGCTCCTTGCCTTTAAAAAATCATAACTCTTTAAACTTTGCACCTAAAAATCCATACGATTGCTTATTTTTTGCGCCACCAATTCTACTTTGTAATGACGTCAGTCATTTTGCCCAAAAATCTACGGTGAAACGGAAAAAAAAATCATTGTGAGACAAAATTGAAAAAAAAAGCTGTTTTGTAACTTTTGGGGGCTTCCGTTTCTACGTAGTACATTTTTCGGTAAAAATGACACCTTATCTTTATTCTGTAGGTTCATACGATTAAAATGATACCCTACTTATATAGGTTTGATTTTGTCGTACTGCTGGAAAAAATCATAACTTCATGCAGAAAAATTTATATGTTTAAAATTGTCATCTTCTGACCCCTATAACTTTTTTATTTTTCCGCATATGGGGCGGTATGAGGGCTCATTTTTTTGCGCCGTGATTTGAAGTTTTTAACTGTACCATTTTTGCATTGATAGGACTTATTGATCATGATTTTTCATGATATAAAAAGTGACCAAAAATGCACTATTTTTTACTTTTTTGCGCGTACGCCATTGACCATGCGTTTTAAATTAACGATATATTTTTATAATTCGGACATTTCCGCACGCGGCGATATCATATATGTTTATTTTTATTTACACTCTGTTTTTTTATGGGAAAAGGGGGATGATTCAAACTTTTAATAGGGGAGAGGTTAAATGATCTTTATTCACTTTTTTTTTTTGCAGTGTTATAGCTCCCATAGGGACCTATAACACTGCACACACTGATCTTTTACATTGATCACTGGTTTCTCATAGGAAACCAGTGATTGAGTATTCTGCCGCTTGACTGCTCATGCCTGGATCTCAGGCACTGAGCAGTCATTCGGCGATCGGACAGCGAGGAGGCAGGTAGGGACCCTCCTGCTGTCCTGTAAGCTGTTCGGGATACGGCGACTATCCCGAACAGCCCACTGAGCTAACCGGCATACTTTCACTTTCACTTTAGACGCGGCGTTCAACTTTGAACGCTGCGTCTAAAGGGTTAATAGCGCGCGGCACCGCGATCAATGCCGCGCGCTATTAGCCACGGGTCCCAGCCATTGTTAGAGGCCGGGCCCGACCCGCTATGATGCAGGGCCACGACGTGGCCCCGCGTTATAGATCGGGAGTGGACACATGTGTCCTTAAGTACGTCATGTGTCCTTGAGGAGTTAAAACAGTATTTGTATAGAACACCAGCCGGTGTGTACTTTTGCCTGACCTTTCACAGTATCTAGGCCCTTAAGACTTTAACAGGAACAAAATGGTACACCACTTAGATGTACGCACAGGTTACACTTAATAGAGGACAATATGCTTTTAGTGCTCTGCTTAACCTAACTGGCTGGCTACTATTAGCTTTTCAGTTGTTGTACACACCAGTGCTGCAGCACACAGTCGCTGTGTACTACACCCAAAATTGCACTTTTTCTCCCAATCTCACTCCCTTCCCTATCAGTGCTTCTAGGCTGGCTTATGGCTTGAGGTGAATCGCTGCTGTAAGAAAGCATTTCTGTGCAACACACTGTTCTCTGTCCCTCTCTGTAATAGAACGCTGATGTGACTGGGAGGTGAATCTCTGCTGGAAAAATACTTTTCTGTGCAACACACACGTCTCTCTGTCCCTCTCTCTCTGCAAGAGAACGCTGTCCTTCCCCCCCTCTCTCTCTCTCTCTCTCTCTCTCTCTGCAATAAAAGGCTGAAGTGACTGGCCACAAGGTGCCTGATGATTATATAGGGTTGTGACATCACAGTGTTGGCTGGCTGCATGCTGCATTTGATTCAGGGTCATCCCTCCGACCCTTGTTCCTGCCTTCCCAGGATTCCTTGCCCATGTCCTCAAATGCAGATCTGTAATTTTAGATTCCCTGGAGCCTGGACCGCACTAAATGGAGTTTAATGAAGTGACTCACGCAATCGAATCGCGGTGATATTCGCATTCTTTGCAAATCAAATTTTTCCAGAATTTCACAACGAATTCGGATTTGTCATATTCGATTCACTCATCCCTAATATATAATAAATTATATAGTGGCCAATAGAGAGAAATTCAGTGTCTAATTGGGTAAGGCTGCACACAGTTCACAGCACTAATGAGAGCATGACTCATCAGTGCAGGGAAGAAACCACATGGTCTGTGTCTCTCAGGAGGGTGGGGGCTGCTTTCAGACTAGGATTAGGACATAGACAGAGTGGATGACTGGATGATGTCATTCCCTTACTTCATGCATGTAAGTGACAATCAAAGAGGGAAAACTGCTCTATATAGCTAATTAATGATATTTAGACAAATAAATGGGTTGATGAGAGGTAAAGAATAGGCTATTGGTTTAGTTTCCCGGAGTACGCCTTTAAATCATAAAACAACAATAGACATGATAACACAACGATATACTGAATCTAAACTGCCTCTATAAATAAATACCTAAATATATCTTTGCTCTCCTATGGTGTGACAGAACAGAGCTTTACCAACATCTAAATAGACTTTGCCAAATACTAGTGTTTAAAGGGGTACTCCGGTGAAAACCTTTTTTCTTTTAAATCAACTGGTGGCAGAAAGTTAAACATATTTGTAAATTACTTCTATTAAAAAATCTTAATCCTTCCTGTACTTATTAGCTGCTGAATACTACAGAGGAAATTCTTCACGAGCACAGTTCTCTCTGCTGACGTTATTATAATAATAATAATAACACTTTATTTATTGTTGTCCTTAGTGGGATTTGAACCCAAGTCCCCAGCACTGCAAGGCAGCAGTGCTAACCACTGAGCCACCATGATGCCCTTAGCATACATCTGCTCTGCATGGTTGCTAAAATGGACAGAGATGTCAGCAGAGAGAACTGTGCTCGTGATGTCATCAGTGTTCCAAAAAGAAAGGAATTTCCTCTGTAGCATTCAGCAGCTAATAAGTACTGGAAGGATTAAGATTTTTTAATAGAAGTAATTTACAAATATGTTTAACTTTCTACCACCAGTTGATTTAAAAGAAAAAAGGTTTTCACCGGAGTACCCCTTTAAGATACTTATCAATACTTTCACCCTATGCATGGGAATTTATAACAAGATTACATTTAGTAAGTGTAAGGCTCCAATGTATCATATTCCATATCTGAATGAATAATACACTGCTGATCTATATATAATACTACTGTTACGCCGAGCGCTCCGTGTCCCTGCTCCTCCCCGGAGCGCTCGCGGCGTTCTCCTCTCTGCAGCGCCCCGGTCAGACCCGCTGACTGGGAGCGCTGCACTGACATTCACGATGGGGATGCGATTCACATAGCTGGACGCGCCCGCTCGCGAATCGCATCCCAAGCCACTTATCCGTCCCGGTCCCTGGCTGTCACGTTCTGGCGCGCGCGGCTCCGCTCTCTAGGGCGCGCGCGCGCCAGCTCTCTAAGATTTAAAGGGCCAGTGCACCAATGAGTGGTGCCTGGCCCAATCAGCCTAATTAGCTTCCACCTGCTCCCTGTCCATATAACCTCACTTCCCCTTCACTTCCTTGCCGGATCTTGTTGCCTTGTGCCAGAGAAAGCGTTTAGTGTTGTCCAAAGCCTGTGTTCCAGATCTTCTGCTGTTGTCCCTGACTACAACCGTTGCTGCCTGCCCTGACCTTCTGCTACGTCCGACCTTGCTCTTGCATTGTCCTTTTGTACCGCGCCTATCTCAGCAGTCAGAGAGGTTGAGCCGTTGCCGGTGGATACAACCTGGTTGCTACCGCCGCTGCAAGACCATCCTGCTTTGCGGCGGGCTCTGGTGAATACCAGTAGCAACTTAGAACCGGTCCGCTGGCACGGTCCACGCCAATCCCTCTCTGACACAGAGGATCCACCTCCAGCTTGTCGAATCCTAACAGTAGATCCGGCCATGGTCCCGCTGAGGTGCCGCTGCCAAGTCTCGCTGACCTATCCACGGTGGTCGCCCAGCAATCTCAGCAAATTGCCCAACAAGGACAGCAGCTGTCGCAGTTGACCGCCATGTTACAGCAACTTCTGCCACTGCTACAGCAGCAACCATCTTCTCGGCCAGCTCCTGCACCTCCTCCGCAGCGAATGGCCGCTCCTCCGCTTGTCCCTGCCGGACAAATTTGATGGGGACTCTAGACTCTGCCGTGGTTTCCTGTCTCAATGTTCCCTACATATGGAGATGTTGTCGGACCAATTTCCTACAGAACGGTCTAAGGTGGCTTTCGTAGTTAGTTTTCTGTCTGGAAAGGCCTTATCTGGGGCCACACCGCTCTGGGACCGCAATGATCCTGCCACAGCCTCAGTCCAGTCCTTCTTCGCTGAAGTCCGTAGTGTCTTCGAGGAACCAGCCCGAGCTTCTTCTGCCGAAACTGCCTTGCTGAACCTGGTCCAGGGAAACTCTTCTGTAGGCGAATACGCCATCCAATTTCATACCTTCGCCTCTGAATTATCTTGGAACAACGAGGCCCTCTGCGCGACCTTTAAAAAGGCCTATCCAGCAACATCAAAGATGTACTGGCCGCACGAGAAATTCCAGCTAACCTGTCAGAACTTATCCTTTTGGCCACCCGCATTGACAAGCGTTTTTCTGAAAGACACCAGGAGCTCCGCCAGGAAAAGGACCTTGATCTCTGGGCACCTCTCTCCCAGTATCCTTTGCAATCTACCCCTGTGCCTCCCGCCGAGGAGGCTATGCAAGTGGATCGGTCTCGCCTGACCCATGAAGAGAGGACTCGCCGCAGAGATAAAAATTTATGTCTGTACTGCGCTAGTACCGAACATTTCTTGGTGGATTGCCCTATTCGTCCTCCACGTCTGGGAAACGCATGCACGCACCCTGTTCAAATGGGAGTGGCGTCCCTTGGTGTGAATTCTGCTTCTCCACGTCTCACTGTGCCCTTGCGGATTGCTCCTTCTGCCAACTCCTCCTTCTCAGCTGTGGCCTTCTTGGACTCTGGTTCTGCTGGAAATTTTATTCTGGCCTCTTTGGTTAACAGGTTCTGCATCCCGGTGACCCGTCTCGTCAAGCCGCTCTATATTTCTTCGGTCAACGGAGTGAAGTTGGACTGCACTGTGCGTTACCGCACAGAGCCCTTGCTTATGAGCATTGGACTGCATCACGAGAAAATTGAATTTTTTGTTTTGCCCAACTGCACCTCTGAAGTCCTCCTTGGTCTTCCATGGCTCCAGCGTCATTCTCCCACCCTTGACTGGACCACCGGGGAGATCAAGAATTGGGGTCCTGCTTGTCACAAACGATGCCACACATCTGCTCCTCATAGCCCCCTTCCTGGTGACACTCTGCCCCGTGACAAGCTTCACCCTCTGCCCCCCCCTCCCCATTTCCACTTCTTCTGGTTTACCTGCCGCTGATGTAGCTACCCAGAACTTCTTTTTGTTCCAGAAGGAAACTCAAGAGGCGTCCCCTATGTTCTCGTCTCATTTGAAGGGACAAGGAGACAAAAAGAGGGGGAGACCTAAGGGGGGGGGGTACTGTTACGCCGAGCGCTCCGGGTCCCTGCTCCTTCCCGGAGCGCTCACGGCGTTCTCCTCTCTGCAGCGCCCCGGTCAGACCCGCTGACCGGGAGCGCTGCACTGACATTCACGATGGGGATGCGATTCGCATAGCGGGACGCGCCCGCTCGTGAATCGCATCCCAAGCCACTTACCCATCCCGGTCCCCGGCTGTCACGTTCTGGCGCGCGCGGCTCCGCTCTCTAGGGCGCGCGCGCACCAGCTCTCTAAGATTTAAAGGGCCAGTGCACCAATGAGTGGTGCCTGGCCCAATCAGCCTAATTAGCTTCCACCTGCTCCCTGTCCATATAACCTCACTTCCCCTTCACATCCTTGCCGGATCTTGTTGCCTTGTGCCAGAGAAAGTGTTTAGTGTTGTCCAAAGTCTGTGTTCCAGATCTTCTGCTGTTGCCCCTGACTACGACCCTTGCCGCCTGCCTTGACCTTCTGCTACGTCCGACCTTGCTCTTGCCTTGTCCTTTTGTACCGCGCCTATCTCAGCAGTCAGAGAGGTTGAGCCGTTGCCGGTGGATACGACCTGGTTGCTACCGCCGCTGCAAGACCATCCTGCTTTGCGGCGGGCCCTGGTGAATACCAGTAGCAACTTAGAACCGGTCCACCGGCACGGTCCACGCCAATCCCTCTCTGACACAGAGGATCCACCTCCAGCTTGCCGAATCCTAACAACTACTACAAAACAATATAGAAAGTACAGAAAGTATTTCACTTGCTGTGAGGCCGTATGCACATGCTATTGCTATATTAGTGAAATATACTTGCGATGACGTTTTCAAAATATCAATTCGAACGTGTTGCATGTTGGAAATTCTTTGCTGCCTTGAGTGCACATATAGTGACGTCACTACAGGCTTTAAGAGGGACCAAAATACCTCCAACGCCTTTCAGAAAAGAATGCTTTCTTTCATCTGGGATGGTCTGTGCATTGTTCTCCAGCTCATTCCAGACCATCAGTTCTCATATTTATCTTTTGGCAAATACATTGATCTATTATATACAATATAACTCCACATCCAGAAAAACACAAATAGTTCTTCCGGTACATATAGATCTATGATCGATAAACCCTTAATACTGAAATACTAATAAAACTCGAAATGCACATGTCAAAATTAAGAATACACGTGACCTTTGACTCTTAGTTATAACCTTTTGTGTGGCAAACTACTGAATAGTATACCCATGCATAGACATTACTCTTTCTATATTACTTTTATGTGTGCACATGATTATTCTCAACCACCTGATCCTTTACAAAAGCGGACATGTCAAAATCTGCATTCAGGCCATGGGGCCAAGGAATATCTAAATTAAAGATCCAGTTTCTTCTGCCCTAGATAATTGTGTTATGAAGCCCCCCCTCTACAATGTGTAGTGATTTTTTTAATGCCCTAAAATCTGGATCCTATAAAAGAAGCCTGGTGTCATTCTAAATAATGTCTGGCTGTCACGTTCTGGCGCGCGCGGCTCCGCTCTCTAGGGCGCGCGCGCGCCAGCTCTCTAAGATTTAAAGGGCCAGTGCACCAATGAGTGGTGCCTGGCCCAATCAGCCTAATTAGCTTCCACCTGCTCCCTGTCCATATAACCTCACTTCCCCTTCACTTCCTTGCCGGATCTTGTTGCCTTGTGCCAGAGAAAGCGTTTAGTGTTGTCCAAAGCCTGTGTTCCAGATCTTCTGCTGTTGTCCCTGACTACAACCGTTGCTGCCTGCCCTGACCTTCTGCTACGTCCGACCTTGCTCTTGCATTGTCCTTTTGTACCGCGCCTATCTCAGCAGTCAGAGAGGTTGAGCCGTTGCCGGTGGATACAACCTGGTTGCTACCGCCGCTGCAAGACCATCCTGCTTTGCGGCGGGCTCTGGTGAATACCAGTAGCAACTTAGAACCGGTCCGCTGGCACGGTCCACGCCAATCCCTCTCTGACACAGAGGATCCACCTCCAGCTTGTCGAATCCTAACAGTAGATCCGGCCATGGTCCCGCTGAGGTGCCGCTGCCAAGTCTCGCTGACCTATCCACGGTGGTCGCCCAGCAATCTCAGCAAATTGCCCAACAAGGACAGCAGCTGTCGCAGTTGACCGCCATGTTACAGCAACTTCTGCCACTGCTACAGCAGCAACCATCTTCTCGGCCAGCTCCTGCACCTCCTCCGCAGCGAATGGCCGCTCCTCCGCTTGTCCCTGCCGGACAAATTTGATGGGGACTCTAGACTCTGCCGTGGTTTCCTGTCTCAATGTTCCCTACATATGGAGATGTTGTCGGACCAATTTCCTACAGAACGGTCTAAGGTGGCTTTCGTAGTTAGTTTTCTGTCTGGAAAGGCCTTATCTGGGGCCACACCGCTCTGGGACCGCAATGATCCTGCCACAGCCTCAGTCCAGTCCTTCTTCGCTGAAGTCCGTAGTGTCTTCGAGGAACCAGCCCGAGCTTCTTCTGCCGAAACTGCCTTGCTGAACCTGGTCCAGGGAAACTCTTCTGTAGGCGAATACGCCATCCAATTTCGTACCTTCGCCTCTGAATTATCTTGGAACAACGAGGCCCTCTGCGCGACCTTTAAAAAGGCCTATCCAGCAACATCAAAGATGTACTGGCCGCACGAGAAATTCCAGCTAACCTGTCAGAACTTATCCTTTTGGCCACCCGCATTGACAAGCGTTTTTCTGAAAGACACCAGGAGCTCCGCCAGGAAAAGGACCTTGATCTCTGGGCACCTCTCTCCCAGTATCCTTTGCAATCTACCCCTGTGCCTCCCGCCGAGGAGGCTATGCAAGTGGATCGGTCTCGCCTGACCCATGAAGAGAGGACTCGCCGCAGAGATAAAAATTTATGTCTGTACTGCGCTAGTACCGAACATTTCTTGGTGGATTGCCCTATTCGTCCTCCACGTCTGGGAAACGCATGCACGCACCCTGTTCAAATGGGAGTGGCGTCCCTTGGTGTGAATTCTGCTTCTCCACGTCTCACTGTGCCCTTGCGGATTGCTCCTTCTGCCAACTCCTCCTTCTCAGCTGTGGCCTTCTTGGACTCTGGTTCTGCTGGAAATTTTATTCTGGCCTCTTTGGTTAACAGGTTCTGCATCCCGGTGACCCGTCTCGTCAAGCCGCTCTATATTTCTTCGGTCAACGGAGTGAAGTTGGACTGCACTGTGCGTTACCGCACAGAGCCCTTGCTTATGAGCATTGGACTGCATCACGAGAAAATTGAATTTTTTGTTTTGCCCAACTGCACCTCTGAAGTCCTCCTTGGTCTTCCATGGCTCCAGCGTCATTCTCCCACCCTTGACTGGACCACCGGGGAGATCAAGAATTGGGGTCCTGCTTGTCACAAACGATGCCACACATCTGCTCCTCATAGCCCCCTTCCTGGTGACACTCTGCCCCGTGACAAGCTTCACCCTCTGCCCCCCTCCCCATTTCCACTTCTTCTGGTTTACCTGCCGCTGATGTAGCTACCCAGAACTTCTTTTTGTTCCAGAAGGAAACTCAAGAGGCGTCCCCTATGTTCTCGTCTCATTTGAAGGGACAAGGAGACAAAAAGAGGGGGAGACCTAAGGGGGGGGGTACTGTTACGCCGAGCGCTCCGGGTCCCTGCTCCTTCCCGGAGCGCTCACGGCGTTCTCCTCTCTGCAGCGCCCCGGTCAGACCCGCTGACCGGGAGCGCTGCACTGACATTCACGATGGGGATGCGATTTGCATAGCGGGACGCGCCCGCTCGTGAATCGCATCCCAAGCCACTTACCCATCCCGGTCCCCGGCTGTCACGTTCTGGCGCGCGCGGCTCCGCTCTCTAGGGCGCGCGCGCACCAGCTCTCTAAGATTTAAAGGGCCAGTGCACCAATGAGTGGTGCCTGGCCCAATCAGCCTAATTAGCTTCCACCTGCTCCCTGTCCATATAACCTCACTTCCCCTTCACATCCTTGCCGGATCTTGTTGCCTTGTGCCAGAGAAAGTGTTTAGTGTTGTCCAAAGTCTGTGTTCCAGATCTTCTGCTGTTGCCCCTGACTACGACCCTTGCCGCCTGCCCTGACCTTCTGCTACGTCCGACCTTGCTCTTGCCTTGTCCTTTTGTACCGCGCCTATCTCAGCAGTCAGAGAGGTTGAGCCGTTGCCGGTGGATACGACCTGGTTGCTACCGCCGCTGCAAGACCATCCTGCTTTGCGGCGGGCCCTGGTGAATACCAGTAGCAACTTAGAACCGGTCCACCGGCACGGTCCACGCCAATCCCTCTCTGACACAGAGGATCCACCTCCAGCTTGCCGAATCCTAACAACTACTACAAAACAATATAGAAAGTACAGAAAGTATTTCACTTGCTGTGAGGCCGTATGCACATGCTATTGCTATATTAGTGAAATATACTTGCGATGACGTTTTCAAAATATCAATTCGAACGTGTTGCATGTTGGAAATTCTTTGCTGCCTTGAGTGCACATATAGTGACGTCACTACAGGCTTTAAGAGGGACCAAAATACCTCCAACGCCTTTCAGAAAAGAATGCTTTCTTTCATCTGGGATGGTCTGTGCATTGTTCTCCAGCTCATTCCAGACCATCAGTTCTCATATTTATCTTTTGGCAAATACATTGATCTATTATATACAATATAACTCCACATCCAGAAAAACACAAATAGTTCTTCCGGTACATATAGATCTATGATCGATAAACCCTTAATACTGAAATACTAATAAAACTCGAAATGCACATGTCAAAATTAAGAATACACGTGACCTTTGACTCTTAGTTATAACCTTTTGTGTGGCAAACTACTGAATAGTATACCCATGCATAGACATTACTCTTTCTATATTACTTTTATGTGTGCACATGATTATTCTCAACCACCTGATCCTTTACAAAAGCGGACATGTCAAAATCTGCATTCAGGCCATGGGGCCAAGGAATATCTAAATTAAAGATCCAGTTTCTTCTGCCCTAGATAATTGTGTTATGAAGCCCCCCCTCTACAATGTGTACTGATTTTTTTAATGCCCTAAAATCTGGATCCTATAAAAGAAGCCTGGTGTCATTCTAAATAATGTCTGGAGAGAGGAGAACTTTCATATCCCCTATTTATATTATAGAGGTGTTTCCCCTATTCTTTGCCTTTTCGTTTTGCTAACATAGGTTTTACCAAATGGACAATGTTCAAAGTAAATGACTCCAGTACCAGTCATCTGTATTGGTAATTTCCAAGATGTGGGTCTTGTATTTTTACAATTCTACATGGTTTGCACAAACAACATGAAAATAACAATCTTTAAAAAAAATGAAAACATATGCTGTTCTATACAGTTCCTAAAATGGACAAATATGGCAGCAGAGAGCACTGTGGTCATGATGTCAGCAGAGAACACTGTGTTCAAAAAAGAAAATAATTTCCTCTGTAGTATTCAGCTAATAAGTACAGGAAGGATTAAAAAAATTTAATAGAAGTAATTTACAAATCTGGACAGAAAAAAGTGGGTGGTGCAGCTCACAATTATATACTGACCGAGGTGGAGTAGGCTAGAAAACACCTATCCCCTAGGTGTAAATACAAAAAATAAAATATTTATTTCACAAACTGCCTACACCTCAAGGACAGTATTCACATTAATAGATTAGATGACTGAGACCGTGCTTCAATTATGAACCAAAATTTATTACAAATACAGGTTATGTTGCATAAAATAGTGCATAAAATATTTCCCACACAGGGCCCTTGTGGGGAAAATAACAGTTGCAATATGAGATAAATATGGACAACATATAACAGAAATTAAACAATAAGATAAAAATAATGTTCCAGATGTAAAGTTAATGTAACATGGAATTGTATTACAGGATAGTTGGAGGTCCTGCTCTGGTGGGCTGCTTTGTGAGCGCTTGCATGCGCCTGCACGTCTGGTTCTGATGGCACTCGAACCCGGTGTTTGACGTGCTTGTCTGCGGTAAACCAAAGGTATCCGAAGTTGATGGTTCCTGCTGGATTACCTCATGGTAGTAGGGTGTGACGTCAGCAGTGAACGGAAACAGATCACAGAATCAGCAGCTCTCCCAACGTCAGACGGACCTCGATAATGGTAAAGAATACTGGTGGCAGCCGGTTTTTAATGCTGGTCAGCATAAAAGTCCATAGAGCGGTCAGTAGCTACTGAGGAAGGGGTCATTTACTTCATTCCTAAGTACCCCAAAACTCTTTGTGTAGAGTATGATCGCTCTATGGACTTTTATGCTGACTACCATTAAAAAACGGCTGCATTTGAAACAACCAGTACTATAAAATGATTATAAAACATATTCCTAAAAATATTGGAGAGTGAGAGAGTGAGACCCAGCTAAATACTTTCATTAGTGATCATATGCATTGTCCAAAGTACTTAATTCCACTTAATTTTGAGGGGAGGAATGTCTCTCCTCCTCTCTAATCTAAGCAAGCCTCTGATATCACTGCTGGTGTCTATACAATACATACCTAAAACCACTTGACATGTTTTGGGGACTTACCCCTTTCTCAAGAGTCAATACTAAAATATTTGCCTTTAAATATGCTCTGCAAACCTCTTTACATCTCTAAATTCAGAAATGACAAATCATCCTCCTACTTCTCATATTCACACTCAAGGTAATACTTATACTTACTTAGACCTTTATACAAGTTTTTTCATACACCCGTTATTTGATAACTATTAGTATCCTCACAATATTATTTGACATGTATCCGTATAACTTTAAATAGATGCATATTATTAAATCTTAATCATAAAATACAAGTGTATCTAAATTTATAAAAATAAATATAAATAAGTATAGCAAAAGTTGGTTTGCGGTTCCTGTATACAATCCATTGTGGAGACGCTGTATTACTAGTGTTACACACATGGTGGTGCTTTGTAGTGTATTAATGCATGAAAGTACCCACAACGAGAAAAAAAGAAAAGTAATTGCAGCACTCATCATGTGTGAAAACTTCTTTATTGCAAGATGGTGCACATCACAAAACTGCAGATGGTGGCAGTGGACAGAAGACAGTGGCACTCCTGGGGCAGCTATTTTGTGTGTCCACGTGCATTACCTCAAGCCAGCATACCATCTTTAATTGCATTCATATGAATAAATTGGAATTGTGGAAATGATGCAACCTATTTATTCATATTTCTTTGCATATATTTTCACCCACAAAGTGTAAGTAGTCCATTGTTTTTTTGTATCCATTTTTAGTAATATGGTATTTATCCTACATGATGAATGTCATAAAAAATAAAATGTTAGACAATGCCAAAGCTGCTTTTCGTTCATCTTCTCTTCCTAAGACTGAAAAAAACTACAGGTAGCAAACATTAGTAATACCTTTACTGCCCTGGGACCACTTGCAAAACTTACCCTCTTTTTTGATACTTTTTTCTATATACCCCAGCCTTTTGCATTCCTGTTCGCAAGATTATCCGTAATTGGGACTATTGGTAAGTATATAACTACAGATAAATGTTTGATCACTAGTGGCAACCATCAATCACTATACTGGAGGTCTTGTATCTTCTGTTTTACCTGCACGGCCATTGTGAGGAGAAATTTGCACGGAGCATTGGTTGAACATTTATTCTTCCACTCCATGCAAAGTCTATAGGAATTATGGTAACAGCCTCAAGTATCTCAGTATGTGCTTGAAATAACAGTAAAAAAAAAAAAGAACAATAAAATGTGATTTACTATCCAAAATCCTTTATTTGTAATAAGGTTTTATAAAGTAGATGAAAAGGTACATTGTTGTTTGTAAGGAAATACATATACAAATACATTTATTGGTAAAATATATATGTTCACTTATGGCATGTGATGATTATATGTACAGCTCATAATGGGTCTTGGTAAAAAAAAAAAAAAAAAGTGGCCAGATACTGTACCTATATACTGTATTAATAAGCCACATTCTGAAAACTGGAAATCATATCAACAGGGTTTCTTGTCAATATATATTAATATATCAATCAATATATGTTACCATAAGCTCTATGAAGAAAAAAGTCCAGAATGCTTCTTCAAGTCACATTGAAATTGTAGTGCAATTCCTCTTCAGAAATACATTTGCACGAGACACATTGTCTTTATACCAAATCCGCACAATGAGTGCTTATTGCCTTTGCTAAGTGGTACTTCATCATAGCAACATAAACCTAAATAGCTTTGACCTGAAACAGGTTCTCTTATAAAGAAAATATGTTCAAATGAGATTATCTACTAAAAGCTATTGCAAAACTAAATTATTTATTGTATTTATTATTAATGCATTTTGAAGTTGCTTTTCACCTATGTACTAAAGACTCCTGTACTCCTGCATGTAATGTGTGACTAATACGTAGACATATAGAAGTAAAGCAAAGTTGGACTTTATCATCACACAACAATTTTGGGAATCAATAAAGATGGGCGTTTTAGTCTACAATATATGTGTTCATTCATTTATCTAGAAGCCTGTGTATGCATTTGATTTATTATACCATGACTCCGTACATAGTATTGTGCATTTATACTGGAAAGATCCACTTTGTCTCATCTGTCTATAAAACATTTTCCCAGAAGCTTTGTGGGGCATCCAAGTGGTTTCAGGCACAACAGAGACAGGCCACAAAGTAATGCTATGTTTGGAGGAAAAAGAACATTGCAAACCAACACAAAAACATAATTTCAACTGTAAAGCATAGTGGAGGCAGCATCATGGATTGGGAATGCTTTGCTGCCCCATGGCCTGGATGCCTTGAGGCAATTGAGGGGAAAATACAAAAATGGTGTCTTGAACTGAAATATTTTTTTCCCCCTGCACAGTAGATGTTTGCTCAATGAGCCCAAAGTTTTTCGTGTTATTCATTTATACCTATAATTGACACTGGACACAATTGATAAATCACACATAAATCCTTATTAGACTACTATAGAAAACATTTAAAATGGACAGCACAAGTCAGACAAACCTGAATACTGTGAGGTACGGTATATAGGAAAAACAAGATAAAGTGCTTAGACCACAATCAAACACTGTGGGGCCACCAGTATACTAAACATATACATAAATCAAACTATGCAACAATCTTGAGGTTAAATAGGTATAAAAAAGTTGTCAGTATTCGGCTGGCTGGAGGTGGATCCTCTATGTCAGAGACGGATTTTCGTGGACCGTACCGGTGGACCGGTTCTAAGTTGCTACTGGTATTCACCAGAGCCCGCTGCAAAGCGGAATGGTCTTGCAGCGGCGGTAGCAACCAGGTCGTATCCACCGGTAACGGCTCAACCTCTCTGACTGCTGAGATAGGCGCGGTACAAGGGATTAGGCAAGAGCAAGGTCGGACGTAGCAGAAGGTCAGGGCAGGCAGCAAGGATCGTAGTCAGGGGCAACGGCAAGAGGTCTGAAACACTGGCTTGGGACATACAAAGAACGCTTTCACTGGCACAATGGCAACAAGATCCGGAAAGGAAGGGAAGGGGAAGTGAGGTTATATAGGGAAGTGCACAGGTGAATACACTAATTAGAACCAGGCGCCAATCAGCGGCGCACTGGCCCTTTAAATCACAGAGAGCCGGCGCGCGCGCGCCCTAGGGAGCGGGGCCGCGCGCGCCGGGACAGTACAGACGGGGAACGAGTCTGGTAAGCGGGCTGGAATGCATCGCGGATCGCATCCCGGCTAGGGACATTATCGCAGCGCTCCCGGTCAGCGGGTCTGACCGGGGCGCTGCGAACAGGAAAACGCTGCGAGCGCTCCGAGGAGGAGCAGGGACCCGGAACGCTCAGCGTAACAAAAGTACAGATATACCATATCATAATGCTGGTATAAATACGAATACTCTTCAGAGGTGTAAAACTGGTATGCAATTAGGCACATCTCTACAGAGTATTTGTATTTGTCCCACTTCCCCTGCTCAGCCAGTACATACCAGCATTATGATATGGTGTATATGTATTTTTTTTCATACCTATTTGTTGAATAGTTTGATTTATGTACATGTTTAGTAAACTGGTGGCCCCATAGTGTCTGATTGTGGTCTATGCACTTTATCTTGTTTTTCCTATATACGTCACAGTAGTCAGGTTAGTCTGACTTGTGTTGTCCATTTTAAATGTTTTTATATAATATTCTAATAAAGATTTATGTGTGATTTATCACTTGTGTCCAGTGTCACTTATAGGTATTTATGATTAATAAGGTGTATACACTGGACAAGTATTTGTTCAGTTGTTAGTGTGTCCTTATATTTTGGGTTATAGTGTTATTCATTTAGTTAGATTATCTATAATTGTGATAACTTTCATTGTCTGTGATTATGATTAGAGTTAAGCGAACCTGACAATGTCAGGGCTGAGCTCTGCTGACAGTTGTGGGTACAGCTCAGCCCAACAAGGAAGGTATTAATTAGTGTTAGTTAACACCTTAGCAGGAGGAGAATCTATATAGATGGCTGTAAAATGTATAAAGAGAAGAGAGTTTCACTTACCTCCTTGTTGCTCCACCTCTAGCTATGACATTACTGGGGCTGGAGCTACACAAGAAGAAGCTTACAGGCTGGAATGAGGTGCGGTCAGGGCTGGTGCAAGGATTTTTGCCACCCCAGGCGAAACCTAGCATGCCCAATTGCAGTTTTGCAACAGCTGGAGGCACCCTGGGAAACACTAATGTATATACTAGAGATGAGCGAACTGAAGCTGACGAACCCGAATTCGTTACGAATTTCATGAAATATTCGATTTGCAACAAATGTGAATATCGCCACGATTCTATTGCGCTAATTGCTTCATTAAACTCCATTTTCTGCCATCCAGGCTCCAGGGCATCTAAAATGGCAGATCCATGGGGCAAGGAATGCTGGGAAGGCGGAAAGGGAAGTAGGCGGGATGACCCTGAATCACATGCAGGATGCAGAAGCCAGTCACCCCTGTGATGTCACAGCTTTATATATCCGGCAACCATTTTGCGGCTTGTCATATAATTCATCACACTGCATAAGACAGACATCGCTGTGTGTCTGTGTTACACAGAAAAGCTAATTCCAGCAGCGTTTCACATCCTAGTCACATCAGTGTTCTGGTGGACAAAGAGCAGTGTTTTTTTTCACTGAAAAGGATTTTTACTGCAGCCATTAACCTCCCAGTCACTTTCTTCAGCATAGTGTTACAGAGAGGGACAGATAGCTGTGTGTTGCCTCATACATTTCAACAAGCTGCCTCAACTTCATAAACCTTAGCAGAGGAGGCAGAAAAATGTTTTCGATGTAATTCTGTGTCTTTGTTCCACAACAAATCATCTGCTGGTTATACTAGTCTGTAGACAGTGTAATACCCAGCAGTCCATTCCTAATAGTCTTTGACATAGTGCAATTTTGTGTTTAGTACACAGCTTTTTTGTGCTGCAGCACTGTTGTGTACTGCTGGTGTTTTCTTTGCAAAAATAAATTTTTTTAAGTGTACTGTACCGCATTTTTCTGCCCTCATAAGAGCATTCCACATACGTACATCTAAGTAGTGTACTATTTTGTACCTGTTAATCTGTCAAGGCCTAGATACTTTGAAAGTCCAGACAAAAGTAATCACTGACTGGTGTTTAATTAAAATATGTTTTTTTTTTTAAAGCGTACTATGCCGCATTTATCTCCTCTCATAAGTGCATACCTGATACCACATACCTACATCTAAGTAATGTACTGTTTTGTACCTATTATTTTGTCAAGGGCCTACATACTGTGATAGTCCAGGCAAAAGTACTCACCAGCTGGTGTTTTATTAAAATACGTTTTTTTTTCAGCATACTGTACCGCATCTTTCTCCCCTCATAAGTGCATAACTGCATACCACATACGTACACCTAAGTAGTGTACTATTTTGTACCTGTTAATATGTCAAGGGCCTATATACTGTGAAAGGATAGTTAATAGTACACACCTACTGCTGTTCTAGACAAATCCTGTTTTAAACTTAGTGAAGCGTATTGTACTCCCTTGATATAAGCAATAAGTATGTCAGGCAGAGTAGTGCAAGGACATGCACAGTGGTGTGGCAGAGGCCTAAATTCATCAGACGCAGGCAGAGGTCACAGCAGAGTAGGGGCATATGGCAGCCGGAGTCACAGTGAAAGGTCTGAGCTTCTGGTGTCAGCTAGCAGTCGTGTCTCGACCAGCAACCCAGCAGCCGTGATTGATCAATTCACTCGGTCATCCACTTCATACCAAGTGACATCCGACACCCCCAGTAACAGTCAGTGGGTTCCTCAGACTCATTTCTCACTTGGCATGGCCCTCATGCTGCTGCTGCCACCTCAAGGCTCTGTCATTATGCTGCTCTATGGTCTCCTCATGCTAATGCTACCACCTCCAGGCTCTGTCATTGTGCCGCCATAAGGTCTCCTCATGCTGATGCTACCACCTCCAGGCACAGTCATTGTGTCGCAATATGGTCTCCTCATGTTGATGCTGCTACCTCCAGGCTCTCTAATTGTGCTGCTCTATGGTGTCCTCATGCTGATGCTACCACCTCCAGGCTCTCTCATTGTGTTGCCACAGATACTGCAAAGCATAATTAAGGTGCTGGTCCCCAGTTTCAGAAATTCCTCTGCATTAGGGTAACATTCAGGACTCCTGATGCTGCTGCTGCCACCTCCACGTTGTCTCATTCAGCCACTATATGGTATCCTCATGCTTCAGCCAACTCCAGGCTGTGCCATTCAGCCACTATATGGTCTCTTCATGCTGCCACAAACTCCAGGCATTCAGCCACTATATGGTCTCCTCATACTGATGCCACCTCCAGGCTGTGTCATTGTGCTGCCATGTGACATGTGACTTCTTGTTAAATTTGGTCCTTTGTATCCACATGCCCTGGCCCGGGACACTAAAACTTGGGAGTTAAAATTTTAATTTCAAAATCCTCAATTTCAATTTAAAAATCTTGAATTTCAATTTAAAAATCTTAAATTTCCATGGTCTCCTCATGCTTCTGCCAACTCCAGGCTGTGCCATTTAGACACTATATGGTCTCCTCATGCTTCAGCCAACTCCAGGCTGTGCCATTCAGACACTATATTGTCTCATCATGCTTCAGCCAACTTCAGGTTGTGCCATTCAGCCACTATATGGTCTCTTCATGATTCAGCCACCTCCAGGCTGTGTCATTCATCCAATATATGGTTTACAGATGCTTCAGCCACCTCCAAGCTGTGCCATTCATCCAATATATGGTTTACAGATGCTTCAGCCAACTCCAGGCTGTGCCATTTATTCAATATATGGTTTACAGATGATTCAGCCTCCTCCAGGCTGTGCCATTCATCCAATATATGGTTTACTGATGCTTAAGCCAGCTCCAGTCGGTGTCACTCAGCAACTACATGCTTTAGTGATGCTGCTGGGCCTAGGACATTACCTATATATGTTTATGGTAGCACTAGGTACCATACATCTTCTATAGGAATGTATTCTTAGAGATTGTGAGGCCCTATTGTCTCCTCATCTGCCGACAACTCCAAGCTGTGTCATTCAGCAACTATATGCTTTAGTGATGCTGCTGGGCCTGGGACATTACCTTAAAAGGTTTATGGTAGCACTAGCTACCATACATCTTCAATTAAAATGTCAAAATTCATCTTTTAATTGTGAGGCCCTATTGTCTCCTCCTTCTGCTAACTCCAGGCTGTGTCATTCAGACACTATATGGTCTCCTCATGCTTCAGCCACAACCAAGCTGTGTCATTCAGTCACTATATGGTCTCCTCATGCTGCTAACACCTCCACACTGTGTCATTCAGCCACTACACGGTCTCATGCTCCCAACACCTCCATGCTGTGTCAGTAAGCAACTATATGGTCTCCTCATGCTCCCAACACCTCCACACTGTGTCATTCAGCCACTATATGGTCTCCTCATGCTTCAGCCACATCCAAGCTGTGTCATTCAGCCACTATATGGTCTCCTCATGCTGCCAACATTTCCATGCTGTGTCATTCAGCCATTATAACTATATGGTCTCCTCATGTTTCTGCCACTATATGGTCTACTTATACTTCAGCCAACTCCAAGCTATGTCATTCATTCATTATATAGTCTCCTCATGCTTCAGCAAACTCTAGGCTGTGTGATTCAGCCACTATATGGTCTCCTCATGCTTCAGCCACCTCCAGGCTGTGTCAATCGGCCAATATATGGTTTACTGATGCTGCTGGGCCTAAAAAATGTTATGGTAGCACTAGCTACCATAAATCTTAAATTTAAATTTCAAAATTAATTTTTTAATCTTAGGGATTGTGAAGCCCTAGTGTCTACTCATGCTGCTGCCAACTCCAGGCTGTGTCATTCAGCAACTACATGGTCTCCTCATACTGATGCCATCTCCAGGCTCTGTCATTGTGCTGCCATGTGACATGTGACTCCTTGTTAGATCTGGTCCTTTGTACTCACACGCCGGGGCCCGGGACACTAAAACTTGGGAGTTAAAATTTCAATTTCTAAATCCTCAATTTCAAAATCAAAATGTTCTCAATTTCTTAAATTTCATTGGTCTCCTCATGCTTCTGCCAACTCCAGGCTGTGCCATTCAGACATTATATGGTCTCCTCATGCTTCAGCCAACTCCAGGCTGTGTCATTCAGCCAATATATGGTTTACTGATGCTGCTGGGCCTGAGCCTGGGCCTAAATTTTTTTATGGTAGCACTAGCTACCATAAATCTTCAATTGAAATGTCAAAATTCCCTTTTTAGGGTGTGTTCCCACAGGGCGTATACGCAGCGTATTTGACGCTGTGCAAAATGTATGGCAGCAGCGGGAAATACGCTGCGTATCCCTTGCTCACTATATACACAGGGCTTTCCGGCGACAGCCCTATGTGTGTAGTGAGTTTTGGAGGCGGAGCCGCGCGTCACAGATACGCCGGCACACGGCCCCACCTCCAAAACTCACTACACACATAGGGCTGCCGCCGGAAAGCCCTGTGTGTATAGTGAGCAAGGGATACGCAGCGTATTTCCCGCTGCTGCCATACATTTTGCGCAGCGTCAAATACGCTGCGTATACGCCCTGTGGGAACGCACCCTAAATCTTAGGGATTGTGAAGCCCTAGTGTCTACTCATGCTGTTGCCAGCTCCAAGCTGTGTCATTCAGCAACTATATGGTCTCCTCATGCTGCCAACACCTCCATGCTGTGTCATTGAGAAACTATATGGTCTCCTCATGCTGCCAACACCTCCACGCTGTGTCATTCAGCCACTATACGGTCTCCTCATGCTTCAGCCACATCCAAGCTGTGTCATTCAGCCACTATATGGTCTCCTCATGCTGCCAACACCTCCACGCTGTGTCATTCAGCCAATATATGGTTTACTGATGCTGCTGGGCCTGAGCCTGGGCCTAAATTTTTTTATGGTAGCACTAGCTACCATAAATCTTCAATTGAAATGTCAAAATTCCCTTTTTAATCTTAGGGATTGTGAAGCCCTAGTGTCTACTCATGCTGCTGCCAGCTCCAAGCTGTGTCATTCAGCAACTATATGGTCTCCTCATGCTGCCAACACCTCCATGCTGTGTCATTGAGAAACTATATGGTCTCCTCATGCTGCCAACACCTCCACGCTGTGTCATTCAGCCACTATACGGTCTCCTCATGCTTCAGCCACATCCAAGCTGTGTCATTCAGCCACTATATGGTCTCCTCATGCTGCCAACACCTCCACGCTGTGTCATTCAGCCACTATACGGTCTCCTCATGCTTCAGCCACATCCAAGCTGTGTCATTCAGCCACTATATGGTCTCCTCATGCTGCCAACACCTCCACGCTGTGTCATTCAACCACTATATGGTCTCCTCTACTGATGCCACCTCTTGGCTCTGTCATTGTGCCACTCTATGATTCTAAAAGCAATGCTTGTAATCTGCATGTCATACTGAATAACAGTATTATTTCACTACCCCAGCACACTCCATATGCGTGTTAGAACAAAGTAAAGTGTTCTACACCCCTATTGAGACTCTCTATAGGCCAGAAAAATTCGGTGAATCAGCCGAATAGAATTTTTCAAAAGTTTTCTCATCTCTCATCTTGCACCCCTAAAACTTTTCAAGAAAATTCTGTATTTCTCACGGGGAAGGATTGCAGTAACACATGTTTTGCTATACACATGTTTATTCCATTTGTGTGTATTGGAACTAACAAAAAAAGGGAGGAAAATACAAATTGTACATAATGTCACACCAAACTCCAAAAATGGGCTGGACAATATTATTGGCACTCTTAACTTAATATTTGGTTGCACACCCATTGGAGAAAAATAATTGAAATCAGTCACTTCCTATAACCATCAATGAGCTTTGCAAACTGCTCCAGGTCCCTTTTATTGGAAGGGCGCCTTTTTCCAACAGCAATTTTAAGATCTCTCCACAAGTGTTCAATGGGATTTAGATCTGGACTCATTGCTGGCCACTTTGTGGTTGCTTTTTGATGTATGTTTGGGGTCATTGTCCTGCTGGAAGACCCAAGATTTCAGATGCAAATCCATCTTTCTGACACTGGGCTGTACACTGCGACCCAAAATCCATTGGTAATCCTCAGATTTCATGATGCCTGGCACACATTCAAGAAACCCAGTGACAGAGGAAGCAAAACAACCCCAAAACATCATTGAACCACCACCATATTTAACTGTAGGTACGGTGTTCTTTTCTTTGTAGGCCTCATTCCATTTTGGTGCTTTACCAAAAAGCTCTATCTATGTCTCATCTGTTCACAAGACATTATCCCAGAAGGATTTTGGTTTACTTAAGTTCATTTTGGCAAAATATAGTCTTGCTTTTTTATGTCTCTGTGTCAGCAGTGGGGTGCTCCTGGGTCTCCTGCCATAGCGTTTAATTTCATTTAAATGCCAACTGATAGTTTCTGATGCTTCCTGAGCCTGCAGGACAGCTTGAATATCTTTGGAACTTGTTTGAGGCAGCATATCCACCATTCGGACTATCTTGCATTGACACGTTTCATTAACTTTTCTCTTCTGTTCATGCATAGGAGGATTAGCTACAATGCCATGGGTTGCAAACGTCTTGATAATGTTGCGCACTGTGGACAAAGGCAAATCTAGATATCTGGAGATGGACTTGTAACCTTGCGATTGTTGATATTTTTAAGTCCTCAGACAGTTCTCTTCTCCTCATTCTGTTGTCCATGCTTAGTGTGGCACACACAGACACAAATGCAAAGACTAAGGGAACCTCTTTCCTTTTCATCTGCTTTCAGGTGTGATTTTTTATATTGCCCACAACTGTTAACTTGCCCCAGGTGAGTTTTTAGGAGCATCACATGCTTGCAACATTCTTATTTTTCCACAATTTTGAAAGGGTGGCAACAATTTTTTTCCTGCCCATATTTGGAGTTTTTTTCCTCCCTTCTTTGGTTTAGTTCCAATACACACAAAGGGAATAAACATGTGTATCTGTAATCCTTTTCTGTGGGAAATACGTAATTTTCTAGAAAACTGTCGGGGTCATTACTGTGTGTGCTGCTTTCTTCTTAGGATTTATTAACATGTGACTTTTCTTCTTTTTTTTTTTTTTTTTGTGGTGCTGGGTTTTGCCAGGTACAGCTGCTCGCCATTTATCAAGATGCCTTCACTGTTTGACAAATGCTGGCTAATCAGTGTGTAAACTTTGCACCATGGAAACTGGTGAAAGTTGCATATACTGTATATAGGCCATTTGGACATTGATAAATTACCCCCTTTGTTTTTAATGTGAAAACATTTCTTATAATATCCTTACTTGGTAGTACAGAACCATGACAATCAAAATTTAAATAAAACTATTGGGCAATATTTTGAGTCTCTTAAAAGAGAGCACAATAGGATAAAATATTTCTTTCTCTATCGGCTCCATTGGGGGACACAGACCGCGGGTGTATGCTGCTGTCTCTAGGAGGTGTGACACTATGGTAATGAAAAAAGCCGGCTCCTCCCGGCAGGATATACCCGCTGTCAGGCTCTGAGCTAATCAGTTTAAGCTCAGTGTCTGAAGGAGGTGGACATGGGCTGGAATTCTCCAGACCACGTTTTCAGATTTTTTGTTTTCCTAGTATAGGGATGTGTTAGTTTTTTTTTTTTATTCCTTTTTCTTTCCTGTTTTCAGGTGGGGACTCAGGGACTCCTGTTCCCTGTTTCCCCATTGCGAGTAAGGGGCACAGACATTGCGTATATGCGCTGTTCCCCCCCCCTCGCCAACGGTCAGCGTCTGGGTTGGTACCTCATGGGTCCGGGTCCCCCTATTTCCCTGCTCGCCTCGCTTGCGCATAGCAGCCAGGTGTGATGCAGGTAACTAAAGCTGACTGAAGACTTCACTGAACACTCCATTAGGTAAGTTCTTCTGACTGAGGTAAGTATTTTTCCCCTTTTTTCTCCTTAGGTGCGGACTCTCAACCTCTGGAGACCCTCTGTTTTTGGCCCACCTATTCAGGTTATGGGGCTGGCTTATACAGGGGTTGGACTTTTATTCTGGGGGAGCTGTGGCATCTTGGGGGGGCATGTACTCTATGCTTTACACTGTCTGTGTGTGGTTGCTTGTGACTACGACCGCAGCGCCTTATATGCGGCAGACAGCGGTGACGCTGGTATGGGCCGGGCGCTCCCCGCACCGGCTTACTTTCACTTTCTCCGGCAGCGCCTTATATGCGGCTGACAGCCGCAGCGCTGGTACGGGCCGGGTGCTCTCCGCGCCGGCTTACTTTCACTTTCTCCGGCAGTCTCTGCCGGCATATTGGCCGCCCGCTCTATTCCCCCGAGCGCATATGCGGCTGACATGTGCGCTCGGGACAAGGAGTGGGCGCCATTACAGCTTCTTCTCGGCCTGTCTATAGCTCCGCCCACAGGGCTGTCGGAGCTCTTCAGAGGCGCGAAGTAGCCTCCAATCAGCGCTGTGGGCGCGATTTTCAGTTAGAAGGAGCCAATTAGTTAGTGCCTCTGCTTCAGGCACACCCCCCTCTACTATTGGCTGGCCTGTTTCTCACACTAGCTGCATGGAGCCGAGTTCTCCTCACTGCAGCTGCCAGGGGACACAGACTAGGGTGAAAAAGTTCCTGTCTTTTTTTCTCATAATGTCCGTACCCAGATCTGTTCCTCCCTCTAAACAGAAACCTGGAACGTCAGTGACTTATTTTGTCTGTAAGCACTGTAGTACCAAGATGCCTGGCTCTACCGAGCCCACTTGCCCTGCCTGCTCCACTGCTCCCCCAGACCCCCTGGTATCCCCTGATGCCCTTTCGGTTCCGGTGGATTCAGCCGCTCCACCAGCCTGGGTTTCTTCCCTGACCCAGTATATGGCTGACTTGACCCAAGTCTCCCGTTCGGTGGCTGAGGCCTCTCGGGAAGTGGTGTCCGCCTTGAAGGGGTCTTCCCTGCACAGGGCCACTGAGAGGGCCCGCTCCTCGTCTCTACATACTTCACGCTCTTACAAGCGTACTAGGGGTGCCTTGTCTGACTCTTCCATTGAGTCTTCAGATAGACGTGAGCGTTCCCCTCGTGGGTCCCGCCCCCCCTGTCATCTGGGCACAAACGTCGCTCCTCCAGAGGACGTTCTCGGAGTCGCCGCACTGCCATGCCAGAGCCGCGTACCCGGTCAGGGTCGCCCCCCTCCAGGACTGCCTCTAGTCGTTCACATTCTTCTTGTGAACTGGCGGACGAGGCTTCCGAGCCAGCATCTGATTCAGAGGACCGCTCGGACTCAGTTGAAACGGTGAACTCATTGGTGACAGCCATAAGAGACACCTTTCACTTAAAAGACCCAGGATCTTCGGATGTCACTCCAGGAGTATCCTTTCATCGTGCTAAGCCAGCGCCTCAAAGGTTCAGCTCTCACACTGACTTTGACGACATTCTGGAATCTGCATGGAAACATCCAGACAAGAGGTTCCCGGGAATCAAGATGATTCAAGAACGTTATCCATTTGACAAGGACTTTGTCACTAAGGTGGTTTCCCCTCCCTCAGTGGATCCACCAATCTCCCGGATCTCTAAGGCGACTACACTGCCTCTGGCAGATGCCGCTGCCTTCAAGGATCCCATGGACAAGAAGGTAGAATCCTTAGCGAAGTTTGCCTCTGAAGCAGCTGGCTCTTCTCTTCTTCCCATCTTTGCCTCAACATGGGTGTCCAAGGCCCTGTCGGAGTGGTGCTAAAAGCTCCATCAGGGTATCTTAGCGGGATCCCCCCCAGAGGATCTATCTGCTATGGCTCTCCAATGCTCTAAAGCTGGGGACTTCCTGTGCGCAGCTTCCATGCAGTCAGCCCGTTGTCCTGCCTTTGCTGTGGGTCACTTAGCGGCTCTCCGCCGCTCTATGTGGCTAAAAGCTTGGAATGCGGATGCCGCTTCCAAAAGGTCTCTCACTGAGCTTCCTTTTTCGGGTGGCCGTCTTGATGAGATTATCTCTGATGCGACGGGAGGTAAGAGTTCCTTGTTGCCTCAAAATAAGGCTCACCCTACTTCCCAAAGGAAGTCCTTTTCCCTTCGGTCCTTTCGGACCTCTGGCTCCAGGAAAGGGTCCGGGCAGGCGCCTTCGCGGGACAAGAAGGCTCCCTCGTTCCGGGCACGCCCGTCTTGGAAGTCGGACTCCAACCGGTCCGGCCGTTTTGCGCCCAAATCAGGCGCACAAATGAGGCCCCCACCCGCATTTTTTTCCCGGGTGGAAAGTCGTCTCTTACTTTTTCGAGACATCTGGACCTCACACGTTCAAGACTCTTGGGTCGGTTACCGAATCGAATTCGCCTCCCTTCCGAGGGATCGCTTTTTTCAATCCCGGGCTCCCCGATCTCCTTCTCTGGCGAAGCAATTTGGAGAGGCCCAGGTCTCAGTCCCCATCCACACTTGTATGGAAGTCCTGGGTCGGATGGTGGCAACTATGGAGGCCGTACCCTTTGCCCAGTTTCATTACCGCCCCCTTCAACTGGTGATTCTCTCTTGATGGGACAGGTCTCCTCTGTCCCTCGATCGTCAGATTGTTCTCCCTTGCAGGGTCCATCAATCTCTGCTCTGGTGGCTCCGCTGCCCCCTTCTTCTCCAACTGCGGTCATTTCTTCCCCTTCACTGGCAGGTAGTTACAACGGATGCCAGCATGTCGGGCTGGGGCGGCGTGTTCAGGGATTGGACGGTTCAGGGACTCTGGTCTCCCCGCTAGACCCTTCTTCCAATAAACATATTGGAATTACGGGCAATTCTTCTTCGTCTTCTTCATTGGGAGTCCCGTCTTCAGTCCCGTCCTGTCCGCATCCAGTCGGACAATGCCACGGCTATGGCGTACATAAATCGACAAGGCAGCACTCGCAGCTCGGCATCCATGGCCGAGGTGACCAAGATTCTCACCTGGGCGGAAAGCAAGGTTCTGGCCATTTCGGCGATTCACATTCCGGGAGTGCTCAACTGGGAAGCGGACTTCCTCAGTCGGTCCTCACCCGACCCCGGCGAGTGGGCTCTACATCCAGAGGTCTTCGCGCAACTCTGCGACCTCTGGGGCATTCCGGACGTGGACCTCTTCGCGTCCCGGCACAATCGTAAGATCCTTCCTTTTGTGTCCAAGTACCGGGACTCTCAGGGTCTGGCCGTGGATGCCCTAGTGATTCCTTGGGTGGGGTTTGCCCTACCCTATCTGTTCCCTCCCCTTCCGCTCCTTCCCAGGGTGCTGAGGAAGCTCAAAACAGAGGACGTTCCCGCCATTCTGGTAGCTCCAGATTGGCTCCGAAGGTCGTGGTACGCCGACGTAGTCAGGCTCCTGGACGACGCTCCACTGCGCTTTCCGCTCGGTCCGGACCTGCTCTCTCAGGGTCCTCTTTGCCACCCCAATTTAGAGTCGCTGCATTTGACGGCATGGCGGTTGAGACCGCGGGTTTGAGGGCCCATGGGTTCTCTTCCCAAGTCATTCACACCATGCTCAGGGCTCGTAAGCCCTCCTCCGCAAGAATTTACCACCATACTTGGCGGTCTTATTTTCGTTGCTGTGAAACTCAGGACTTTTCCCCGGTAACCTTCTCGGTTCCCTGTCTTCTCTCCTTTTTGCAGTCGGGGTTGGAACTGGGGTTGTCTCTCAGTTCCCTTAAAGGTCAAGTTTTGGCCCTTGCTATTCTTTTCCAGCGGCCCCTGGCTTCTAATTCTCATGTCCGGACCTTCCTTCAAGGAGTATCGCATGCTGTTCCTTCTTATCGGTCACCCTTTCCCCCTTGGGACTTGAATTTGGTTCTGAGTGCCCTCCAGGGTGAACCCTTTGAGCCCCTTAGAGAGGTGTCTCTCCGCCTCCTTTCTTGGAAAGTGGCATTTTTTGTTGCTATCACCTCCATTCGGAGGGTGTCTGAATTGGCAGCTCTCTCCTGCCGTTCTATGTTTCTGGTGATCCACCAGGACAAGGTTGTTTTCCGGCCAGATCCTTCCTTTTTGCCTAAAGTGGTTTCAGCCTTTCATCTCAATGAGGACATCGTCCTCCCGTCTTTTTGTCCTGCTCCTTCTCAACCTAAGGAGCGCTTACTACACAAGCTGGATGTAGTTCGGGCTGTTCAGTCTTATCTCTCCATCACTTCTTCGTTTCGTCAGTGTGATTCCTTTCTCGTCCTTACGGAAGGTCGTCGTAAGGGACAACCTGCTTCCAAGGCCACCATTTTTCGGTGGATTCCGCCATTTCGGAAGCCTATCGCTGTAAGGGGAAGATTCCTCCTTTCAGGGTTTTGGCTTTTTCTACCCGTTCTGTTGGGGCATCCTGGGCTCTCCAGAATAGGGCCTCGGCCTCTCAGATTTGCAAGGCGGCTACCTGGTCGTCTTTGCACACTTTCTCGAGGTTCTACCGAGTTCATACCTTCGCATCGGCTGATGCTAGTCTGGGTCGTAAAGTGTTGCAGGCGGCAGTGGATCGGCCGTCTGCCTGACTGCTTATCTGCCCACCCAAGGGACGGCTTTGGTACGTCCCGCGGTCTGTGTCCCCCAATGGAGCCGATAGAGAAAAGGAGATTTTTGTTTACTTACAGTAAAATCTCTTTCTCGGAGGATCCATTGGGGGACACAGCTCCCGCCCTTTTTGGGGTTTCCTTTGGTTCTCTGTCCGAGGGTGTGTTCAGTTATGTTTTTTTCTTCTGGTTCTCGGACAGTTTGGGTTTTTTCTTGACCTGTTGGTCTCCTCCTATTGCTCTGGAACTTAAACTGATTAGCTCAGAGCCTGAAGGCGGGTATATCCTGCTGGGAGGAGCCGACTTTTTTTATTACCATAGTGTCACACCTCCTAGAGACAGCAGCATACACCCGCGGACTGTGTCCCCCAATGGATCCTCCGAGAAAGAGATTTTACGGTAAGCAAAAATCTCCTTATTTCAACGGTCAACAAATTTATGAACCAAAAGTTGGTATATTTTTAAAAAGTTTGGAAATCCCCATAAAACTTTAAAACTGACAGGCATCTTGGAAAAGTAGGTACTCTCAAGGTCTGAGATAACTTTATTTACCTTCAAATTGAGGGCCAAAATACCTATGCAAGCATTACAAGCTGACATATACGATAATATAATATTTATATCAGAAAAATTGTATATGTAAAATGTCTTATATAATAAAGCAAAAATCCATGTCATGTTATGTTATCTTTTAATATACTCTAATAAAATAGATAAATTGAGGGGGATCATTTCTTCACTAATCTATGACAAAAATATAAAATTGTAAATTTCCCAGTGACAGCATGTTTATGGTAACCTATTTATATTGTGAAATTCCCTTGTTTGTTAAATAATTCCTCTTCGTGCTGTTTTTTTCTTAGTTTGATACTAGTGGCTGATATTCCTCACAGCTTTTTCTTTCTATTTCCCCTTTCCTTTCTTGTCCGTATCTAACAAAGAAATAGTTACATTAACAGGACCCAGTGGGCTTTTTCTCTTCAGGCTCCTGGCAAAGAAATTCGAACATAGCGCCAATCACTCAACTTTCTCTCCTGCTAGACAATCTATCACAAAGAATGTGTGAGAAGAGTGTGGCTTTAGGTTCCCTTCTTGGATTTTTGCAACTTGAAGGGACTTCTATCATCATTTTCCAGGGTGGCAGCTTTCTTATGAAAGCCACAATGGAGACTTTTTCTGTAGCACTGTTATTCCATCAGGTTACATCATGATACTATTGTTCAGAATGTAGATTCTTTTGTCTTCTTTTGAACAGAGCATACCACTTGTGTATTTTATACATTTTCTGTTACTTCCAAATGACTGTATAGATTATAATTTACAACAGTATTTGGGCGGTTCAGTTAACATATTGCATTTTGATTAGTGATTCATAAAAAATACAGTAGCTTATGGATGAAAAAGTGTGCAGTTTACAAATTGTAAAGATTTTTAACAGAGTTAATAGCACACATTATGAAAAAGCTGAACTCTGTATGTTAGGCTGGGTACACATATGAACGGCATGCGGCATAGGTAAACTAGATTTTGACGCAACTGATGCCATAACTGATGATAAGTTGCCATCGGTTGTATGGAATCCGGCGTCCAATGTTTCTGCACAGCGGACATGCAGTAAGCTGCGTTCCCATGTCTGGTGCCCTCCAGTGTGTCCAATCGTTCGGCGTCAAAATTGAGATGCTGGATGATTGTGAGCTGTCCCATTCAAATGAATGGGATTAGTTCTAGCATCAGTTTCCCTTCGGTGCACACCGGAGGGAAACAATAGAAACAAGCAAAAGATATAGATCAGCTCACCAAAGTCCATATGAAACAAGCATCTGGCAGTAGTCCAGGAGCACGGATGCAGGGAGCCACCACTCCCCGTAGCACAGAGAAGAAAAGGATAACATGGCCATGACTAAGAGCGATAGCTCGAAACGCATCAGCGTTTCACCCCCTTTTTAAGTGACATGTCACTTGCCACCATGTGGCAATTTTGTCCATGGTTTTAATGTGCACGAATAAAGGTTAAGTTTTATTGGATTTCTGCATACCCAGGAGCTGGACCCCTGTTATCCTTTTCTTCTTGGAGGGAAACAATGCCAGACGCCTGATATATGTGAACCCAGCCTTATGGAGGTTTTGCGTGATTTGAAAAGCATGGCAGCTTTGTCCTAAAAACAGTGCAACACCTGTTCACAGGTAGTAGTAGTTTGCTCTGATAATTACTCTATAAAGTAGTCGTGTTTTACGTTTCTCGTACAACGATTTTAAATAACGTTGAAGGTTTTCTTATATACCATAATATAAAACATATTTTCCAAAAATATTAGTACCCTGGATAGTACCATTTTGCGAATCCTCTCTGCAGGAAGAAATGCGCTGAATTCTGTATTGCTTAAATGGCCATTATTAGAAACCAAACATTTCAATATAGGAGGGGGGGGGAGGGAAGTGCATGAGAATGTTCGGCATTATTAATAATGCCCCTAGGGGTTCTGGTTTTGGCATGGGCACAATGCTGTATGGTGGCCGCATCATTTGTGTCTTGGACGTCTAGACAAGGTCCAGGAAGGTCGGGCGATACAAGATAAACAAGCAGGGCCCCTTGTTGTGGTTTATACTTGTTATTCATCCTGCTTAAAGTGCGTAGCACAGAGCCCTGCTTGTCCTGCACTGAGGACGAAGGCGGAAGGTCCCCCATGATATATGCACGCGTCAGGACATATAGATGGTCCACAAACGTCATCAGGGGGCTGGTTTGTGAGGAAATACAAGAAATAGCCAAGGCCCCTGATACCAGCTGCCACCTCGAGCCGCAAAGGATTGTGAGATGAACGCCATCAGGACCTGAAAGGAAACGCTAGACCATTCCACGGAAGAGTGGTACAGCAAGTAAATGTAAAACTAGCATAATATTCATAATGGGCAGGATAGTGAAAAGTCAGTAAACCCCGGAATACCCCTTTAACAATCTTAATGAACCAGCTTTATCAGAGTATATCAGGCTGATAAATCTGGTGTATTTGAAGTCTACGTCTAGTCTAAGTTTAGACCAACTGTTTGTTGGCTTACTTCAAACAAGAATTGTGCACCAACATTTTTAAAGCATCAAAGCCATTATGGGAGATTTATGTATGTAGAGGAAGAATGGTGCAGTTGCCCATATTAACCAGATTGCTTAAATTTTTCAGAGGCCTTTTTAAAAATACAATAAGAAATCTGTTAGGTTGTTATGGGAAACTGCACCAATCTTCCTCTACACAGATTCTGATAAATCTTCACCATTAACATTTACAAAGGCCATGTACCTTTTTAACGCAGTCACATCCTTTTTGTCAGACTTAGCAAAAAGTGTTTAAAATGTGTGTAAACCTAATAAAAGAGGTATATATATATATATATATATATATATATATATATATATGTGAATAGAGATAAGAGCACCCGGCACTGGGTATCTGGGGGTTATTAGCTTAGTGTAGGGAAATCTGTACTGTTCACTGCAGTGGTGCACAAGCACTTAGACAATGATAGCAAACAGTGTGAGAAAGGAATGATAGCACGGCACTCACCATCCAACAGTGATTTATTCAGATCGAGGTACAGTCCAAATCGAGGTACAGTCCATGTGTAGATCACATCAGTACAGTGGAATCTGGGGGAGACAGGAAAGAGAGCTCAGAGGAGCTCGTGCAGCAACATTTCGCGGTAAAAACCGCTTGGTCCTGGCGTGACCAAGCGTTTTTTACCGCAAAACGTTGCTGCACGAGCTCCTCTGAGCTCTCTTTCCAGTCTCCCCCCAATTCCACTTTACTGATGTGATTTACACATGGACTGTACCTCGATTTGGACTGAACCTCGATCTGAATAAATCACTGTTGGATGGTGAGTGCCGTGCTATCATTCCTTTCTCACACTAATAAAAGAGGTAACGTCATGTAAGGTGGCATTTTTTTTCACAATTCTGACACACTTGCAATTGCATTTGAAGATACACAAACCATGTCTTTGGAGTCCACTAGGGAAGTGAGTTTGCAGGTTTATGTATGCAATATGAACTGTTTGTTTACTAACACATGTGATGAAATGCAAAGATTGAGTATAAATTATTTTACATTTCACGCTCTGGCTTCCCAGGATATTCAAAACATTTGACCAGATCACATGTAAAAGATGCTTAATGCCTAGGGCAGATCTTGGAACTTTAAAACCAATATGTGACTCCACACTTCCCACCCACCATCTGGCTTTTTTTCACCATTTAGGTTTGGGTGGGACTGTAAGGCTAGGTTCACACTTCGGGATCTCCAGGCAGAAAATTTCCACCCGGAGATTCAGAGTGCAGCCAGCGTCGACTGAATCAGTCGGCGCTAGGACCGCACAGACACTGCAGTCTCCAATAGACTGCATTGGGTTCTGTGAGTATTTTCGCCTGAAGAATGAAATTTTCAGGCGGATTTTCTGTTCACAAATTCTGCTTCACAAATTCTGAAGTGTGAATTTGAGAACGGAAACCCATTCACTATACATAATTGTACTATACATACAATTTTAGTAAGCAGAAATTCCGTAGTGTGAACTGAGCCTTACAAGTAACAAATCATTGCTAGTTATACATTTGTACACACCCATCTCACTACTTCCTTACTGATGATCAATGATCCTGTGTATCATTGTGCCTCTGACAAATTAAGCTGTAGCCTGTGAAAGCTCTCTTTTTGAAATGGTGCTCGGCTTGATGACATAGTAGCCTTCTTATTAGCCGTGAGCCAAAAATGTGATGTTCTTTACCAGTGTACAAAGGCAGAAACAACATTAATGGCTCTACGCCAGGACAGGTGCTCTGCTGCTGAATATGCCACAGGATTCAAGACGGTGGGTGACTAATGCTGAATGAAATAATGATGCAAAAATAATATTCTTTAAGAATGGACTGTCTAGTGCACTAAAGGTGTTAGCATGGGCTGATAATCCCACTGATATTGATAATTTTGTCTACCATTCAGTTTGAATTGACACTTGGCTGTTATACAAGAAACCTGGGCCCATAACAGCAACCATTTTTTAACTGATCCAATCTGCAATTCTAGAGACTTTGAAACAAAGAATATACCATGAATCCGAAGCCAAACCTATGCAAATAGACAATATACAAAAGTGTGAAATTGCTTAGAACAAAGGCTTCTAGAAAATCAGTGCATCTGTTGTGGAAAATCTGTTCACATTCACATGAATTTTTAAAGTCCACTACATAAAACAGTGGTATATCCTTATAGGTTTCTTCTAAAAAAAAAAGACTCACCAGGGCATGCAGTCGCGTATACACTCTGTTCTGTAATTCCTACTATGGAAATTAAAAAAGACTATGGGGGAGATTAATCATTGGTTTTACCCTGTTTTTGCTGTGTGTATTTGTTGTACAATTTGTCTCTGTTGCTGTTTAGAGAATTTTCATTGTTACTTTCGCTTTAGAAGTTTATTCGAAAGTTGCATAGCTATGCCATAGCCATGCAGTGGTCATAAATTTATCATAATAATTTGTCGCAAAGCCCTAAATTTGTCATTATTCTACACCAGCCCTGACCTGGCTTACTAAACTGACTGTGAACTGCATTTTTAAAAAGCGGGTTGTCGCAGAAGAGGAACCATACAAAGTGGAGTACTAAAGTAAAAAATGTGTACCAGCACCAGATTTATCACTTGCCCTGCACCATCAAAATTTGGTGCACATACACAGTTTCCATTGCACAAATTAAAGGAGTAAAAGATGTTGACCTACACAACTGTTGTTAAATTCTCCCTTATTACTTTAGTTACAGTCTCAAATAAACGGAGAACTCTAAAGTAAATTGGAACTTTATGGACATTTCTTTAGCTAATAAACATGAGGTGGAATTTTTACGGAAACTGTAGACACATCTCTGCTGAGCGTAGGCCCAGTTTGTCAAAAGATAAATCCTTTGGAGATAATCATGAAATCTGATCACAATGAGAGTTAAACTTTTTTACTAATTTACGCTCACATTTTCCAGTCGTTTTAGGGATTTTAGGCATTATGTGATTTCAAGCTTAGAATCCCATAATTGCAGAATATATATATATATATATATATATATATATATATTTTTTTTTTTTTTTTTTTTTGCTGAATTCTGCCAAATACCCCCAACATTGACCTTTTGACATTTGATTGAACAGTTGTCTTGAGCAGCTATACATTTTGGATATATACTCAGTGCAAAGAGCCAAAAAGCCTTTAAAGAATACATAAATTAAAATGTAGCTAAAGGCTTTATTTGTCCATTCTCACCAGAAAGTTGTAAAAAAAATGGCTCATTTAGACCTTACATTGATTAAAGTGAATTTGACAAAGACACAAGTAAACCCATTACCCTCTGCCATTGATTATTGAATTTCTTAATAGGATTTTTCATGCACAGATTGTTAGTCAACAAGACTTTAAGGTGCATTTAATTTGGTTCACATTAGACCAGGTGATAAATAGAAAAAATATTGTAGATCAAGTTATGGACATTATGAGTATTCACTGATATCTTTTGGACTCTGCAATGCTTTTGAAACTTTCCAGAAATTTCTTAATGATATTTTCCTGTTACGGTAGCCAGACATACATGTTGAGCTACCTCACTAAATCTCCCCATATATATGAACATTTGGCTTGACCAATGAATGTGGAGAAGGGAAGTAAGCCACTGTCAGACAATTCTGGTGGTGACTTGTCTCCTAGAAAATAAAAGGTTAACACAGGTAAAATCCAATAATGCCACCATCTGTTCGGGGAGAGCCCGAGGCCCTCTAACACTTTAGACAATTGGTTGGACCCAAAAATCAGAACAAGTCAATTGACTCACGATCAGTTATGGTAAGCAAACCCTATCTTGCTATACCGCAATTTTACTGTTGACCACTGAAGACTGCTATTTTTCTCTGAAAATTGCCCTTAACCATAATGGCTCCTGTAATTGTCTGTACTAGACTGGTACTGCTCCTTTAAATGATTAACTTTTATTCCATGTCCATTCTTCAAGCCGTTCTTCTGAGGATCCTTTGCCCAGGTCTGCATTGTGCTTTGCTCACTTTTTTTTTGCATATTGCTGCATTCCAGCAGTGTTTCACCCATCTATTCTGAGACCCATCTATTCTGTCACCAAAATTGCTCCAATCTTCTCCCCAGTGTTTACCATTCTTCCCCCTCTCTTCAGTCCTGTTCTTACCCTTCCCCTCAGTTGCACTGTAACAACATGGAAGACTTGCATTCAATGACAATGGATCATTCTTCATCAGGTAACTAGCCATGTTGCAATATATGGCCAAGTTTTGCTAAACACAAAGTTTGCCAATGACCCTTATCTGGGTCCCTCCATTATCCAGTTACTTGGTTCCTCTGTTCTGTATTCAATCAGGTTAGACTTTAGCCCTGATTTACTAAGAGTGGAGTGTAGTTTCTTTGTGAGTTTTAATTCCCTACAAGTATTTTTCCCACAGTATTTACTGTTTCCCTATGTTTTGCACTTTTCCCTACATTTTGCAACTGCTCTGAGCTGTAGGGTTTTCCAGAGCTCAAATCCACCACATCTTCTGTGGAAACCTTAGTAAATATGTTGGGATAAAAAAAAAAAATGCCGGGCCACGCCCCTTTGGCAGTCACGCCCCCTTTCCATGACAGACACACCTCTTTTTTGGGTTTTCTAAGTAAAATAGAGAGTTGGTCAGGTTTTTTGAATACTGGTGCAAATTCTGGCGCACATTCTGGTGCAGACACAATTTGTAGCACAATGCGACTCACGAACACAAGTCGGCTTTACAATAGTAAATCAGGGCCATTGTGAAAAGAGTTAGAAAATGCAGAGATACAAAGCTTGGCACCTGCCTTCCCTTCGCTGTCAAGACCTGCTACCCCTTGCTGCATTTAATTTCATGATAAACATTAGCAAGTAGAAGGGTCAGGAATGGGATGCATGTGGTCTTAACAAAGGGGATCCCACCAATAATCCTGTTGAAAAGGATGAGAGCTGCTCTTTTCAGAGAGAGCCTTTATGCATAAAATAAAATAGAAAATCGGTGGTGGGATGCTCAAAGAGGTATTGTACTGGGGAGATTTGTCTGAATGTCCTTTGGTTGCCTTTTAAATAAATTTGGAATATAGAGTACTTTACTACACCATTTATTAGAGGTGGGCATATTTCTATATAGAACTGCTACTTATAAGGTTATTTATTTTAAACCTAATTATGTTTATGGATTTCTTCACAGCCTAAAGGATTGCAACCTGGTGTGTTTTATATCCCCTCGTGCAATAATATTTACATAATTTGCATATTTTTTGCACATAAAAGTACTTTGTTTCCCTTTATGGTATAAATAACATTGTATGAATTTTTGGTATTTATTCTATTTATATAAAAAAAAAAGATTGTAGATTGTTTTGTTATTAACAATTGTAGATTGTTTTGTTATTAAATAACAATAACCTTTGGTGTGGAGGTTAGGAAAACATTGCTTTGTTTGTTGAGGGATCCATAATATTTGATGATTTTTACATTAGTTAATCTATATTCATTCTTTAATAAAGTAGACAAGTGGATCTGGCATTATCATACAACGCCACTGTTCACATAGAGTCGATTTCCGTGCCGTAGCATGCACACTAACTACAGCTATGGGGGTGCTCACTCTGACAAGGCAGTTCCCATATGAAACAAATCCAGAGGAAAGAAGAGGGCAACTCAACCACTGTGGTGCAATTGTAGTTTATTTTCTTTGGTGCATACAATTCATAGCAGCGGGGATATACAGCGTGCGGGCAAGGGAGCTGCAATCAGACGACAGCTGTTTCGGACACTGCTACGTCCTTTCTCATGCCTTTGACTTCAGTATGCAAAGGTTCGTGTTTACCTATTCAGTCCATTAAGGACCTCATAAGCACCTGTGCGTAGGTGAATATACAAACATCATAATAGTTAACAAGAATAAAAACATTACAAAAACGAGCTCATTTCAACTCTATCTTTGAGTTTAACCCCTTAAGGACCAAGCCCATTTTAACCTTAAGGACCAGGCCAATTTTATTTTTCGTTTTTTCCTCCTTGCCTTCTAAAATCCATAACTCTTTTATATTTCCATCTACAGACCCATATACGGGCTTGTTTTTTTTGCGTGACCAATTGTACTTTGTAATGAAACCTCTCATTTTACCATAAAATGTACGGCGAACCCCAACATTTTTTTTAGGGAGGAAATTTTAATGAAAACCACAATTTTGCACATTTTGGAGTTTTTTTTTTTTTTCACACTGTACACTTTACAGTAAAAATGACATGTGTTCTTTATTCTGTGGGTCAATACAATTAAAATGATACCCATGGCTAGATACTTTTCTATTTTTGTGCTGCTTAAAAAAAATCCAAAACTTTTTGTACAAAATCAGTAATCTAAAATCGCCCTATTTTGACCACCTATAACTTTTTCATTTTTCTGTATATAGGGCGGCATGTACTTTTTATCGATACCACATTTGCCTATATTTGAACATATTTTTGGACTTGTTTTATTTTTTACATTTATGCCGTTCACCGTATGAGATCATTAAAATAATATTTTGATAGTTTGGGCATTTACACGCGTGGCGATACCAAATATGTATTTTTTTTTTATTACGCTTTTTGGGGGTAAAATGGGAAAAGCTGACAATTTTCATTTTTATTGGGGGAGGGGATTTTTAACTTTTTTTTACTTTTTGTTTTTATATTTTTCAACTTTTTTTTACACTTTTCATGTCCTCATGCTATAGATAGCAATTATTTGATTGCTAATACTGTTCAGTGCTATGCATAGGGCATAGCACTGATCAGTATTATCTGTAATCTTCTGCTCTGGTCTGCTCAATCTCAGACCAGAGCAGGAGACGACGGGAGACGGACGGAGGCAGGTGATGGGACCTCCGTCTGCCATTACAGATGATTGGATCCCCGCAGTGCAGTGCAGGCGATCCGATCATCTATTTTAACATACGCACTGCCTGCAACCAGTACCTGCCGTGTATGATGCGAGCACCGCTCCGATGCTGGGGGTCATACACAGGACATAAATGTACATCCTGGTGCGCTAAGTACCGCTGCACCAGGACATACATTTACGTTCGTGGTCGTTAAGGGGTTAAAAGGACCCAAGGCATTTAGTTTCAAAATCTATCGAGATTCACATTGGAGTAGTTTTTTTATGTCCATCCCCTCCTGAACCTGAGACGTTAACCCTTTCTAAACCGGCAAATTTTAAGGTTTCAGTGTGATTGTTATGAACGGTATTGATGTGTTCTATCCATCTTGGTGCACCATGTCCATTTTTTAACGAGGATAGGTGTTCCCTAATGCATATTTGTAGTTGCCTTAATGTTTTGCCAATATAATAAAAGCCGCATGGGCATATAATGGCATACACTACATATGTAGTATGTAGTACGACATGTTACAAGGGAGGTAACATGGTGAGTTTGATTCCTGAGTTTTACAATGTTACTGTTAATATTCATGGGGCAATAAATACAAGATCTACATGCATGATTCCCTTTTAACCCCTTAAGGACTCAGCCCATTTGGGCCTCTAAAAATCATAACTCTTTTATATTTTCATCCACAGACTAGTATGAGGGCTTGTTTTTTGCGCAATCAGTTGTCATTTTGTAATGACATCACAGTGTCAGTTTGTATTCTTAAAAATGTTCTTAATTTATCTTGGATCTTAGGGAAAGGATTAGATGGTAAA
The DNA here is from genome assembly GCF_029499605.1 of Hyla sarda. NCBI lineage: Eukaryota > Metazoa > Chordata > Amphibia > Anura > Hylidae > Hyla > Hyla sarda. Next base: position 272,522,679 of record NC_079193.1, on the reverse strand, counting down.
TGTTAGTAAACTGTTCTGTCACTCAATAACAGCTTAGCTTCTAGTTCATAATATTTAGTGGATAAAACTACCGTTCCTCCCCCTTTGTCTGCCCTGCAGATGGTAAGATCCTTACGGCTAGACATTCACACTATATTAATTCTTATCTACACTCACAAGGCCCTGTTCATGCCCCATTTGTGTTTTGTTTAGCGTAGTTTAACAGAAAATGTACTGATACTTTAAATGGAGGCTGTGACGAATGCCTACCAGTGACATCCCTACCCTTAGACTATAATGTTATCAGTTTAAAGGGGTACTCCACCCCTAGACATCTTATCCCCTATCCAAAGGATGGGGGATCAGATGTCTGATCACGGGGGTCCCGCTGCTGAGGACCCCCGCAATATAGCCCGCAGCACCCACCTGTTACTGCTCCGGAAGCGCTGGAGGGTCTGACTCCTGACCATGGGGACGGAAGATCGTGACATCATGACTCCGCGCCCATGTGACGTCACACCCCGCCCCCTCGACGGAAGATCGTGACATCATGACTCCGCGCCCATGTGAAGTCACCCCCCCCCCCCTCAATGCAATGCAAGTCACGCCCCCTCCCATAGATTTGTATTTAGGGGGCGGAGTATGGCATCACATGGGGGCGGAGTCATGATGTCATGATCTTCCATCCCCGTGGTAGGGAGCCAGACCCTCCAGCGCTTCCGGAGCAGTAACAGGTGGGTGCTGCGTGCTATATTGCGGGGGTCCCCAGTGGCGGGACCCCCGCGATCAGACATCTTATCCCCTATCCTTTGGAGAGAGAAACCTCTTCAAATGACCACCTTTTTAAGAAGATCACTTATTATCCTCTACTCATTATGCTTCTTATCCATCCCAGATTTTATGTTGAAGCCTCACAGGAGGTTTTTTAAATTGATAGTGGATCCAGCATGTCACCCAGTGCCCAGCAGAGGTGAGTGAAATGAGTGTTAGGGTCCCATCCGAAATAAGGCCACCTCCGCGTAGTGGATGAGGGACATGTTTTGATCAAAAAGTGTGCTAAGAGCCTCCATTTTTTTTACCAAGAGTTCTGCTGCAACCTTCTTTTTTGTATACTTTGTATTTGCCACATCAGCGTGCACCCGTGAATTAGGTAGTTGAGCTGGTTATTTTTCTTTTTGTTTTTGCTGCAGAATGTACAGTAGATGTTTTCAAAGTTTGCAGTTACAGTCATTTAAAGGGGTATTCCAGGATTTTTTTTTTATTTCACTATGCTACAGGGGCTGTAAAGTTAGTGTAGTTCATAATAAAGTGTCTGTACCTATATGTGACAGTTTTCTCACAATTTTTATGTGATTTTCACCCCAATATTTATTTTTAACAGCATACAAAATGACGGTTGTCTCAGATTTTTCCCAGGTTGCAATGCAGTCGAGACCTGACTCCCTAGTCAGCTGATGACAGAAAGCCTGTCTGCTTCAATGGGTGGAGGGATCGCTTGGTGGGAGAGAGATCAATCTGCAACTAATGCAACAGCTGTAGGCACCCTACAGGTCTTTTGAATGGATGCAGCTCATTTATGTTTCAATGGGTGGGGTGGCTGATGTGTAGGAGGGAGGAAAATGGAATTATTGGATTTGTAGTCAAAAAAGGAAAACTCAAACAAGAAATATCAGTTCACAAAAAGCTAACCACAGGGTTATAGTAATCTCACAGCATAGCCATTTAGCCCCAAGACAAACACAGATCCTTCCTAAGCATGTCCATTACTGTCTGCCAGGTATATACTAAAATCACCTTATGGTGGATAACCGCTTTAAGTCTGGGCAAGAAAAGAAACCTTCTACTTACAGCAGAAATTACATGTCTTGTGTAGATTGTTATTATACTACATATACTGTATAAATAAATACTCAGCATGATATTGTTATATGGTGCAGAGGGGATTATTTTTAATGTACTTGATCAGCCTTATGAACAGACCAGCTGCTGGTTTAAATCAGAATAATCCATGAGATCTCTGTATTACACATTTTTGAGACTTTTTAGTGTGCAGATGACTCTTTTTTTTGGGGTAATACATAGTTACACAGTATGGTTGAAAAAAGACACATGTCTATCAAGTTCAACCAAGGAGGTAAAGGGAAGGGGTATGGGCGAACGAAGGGGAGGAGATGTTTTTACCTTGAATTACCTAAAGACATTTTGGTTCCCTCAATGCATCCATGTACACTATTGGGTGTTAGTTGGTCATGTAATCTGGGCAGCCAATCAAAGTGATTGAAGTAACTATAGCGAGTTAGCCCACTCCTAAGTAGTCCAGTGACAACACTACATAAGATAGGAGTATAAGTAGATGGCAGTACTGCTCCCAAACAACAGCTGCAAAAAAACTGTGAAAAATTCTAAAAAGTCAGTATATTAGGAACGTAAGTATTGTAGCATCTTGAGTAGTTTTATTTTATTCCTAGTAGAATACCACTTGTACAGTAATAATTTTAATGATCACCAATTTTCATATGGCAATAAAACATCCTATTGAAATTATTATCAAGTAGAATATGTTAAGTCCATTGCAAATATTGTAACAGTTGAAAATCTTTATCCAGTTCTGTTCTAGTAATGAGGTAAGATAAATAGCTTGTGCAGGTGAACAAAATATGAATCTCCATAGAACAGAATGGAAAGGAATATCATGACCAACCCAGGCAGAAAATGGCACTTATTCATACTATACAATCCATTAAATTAGGTCAATGTGCTTTAAAACTGAAGTGTAGCTCAGAATTATTTCTATACCACTGACAATGACATCAGTATAAGGCAGAAAAAGAACTTTATTTGTCTTACTTAAAATGATATATGGAGCACTTGTCTGTTTATTCCACAGCAAACAGCTCTGCAAAAACACCATCAATACCCCAGAGAACTGCCAGTGATAGCAATAAGTTTCTTAAGTAGATCTCTCAAGTGAGTTAATGCCTACCAGGTATCCATTATTCTAAATTCAAAGAGCTTTCTTTAAATAATGTTACACAGAGTACGGCTCATTCTAACATAAATTGTGTCACAATAATGGCATTTCTGAAATAGGTAAGCATGTATTTCTAATACAAAGGGAAACTTTCTGAAAAGAAAAGCAATCAGTAAATTGGCTTCATAATCAAATGGGACCCTAGTTAGGATGAACTTTGATGGATTCAGCAGAGATCAGGTGAATCCCAGTTAACAGTATCCTGGAGTAATAATGCTAGACTGGAATCAGCATCCCTAAAGTAGCAATTACCTTGGTTTCTTAGATAAGTTCAGCTTATGTGGTGTCAACCTATGTATTACAGTGTGATGTCCTCTAAAACCAGTTATTTTATCATATGGAGACTTTTATGTCTTGCAGTCTCTGGCTTCTATAAAAGAAAATAGCTTTCTTTGCTATTGGTATGAAATAAATAATATAAGCTATATCATTTGAGTCCTTGGGACACCATGCACCTGATTAAAGTCACATAGAGGATACATTGATTTATGAATGGATTCTTATATGGTGGATAACAATAGCCTTTTTGTGTGTTATTCTTTTCTAGGCTATGATATTCTAACACTAAAATATTTTCTCTCTGTTTTCAGTGTCCATTTTTCTTACGTTTGTCTCACTATTTAATTATGTAAAATATCTTTGGGAAATCCGTATTTTGCGTAAAATTATATTCATTAAAATGCCCTTGAGGGTGGGGCAATAAATTAGCAAAATATTTAATTTCGGTTACAGGGGGCTACATTGCTTTTATTACAGCATATTATAGATCCCCTATATTAAAGGGGGGGGGGGTCTGTCCTAGTAACAGAAACAATTTAAAGTCTGAAATAGGGATCCACAGTGAAGTGTAGATTTCTAAAGATAGGTTCATTTACAATTTTAATATCGTATGTTACTTTTTGGTTTATCAACTGAGCACAACCTACTATTGGATGCATAAGTGTCTGAGGTCACATGGCTACCCCCTCCTAAATGGTGTAATTGCTATGATCGGTGAAGTATTGCCAACTCCGTTTCTCCCTTGTTGTGTGTATCCGCATGAAAAGAAGAAAAAAAAACCTTATGACCTGGTGCTGCTGCCTCTGTGGTAAAGCATGGACTCCAGAGATCCAGGAGTACTTCTTGAAACGTTTATTGTAGAAGACAATAAAAGATGCATACAATTACGCGTTTCAATTACACGATGCATACAATTACGCAAGGGGTCACCTCCCCTTCTTCAGATTATTCATGGTACAGGCTGGACCCAATCAGACATATATACAGTGAAAAATGGCGCCAAAACCAATGGGTGGAGCCACAAGAAACAAGAAAAACAGTTGTATTGTGTTACACCTTATGCTTCGGCCACTTCCCCTGGCCGTGAGCGAACTGTCTCCCTCTCCCCTGCTGCCAGCGGGGCTGGGATTCGCATCGCGGGACGCTCCCGCATGCGAATCCCAGCTTGTCACTTACCACGCTCCTCTGCTACTTCTTCCTCTACCTCTCAGCTCCAGCACGTGTGTCCCTGTCTCCTATGACGCGCCCGCCAAGGTCTGAAATTTAAAGGGCCAGTACGCTCATAATTATGTGAAACACCTTACACTATTCTATAAGTCCCTGCACCTCCCACTCTTCCTTGCCGCATCTTCAGTGCCATTTGCCTCAGATTAAGCGTTCCATACTGTCTATTTGCCTTGCCGGTGTTCTGACCCTTCCGCTAAGTTATTTGACTCCACACCTTTGCAGCCTGCCTTGACCTTCTGCTAAGTCCGACTACACCTCTGCCTCATCCTACTGTACTTCGTCTCGCCCAGCTACCTGTGTGGTCGAGTCGTATCAGGGGTAGCGTCCTGGGTGTCGCCTGCCGCAGAAAAAACATCCTGCCTTCCGGTGGTCTCTGGTGAAGACCAGCGGCACCTTAGACTCCGCTCCCTGATACGGCCCGTGTCATCAGCTACTCAGGTCAGTGGATCCCCATCCAGCATTGTTACAGCAAGATCCGGCCATGGATCCCGCTGGGGTACCTCTGCCCGAGAATCCGGATCTTGCCAGCATAGTGGCTCTTCAGTCGCAGCAGTTGGCCCCACAGGCGCAGAAGTTAAACCAGTTGTCTACCATGATGCAGCAGCTGCTTACTGCCCAGCAACAACCGCAGCAGCCACAGCCTCCTCCTGCTCCGGTAATGCCTCCCGCTCCAGAAGTCACCACTTGATCCAAGCTCCGTTTGTCTCTTCCCAAGAAGTATGAAGGGGACCCCAAGTCCTGCCGTGGATTTGTGAATCCATGCACATAGAGCTTATGGCGGAACAGTTCCCTACGGAACGAGCGAAGGTGGCCTTTGTTGTGAGTCTGTTAACTGGAAGGGCTCTGGCCTGGGTAACTCTGTTATGGGATTGCTGTGACCCACTCACAGACAGTCTTCAGGCTTTCCTGATGGAATTCCGAAGTGTTTTCAAAACGGTCTTGCTGAGCCTTTCTCAGGGTAACTCCTCTGTGAGCGAATATGCCATCCGATTCCATACCCTGGCTTCAGAGTTATCCTCAAATAATGAAGCTCTTTGCGCCACTTTCAAAGGAGGACTCTCTAGCCGCATTAAAGATGTCCTTGCTGCCCGGGAATTGCCATCTACCTTAAATGATCTCATACAGCTGGCATCCTGGATTGATATCTGTTTCTCTAAGCGACGTGAGGAACAACATCAAGAAAGGGAGTCTGCACAACCTCGGCGCTTTCCTCTCCTGGCACCAGTCTTCCAGCAACCACCGCAACCTTCTACGTTGCCTCCCGCAGTGGAGGCTATGCAGGTGGATTGGTCTCGCCTAACTCTGTAGGAAAGAACTTGCGGACGAGCTGAGAATTTGTCTCTACTGCGCCAGTGCAGATCATTTACTCAAAGATTGTCCTGTACGTCCACAGTCACAGGGAAACGCTCGCACCTAGGGTTCATGGGAGAGGCCTCCCTAGGTGTGAACACCACCTCTTCACGCTTGAATTTGTTGGTCCAACATTCTCTACCCTCCAAAGAGATTATTTCCGATCTTGCCTTCCTGGATTCTGGTCCCGCGGGAAATTTTATTGATGCCTCCATAGTACATAGGTATCATCTGCCGGTGTCTCGCCTTTTGAAGCCCTTGTACATCTCTACAGTTAACGGAGAAGATCTGAACTGTACTGTGCTATACAGCACAGAATCAATATCAATGCAGGTCAGAGTCTTGCATAAGGAGAACTTGTCCTTCTATGTACTTCCTCACTGTACCTCTCCTCTCCTGCTTGGCCGTCCTTGGTTGCAACTCCATGCCCCGCAGCTGGATTTGAAAACTGGAGAAGTTCTCCGTTGGCGAACTTATTGCAATAGTCACTGCATTCATATTCGTCTGTTTAAACAGATGCCTCCTTCTACTCCTCTGCCCAGTTTGCCTTTGTTTCTTCAGGACAACGTTGACGTCTTCAGTGAGAAACAAGTTGAAGTATTGCCACCTCATTTTCCTACAGACTTATTGCCTGGGACCACTCCTCCTCGGGAAAGAATTTACCCTCTGTCTATTCCTGAAACTCAGGCCATATCTAAATATATTCAAGAAAATCTTCAAAAAGGCTTTATCAGGAAGTCATCTTCCCCTGCCGGAGCCAAATTCTTCTTTGTAGAGAAAAAAGATGGTTCTCTGTGAGCCTGCATTGACTATTGTGAACTGAATAAAATCACTGTCAAGAACTGCTACCCTCTTCCCTTGATCTCGGAGTTATTTGACTGTCGTCATGGGGTGAGGATCTTCTCCAAACTAGACCTTCAAGGTGCCTATAACCTGATTTGCATAAGAGAAGGTGACAAATGGAAGACTCTATTTAATACTCAGGATGGACATTTTGAGTATCTGGTGATGCCATTCGGACTATGTAATGCTCCAGCAGTCTTCCAGGAGTTTGTTAATTATATCTTTTGTGACCTCTTATACACCTGTGTCGTGGTCTATTTGGACGATATACTCATCTAATTGTCCAATCTTGAGACTCATCGTTCCCACATCGTTCCCACTCATCGTTCCCACATCCACCATGTCTTCCTGACAACCATCTTTACGTTAAACTTGAGAAGTGTGTTTTTGAAAAGTCCAGTCTTCCTTTTCTGGGTTACATTGTTACTAGTCAAGGTCTACAGATGGATCCTAACAAGTTGTTAGCTGAACTTAACTGGCCCCGACCTACCGGCTTAAAAGCTATTCAGCTTTTTCTTGGTTTTGCCAATTACTATCGGCAATTAATTCCGCATTACTCCACCTTGGTAGCACCCATTGTATCTCTCACCAGGAAGACTTCTAATCCCAAGGTCTGAACTCCAGAGGCTCAAAATGCTTTTAAACAGTTAAAGTCTGACTTCGCTTCAGCTCCGGTCCTGTCTAGACCCGACTCTGGCAAGCCTTTTCTTTTGAAGGTGGATGCATCTTCGGTTGGAGCAGGAGCTGTCTTAACACAAAAGTCCTCTAAGGGAAGAATTGTAACCTATATATTTTTCTCTAAAACCTTCTCACCCGCAGAGAAAAACTATTCTATAGGAGACCGTGAACTCTTGGCTATAAAGCTGGCCTTGGAAGAATGGCGTCATCTCTTGGAAGGTTCAGTACATCCTGTTACTATATATTCTGACCACAAGAACTTGCTTTATCTTCAGACAGCCCATCGTCTCAACCCCCGGCAGGCCCGATGGTCTCTGTTCTTCTCTAGATTTGACTTTCACATCCATTTCCGTCCTGCAGAAAAGAATCTTTGAGCTTACACTCTTTCCAGGAATCTCTTCCTCAGCATATTATTCCTCCTGAGCGTCTCATGCCTGCAGCACCAGCAAATCTTCAACACCTGCCTCCTGGAAAAACTTATCTCCTCATTTAAGACCCCGAGTTGGGCCATTCCTCCCTTCTGGCTGGTCATTCTGGAACTCATAAGTCCTTACAGCTCATCTCCAGACAATATTGGTGGCCTAGTTAAAGACAGGATTTAGTTGATTTTGTCTGTCCTGTTCGGTCTGTGCCTGGGATAAGACCCCTCATTCTAAACCTGCAGGTTTTCTACAGCCTTTGCCTGTTCCAGAGTTTCCCTGGACGATATTGCTATGGACTTCATTACTGACGTTCCGTCTTCTGGAGGCAATATTGTAGTTTGGGTGGTAGCTGACCGATTTTCTAAAATTGCTCATTTTGTGCCGCTGCCTGGACTTCCATCTGCACCGCAGCTTGCTAAACTTTTCCTTTGCATGTTTTGCCCTCACATATTGTATACGACCGTGGAGTCCAGTTTGTCTCTAAGTTCTGGCGGGCCCTCTGCTCACATCTCCTAGTCAAGCTGGACTTTTCCTCAGCCTACAACCCTAAATCCAATGGACAGGTTGAGAGGATGAATCAGGTCTTAGGAGACTATCTTCACCATTTCAATTCTCAAGACGACTGGGTCGATTTACTTCCTTAGGCAGAGTTCTCATACAATCATTCATAATTCTGAATCTATTGGAACTACATCTTTCTTCGTAGTTTATGGACTTCATCCTCGTCCTCCTCTTCCTTTATCCTCTTCTTCCGAAGTTCATGCGGTTGATGAGCAAGTATGGAATTTTTCCACCATCTGGCAGAAGACACGTTCTTCTTTTTTGCATGCTACGTGCATGCTAAGTCTCAAGCGGACAAGAAAAGACGTACCCCTCCCAAGTTCTTTCCTGGTGACAAAGTCTGGTTGTCTGCCAAGTATATCCACTTCAGAGTACGCAGTTATAAACTAGGCCCTCGCTATCTTGGTCCCTATAAAATCAAGAAACATTTAAATCCTCTGGCCTATTCTCTCCATCTACTGTCCTCTCTCCGGATCCCAAATTCCTTCCATGTCTCCCTCTTGAAACCTGTCATTCACAACCGCTTCTCTAAAAAAGACATTTCATCTACTCCCATCTCTGGTACCTCTGAAGTTTATGTTGTAAAACAGATTTTGGACTCCAAGTTTATCAGAGGAAAACGCTTTTATCTTGTGGATTGGGAAGGATTCGGTCGGGAGGAGAGATCTTGGGACCCTTAAAGGGTACCTTTCATCAAAATTTTTTTTTATATAATATTGATTAATGTATGCAGATAACTTTCAAAATGCATGTTATTAAAAAATATGCTTCTTTCTATTTAATTTTCCACTTTGAAAAAATGACCACTAGGGGTCTCCCTACCAGTCCTGGCCACAAGCCCTTTTTATAGATTTCAGACTCGTGCTAGAATCCTAAATTTCAGACTGCAGCCAGGACACAGACAAGTTCAGCACTGCTCCCTGCCTGTCAATCAGACAGGCAGGAGCCAGTACTGTGCTCATAGCACAGCAGGACATACTCCTGACTCTGCCTTACTGCATGCCCTCATTCATTTTACTATCCGAGCTCCGATCTTTCTTCTTTCTGCAAATGCAGTTGTAAACAGAGAGGAGAAGATTCAGAGCTGCCGTCTTCTGTGTTCATAGCCTCTATGCTGGGCCACGCCCCCTTTCTCCCTCACGCTAGGACAGCTGAATGAGCAGCTAAGAAGACAATAAATCAGGTGGAAAGGGGGTTTTGAATGAAAAGAAACACAGGGAAAGTGTCAGGGAGAGTAAGGGACAGATGGGGGGGGATGATTAGGTATAGTTTACATCATGATAGGTACTCTTTAAGAAACTATCCTGGACTGTGATCTACTTAGTAAATTTCTGAACCGCAAAAGGAGGGGGAGACCAAAGGGGGGGGGGATACTGTTACACCTTGTGCTCTGGCCACTTCCCCTGGCCTTGAGCACACTGTCTTCCTCTCCCCTGCTGCCGGCAGGGATTCGCATTGTGGGACATGCCCGCATGCAAATCCAAACCCGTCATTTACCATGCTCCTCTGCCTCTCAGCTCCGACGCGTGCTGGAGCTCTGAAATTTAAAGGGCCAGTACGCCCATAATTATGTGAAACACCTGACACTATTCTATAAGTCCCTGCACCTCCCACTCTTCCCTGCCGGATCTTCAGTGCCATTTCTCTGAGATTAAGCGTTCCATATTGTCTGTTTGCCTTGCCTGTGTTCTGACCCTTCCGCTATGTTATTTGACTACGCACCTTTGCCGCCTGCCTTGACCATCTGCTAAGTCTGACTATGCCTCTGCATCATTCTACTGTACTTCGCCTCGCCCAGCTACCTGTTTGGTCGAGTCGTATCGAGGGTAGCGACCTGGGTGTCACAGCAAATCCATCCTGCCTTGCGGTGGTCTCTGGTGAAGACCAGCGGCACCTTAGACTCCGCTCCCCGATACGGCCCGTGTCATTAGCCACTCAGGTCAGTGGATCCACATCCAGCATCGCTACATATTGCAAATAAATAAACAGGTATTTTCATAAATACCCAGTAAAAAAAACTCTACAGTAGATAGTTGGTTATTTTACTTACCGTACTTCTACTTTCCTCGAGTCCAAAGGCAGGGTTATTAAGGTCTCCTGACCCCACCCTAGGACCACCTATCTAGCAATATAAATAATTAATTAAAAGATTATTTTTATTGTTTCATGGGAGGACCAACTCCTATAAGACCCCCAACAACGAAACCACATTGTGTAATAAAAAGACTGATATGATTAAATCCAAATTATTTTATTGGGAGGGTATGTCTACTGCCTTCGGACTCGAGAAAAGTAGAATTATGGTAAGTAAAATACGCACTTTCCTCATCGTCCTACGACAGCACAGAAGGGATCTTATAAAGAACAAAAAGGGAGGGAGACTCAATACTCGCATACCGCAGACAACACCCCAGTGCTAAAGGCTGTTTTCTAGGTCTCAAGATTCATCCTGTAATGTCTTGCAAAGGTAGAGGATGACGTCCAAGATGCTGAATTCCAGATGTCTTGAAGGGAGACTTGCTCTTTTTCCGCCCAGGATGTAGAGGTAGAGCGAGTCGAATGAGCTCTCAAGGCTTGAGGAGGATCTATACCTTCACTAGAATAGGCTTCAAGGATGGTAGTCCTGTTCCATATGGCTAAGGTATCTTTTGAAGCTTTCAGGCCTTTTCTGGCTCCTGAAAACAATATGAACAAATTTTCTTCCTTCTGTAAGACATAGAAGACATCTTTTTACATCCAAGAGATGAAACCTTTCCTCCTCTTCAGAAGCTGGGTCAGGAAAGAACACAGGCAAAAAGGTTTCTCTATTGACATTAGGAATGAACGATGGAATAGTTCTAAGACGTACGCCATCCGGAAGAATTTTCAGGTATGGCTCTTTGGATGATAAGGCTTGAAGTTCTCCTAATCTTTTAGCAGAGGTTATTGCAATCAAGAAAAGCATTTTCATTGATAACCATTTTAAATCAATGCTCTCAATTGGTTCAAAGGGAGATGATGTAAGTTTGTTTAGAACAAGTGCAAGATCCCATGAGGCTACAGGAGGGAGAATTACAGGCTTAAGCTTCTTTAAAGCTTTAAAAAATCTTGTTATAAGTGGTTCATTGGCAAACTTTCCATCAGTCATGGCATTTATTGCCGTCATATGAACCCTAAGTGTATTGGGTTTAAACCCTTTATTGTACCCTTCTTGAAGGAACTGCAGGATGCCAGAAACTGATGGTTGGAGACTAGCTTGAGATAACCAAGATAGGAACTTTTTCCAGATTCTGGAGTAGACAAAATTAGTAGAAGGTCTTCTAGAAGCCAACAAGGTAACCACAACTGCAGGATGCCAGAAACTGATGGTTGGAGATTAGCTTGAGATAACCAAGATAGGAACCTTTTCCAGATTCTGGAGTAGACAAAATTAGTAGAAGGTCTTCTAGAAGCCAACAAGGTATCCACAACCTCTTTGGAAAACCCTAGTTGCAACAGTCTCTCCCTTTCAGGTACCAGGCAGTAAGATGCATTCTTGTTGGATTCGGGTGCTGGAAGCCGTTGTGGATTAGAAAATCTGGCATCAAGGGTGACTTCAGAAAATTCCCCTTCGCCAGTTGATATATGGCCGTAAACCATGCCCTGCAAGGCCAAAAGGGTGCCACCAGAATTACAGATGGCGCTTCTGCCAATATTTTCCCTAGAACTTTGGGGATTATGGGAATTGGAGGAAATATGTAGAGGAACTTCCCGTTCCAGGGAATAGAGAACGCATCCAGAACATCCGGTTGCTCCATTCTTCTGAGTGACCCGAATTTCCTCAATTTGGGATTCCACTTTGTTGCCATCAAATCTAGTTCTGGCGTACCCCATATGTTCATCAGCATGGTGTACCCCATCTGTCCGTGTCGTACCCCATTTGTCCATCTGTCCGTCAGCTGAAGTATACCTGATTCAGTGATCATTCTCCGGCTCAGATTATCTGCTTGCAGATTCAAAATGCCTTTGATGTGGTCTGCCTGGAGCTCTGTTACCACAGGTTCTGCCCAACTCATTATTTGAGCACACAGCTTCTGAAGGATGGAACCTGTTCCTCCTTGTTTGTTGATGTAGAAAGCCGCGGTGGCATTGTCTGCAGCAGCACTGATTTCTTGTAAAGAAGTTGCAAAGGGCAAGATGGATAACTTTTAGTTCCTTGAATTGTATGACTTCTGTTGCATCCAAGATGACCATTTTCCTTGAATCCAATGGTTTTCTAAATGGGCACCCCACCCTGTGGCAGAGGCATGCGTAGTGATAAGAACTTGATGATTGGAAAGAAAATTCTTCCCCCCTTCTAGGTTCTTCTTGATAGTCCACCACAAAAGGTTCTTGTAAACTGAGGCCGGAACTCGTACTGGTGATGTAAGTGTAGTCTGAGGCTTGCTCCAAGTTTTTAATATGACTTCTTGTAGGGCTCTGAAGTGGGCTTTTGTCCAAGGTACCACTTCTATAGTTGTAGTTAACAACCCCAGGATACTCATAGCTTTCCGAATAGATACTAGTTAGACTCGATCCAAGTACAGAATTGCTGTTTTTATCCGGGATATCTTCTCTGGAGTAAGATATATTCTCATTTTGTGAAGGTCTCCTATGAGACCTAGAAATTGAATACGGGGCAATAGGTTGAAATTTGACTTTTGGAAATAAAGAAGAAACCCTGCTTTCTGAAGAAGAGATATGCATGCTTTCAGATGGACTTCCAGGAACGCTTCTGATTGGACTATAATCAGCCAATCGTCCAAGTAGGCCACAATTCTGATCCCTTGCAGATGGAGAGCTGCGACAAGGACAACCACTACATTTGATTCTTGGTGCTGGAGTCAGACCGAAAGGTAGGGCTTGAAATTGATAATGAAGTATTTGATGTTTTGTCTTTATAGCCACCCTTAGAAATATTCTGTCTGTTTTCCTGTGTAAGTGTAAGGGGATGTGTAAGTAAGCGTCTTTTGAGTCTAGTGATGCCCTGACTTCTCCTTTTTGAACGATACTGTAAACTGACTTTAGTGTGTCCATCTTGAAATTTTTTTTAGGAGATGTTTGTTTAGAAACCTTAAGTTGATAATTAGACGTTTTTTGTTGTCCGGTTTTGGAACTGGGAATACTCGAGAGTAAATAACTAGGAATTCTTCTCTGTTGGGTACTGGTTTCAAGGCTCCTTTCTCGATAAATTCTATCAGGAGAGACAGTACAATTTTGTTGTGGCTTAGATTTAGAAGGAATCTGTCTCTTGGCTGGTGAAGAAACTCTAAAGCATAACCTTCCTTAATTATGTGTAGTACCCAGGAATCTGAAGTGATCTTTTCCCATTCTGCAGCAAAGTTGGCAAGACTTTCGCCTACCGGACAAGTGCATCTGGTGTCAGAACTCTGTTTTGATTATTGCGGGTTCTGACTACTTCTTTTTCCCCTTATCCTGGTATCTGCTCTGGAATCTCTTGTCAGAACGATCCTGGTACTGTCTTCTTCTGAAATTTCCTCTGCCTCTTTAAGCATGAAATTTATGAAAAGGTTGTCTGAATGATTGAGGCATGACCAACACTTTTTCTTTAGTGTTTTCCTCTAACACTTTATCCAGGCGTCTCCCGATGAGCTTCCCGGGTTCAAACTGTGGTGCACAAAAGTGGGATTTGGAGGAGGTATCGCCCATTCACGGCTTAAGCCAAATAGCTATTCGAGTTGAATTAGCAACTGCCATGGTTTTAGAGGCAATTTTTAACACGTCCAACGAAAAGTCACAAAGAAACTTAGCAGCAGACTTAAGGGAGGAAAGTTGATGTAAAAGATGTGCACGAGGAACTCCATCCTGAATGTCATCAGAGAGATGGCTTAACCACAGTCTCATGGCTCTGGAGACCGGTACTGAGCATAATAAGGCTTTGCTAAGAAATTACATGTTTACATGTAATCTCTAAAGGAAAGAGTCGGCTTTCCTGTCCATAACATCTCTAAGCAGGACTGTCTCATCTGCTGGAAAGAAAGACTTTTTTTGACATCCTGGCAATAGGAGTATCAACTTTCCCTGGGTCTTCCCAGTCCTCAGACACTGAGGGATCTAGCCTGTACATCATTTTAAAACGGGTACCAAGATCTAAGCGCTTGTCAGGCTTTCTCTGAACTTTCTCCATAATACCCTTCAATATTTGATCACCTGGAAGGACCCTTTTTTGAAAATAGAAGAGACTATTTTTATCTTGAGAAGAGCGCTCATGCTTACTAGCCTCCATACTTTTCTTTACTCGCTTGATGAGACCCTCAGCTGCTTCTCTTTTGAAGAGATAGAAATCCTCCATCACACAATCTGCTTCTGAGTCAGATGACGAGGACACGGATGAAGATGAAGATGAGGAGGAAGAAGAAGAAGAAGACGTGACTTTCTTAGAGTGCTTCTTTCTTTTTTTAGATGAGGAGCCAGTGTGCACCTTATGTTTTTTAAACCACATAAAGAATTTATTAGCTTAATTAGCTAAATCTGCCGACTTGTCCGCCTGCTCTGTATCTTGAGGTGAACAAACCTCACATAAATTAGTGGCCAATCATCAGGAAGATGATGCAAACAGCTGATGCAATGCTTAGCTTTTGAACGTGATTTTTTAGAGCAGGACACACAGAAGTCACAGCATTCCCCTGGGAAATCATCAGGAAGCAGATCATCACATTTTACACAGCATCTGTGTTTTGACTAGTATTTCCTTTTCTTAGACTCCTTTGAGGAAGACATCTAATAAAAGAAACGATGTGGCTTTGTTTAATATATATGTATACATATACCGTAAATACGTATATACGTATACCGTCCTGTCCCAATAAAACGTATTGATTTAAATTTTGGCACCAAAGACACCCCTCTGCTCTGACTCTGACATCACAACATAAGGCTTAATAGCCTGTGACTTATACTGTTACAGCGCAGCCTAGTGCTGAGACAGGAGAATAGGCATACAGGCATGTTGTTACGCCTAGCGCTCCGGGTCCCCGCTCCTCCCCGGAGCGCTCACGGCGTCTCTCTCCCCGCAGCGCCCCGGTCGGTCCCGCTGACCGGGAGCGCTGCACTGTCATGGCCGTCGGGGATGCGATTCGCACAGCGGGACGCGCCCGCTCGCGAATCGCATCCCAGGTCACTTACCCGTCCCGGTCCCCTGCTGTCATGTGCTGGCGCGCGCGGCTCCGCTCTCTAGGGCGCGCGCGCGCCAGCTCTCTGAGACTTAAAGGGCCAGTGCACCAATGATTGGTGCCTGGCCCAATTAGCTTAATTGGCTCCCACCTGCTCCCAGACTATATCTGATCACTGCCCCTGCACTCCCCTGCCGGATCTTGTTGCCTTGTGCCAGTGAAAGCGTTTAGTGTGTCCAAAGCCTGTGTTACCTGAACCCTTGCTATCCATCTTGACTACGAACCTTGCCGCCTGCCCCCGACCTTCTGCTACGTCTGACCTTGCCTCTGCCTAGTCCTTCTGTCCCACGCCTTCTCAGCAGTCAGCGAGGTTGAGCCGTTGCTAGTGGATACGACCTGGTTGCTACTGCCGCAGCAAGACCATCCCGCTTTGCGGCGGGCTCTGGTGAACACCAGTAGCCTCTTAGAACCGGTCCACTAGCACGGTCCACGCCAATCCCTCGCTGACACAGAGGATCCACTACCTGGAAGCCGAATCGTGACAGTAGATCCGGCCATGGATCCCGCTGAGGTGCCGCTGCCAAGTCTCGCTGACCTTACCACGGTGGTCGCTCAGCAATCGCAGCAAATTGACCAACAAGGACAGCAGCTGTCGCAGTTGACCGCCACGTTACAGCAACTTCTGCCTCTGCTACAGCAGCAACCATCTCCTCCGCCAGCTCCTGCACCTCCTCCGCAGCGAGTGGCCGCTCCTAGCCTCCGCTTGTCCCTGCCGGACAAATTTGATGGGGACTCTAAACTCTGCCGTGGATTTTTGTCTCAGTGTTCCCTGCATATGGAGATGTTGTCGGACTTGTTTCCTACAGAACGGTCTAAGGTGGCGTTCGTAGTAAGCCTTCTTTCAGGAAAGGCCTTGTCTTGGGCCACACCGCTCTGGGACCGCAATGATCCTGCCACAGCCACAGTCCAGTCCTTCTTCGCTGAAGTCCGGAGTGTCTTCGAGGAGCCAGCCCGAGCTTCTTCTGCCGAGACTGCCCTGTTGAACCTGGTCCAGGGTAATTCTTCAGTGGGCGAGTACGCCATCCAATTTCGTACTCTTGCTTCCGAGTTATCATGGAATAACGAGGCTCTCTGCGCGACCTTTAAAAAAGGCCTATCCAGTCGCATCAAGGATGTGCTGGACGCACGAGAGATTCCTGCCAACCTGCAAGAACTCATCCATTTGGCTACCCGCATTGACATGCGTTTTTCTGAGCGACACCAAGAGCTCCGCCAGGAAAAAGACTTAGATCTCTGGGCACCTCTCCCACAGTATCCGTTGCAATCTACGCCTGGGCCTCCCGCCGAGGAGGCCATGCAAGTGGATCGGTCTCGCCTGACCCAGGAAGAGAGGAATCGCCGTAGGGAAGAAAATCTCTGTCTTTACTGTGCCAGTACCGAGCATTTCTTGGTGGATTGCCCTATCCGTCCTCCACGTCTGGGAAACGCACGCACGCACCCAGCTCACGTGGGTGTGGCGTCTCTTGGTTCTAAGTCTGCTTCTCCACGTCTCACGGTGCCCGTGCGGATTTCTCCTTCAGCCAACTCCTCCCTCTCAGCCGTGGCCTGCTTGGACTCTGGTGCCTCTGGGAATTTTATTTTGGAGTCGTTTGTGAATAAATTCAGCATCCCGGTGACCCGTCTCGTCAAGCCGCTCTACATTTCCGCGGTCAACGGAGTCAGATTGGATTGCACCGTGCGTTACCGAACAGAACCCCTCCTGATGTCTATTGGACCCCACCACGAAAGGATTGAGTTATTCGTCCTTCCCAACTGTACCTCTGAGGTCCTCCTCGGTCTGCCATGGCTCCGGCTTCATTCTCCCACCCTTGATTGGACCACCGGGGAGATCAAGAACTGGGACTCTGCCTGCCATAGGAAGTGCCTCTCCCCCCCTCCCAGTCCCGTCAGGCAAGCCTCAGTGCCTCCTCATGGCCCCCGTCCTGGTGTCACACTGCCCCGTGCCAGGCTTCGCCCTCTGCCCTCCCTCCCCATTCCCACTCCTGCTGTGCTTCCTGCCGTTGAGGAAACCCTCCATTCTTTCCCGGTGTCCTCATCCCAGGGGAGGCAGTTACCGGACAAAGAAAAGGGGAGACCTAAGGGGGGGGGGTACTGTTACGCCTAGCGCTCCGGGTCCCCGCTCCTCCCCGGAGCGCTCACGGCGTCTCTCTCCCCGCAGTGCCCCGGTCGGTCCCGCTGACCGGGAGCGCTGCACTGTCATGGCCGTCGGGGATGCGATTCGCACAGCGGGACGCGCCCGCTCGCGAATCGCATCCCAGGTCACTTACCCGTCCCGGTCCCATGCTGTCATGTGCTGGCGCGCGCGGCTCCGCTCTCTAGGGCGCGCGCGCGCCAGTTCTCTGAGACTTAAAGGGCCAGTGCACCAATGATTGGTGCCTGGCCCAATTAGCTTAATTGGCTCCCACCTGCTCCCAGACTATATCTGATCACTGCCCCTGCACTCCCCTGCCGGATCTTGTTGCCTTGTGCCAGTGAAAGCGTTTAGTGTGTCCAAAGCCTGTGTTACCTGAACCCTTGCTATCCATCTTGACTACGAACCTTGCCGCCTGCCCCCGACCTTCTGCTACGTCTGACCTTGCCTCTGCCTAGTCCTTCTGTCCCACGCCTTCTCAGCAGTCAGCGAGGTTGAGCCGTTGCTAGTGGATACGACCTGGTTGCTACTGCCGCAGCAAGACCATCCCGCTTTGCGGCGGGCTCTGGTGAACACCAGTAGCCTCTTAGAACCGGTCCACTAGCACGGTCCACGCCAATCCCTCGCTGACACAGAGGATCCACTACCTGGAAGCCGAATCGTGACACATGTGCATTACAACGCCGACAAAGCACGTATGAACTGCGCATGCTGAGACAGATGCAGGCGCGAACAGTGGATGCCCGGCCCGCACAGTAAGTTAATAGAATATTGGAGCTTGCAGAGGCCCCGCACCAGAAATATAAGGTGGCAATAAAATGATGGCATAAGTGAAACAACCAAGGCGCCGTACTGGTATAATGGGGCCCAATAACCCAGGCCCCGCACTTGCACCTATATATATATATATATATATATATATATATATATATATATATATATATATATCTTAGACAGAAGGTAACCAGGCCCCGCACTGGCACCTATACATATATATATATTTAAACCGCAGAAGGTAGCCAGGACCCCGCACTGGAACAATTTTGAAATAATACATTTATTTTACCCAGCTGTCTGTTGTGCAATTAATACCAGGACCCCGCAGTGGTGAAATGCAAGAAAACTACAGTTTACTTGCAATACGTTGTAGCCAAGTCCCCGCAAGGCCAATCCGAGGATGCAACGGAATCCTAGGTAAGGTGAGAAAGACTGAAAAAAACACAATGTGGTTTGGTTGTTGGGGGTCTTACAGGGGTTGGTCCTCCCTTGAACCAATGAAAACTATCTTTTAATTAATTATTTATGTTGCTAGATAGGTGGTACTAGGGCGGGGCCAGGAGACCTGAATAACCCCTCTGTGCTGCTGTAGGACGATGAGGAAACAGGGTATACAAACATTTGAAATTTTTACAGACACAAAAGATAAAAGTCCATGATAGATATGCAATGTCATAGTGAGGCTTGAACTATCCCCAAAATGAGGATTGGTTGTTACCTGTGGACACTAGATAGAAGCTCCCAGTAAACACTCAATGTAAAGGGAGGCTAAACTGAGGCTTGGTTGTGTCTTTGGACAATGAAGATTAAACAAAAAAATAATTTTTTTGTATATGCAGCAGTGATCAAGATGGGGGAAAGTGCTCGATCTCTGCTCAGCATCTCTATGTGTGTATATGTTTATTTATGTTAGCTTTCCTTTTTTTTTTTTTTTTACTTTTTTTGATCTTAAGACACATGTAAAACCTAAGTTGTCATGCTGACAGCAAAGCTGTTTGTACAGAGATTGTGTGGACACATATAGAATCCTGCAGGTCTATAGGCATTGTGTGTCACCATATTGCAGTGTTCCATTATGCAATTTATTGCTGACATGAATACTCCACCAGGGGGTGATGTCTTTCTTAGCCCAGACTCTCTTTCACTTGAGATAGTGAAACCAATTTAATCTAGTTTAGTTGAGAGCAGCCTCCCCTAGGGAGAGATTGTCAGAGTGTGTAGTTTGTTATTTTTGTGGCCTCTCCATACGGGATAGGACTCGCATCATTTGTTGTTTTCATGCTGAAGAGAGACAGCGTCCAAGAGGTTTTGCTTGGGATCACTTGAAGTACATCAGCTCCAGTGACGTGTGGATTCTGAATCCCATAACATAACTTTTAATCCATCCCAAAGGAGTAAGAGAAAGAGGAGATACAAAGAGACAAGAGTCTGTAGGAATAAGCTGTACAGGGACCTCATAGTACATCTAGGACCTTTCAGGGCGTTAGGTTGGGCCTAGAGACTATGGCTGCCATTATACAGAATTACTCAAGGGCCCGATGCCTACAGTGGGCATTGCAGCTTAACACAGTGAGTACTGTTATTTCTGGATATCCACTGGGAACCAACAGAGGAGAATCAGTGGATGTGGGCACATAGAGGAATAGAGCGAAGCATATGCTGTTCCTGTGAACCTCACATACTACCTCACTTCCCTTCAGGGCACTTTTCTGCTTAATGGTCTATTCACACATACAGTATTCTGCGCAGATTTGATGCGCAGGATTTTCTGCTGCAGATGACAATGTAAACTGAATGACTGAAAACAGCTTGAAATCCTGCGCATCAAATCTGCGCAGAATACTGTACGTGCGAATAGACCCTAAAGGACAACTGCAACTATAAAAACTTATCCCCTATTCACAAGATAGGGGATAAGTGTTTGATCACTTGGGGTCCAAACGCTTGTACCCCCACGATCTCCCAAACTGGCCCCAACATTGCCACACGGTACGCACCCACGAACGCTGCCTCCCCGCCTCTCCAATAGAACTACATGGAGGAGGCATGTCGGCCGTGGCATCATGCTGCGGCCAGCAAGCCTCCTGCACAGGAAAGCCGCGGCAGATCCAGGGCCCCTTGCAGAAGATCGCGGGGGGACCCTCCACGATCAAACACTTATCCTGTGGACAGGGGATAAGTTGTTATGGCTGCATATTTCCTTTAAAGCAGTGCTACTACTGTTGTTTTACAAGGAACTGTTCCTCACATGTCTGGCAGAGTTATTTGCCAAGTTTTCTAAGTAAAGAACTGTATTGCATCTCTTTGTCTGGCTCATCATCTGCACACTTAACATTAACAAGGAAACCAACATTATGGTTTTGCATTACATGCTTTTAAAATGTTATAATGTATTTTTTTTCAGCGCTGACAAGAGCCAAGGGCTACATTGCCTCCTTGCACCCTTTTCCTCTCCATGTTTGATTGATTTTCCGAAAAATGTCGGTTCTGTCCGAATTTATTCACGCTAAATCTATATTATAAATAGCTATTTCTGGCCTACAGAGAGCCTCAATAGGGGTGTAGAACACTTTGCCTTGCTATAACACGCATAGGGTGTGTGATGGATTTGTGAAATAATACTGTTATTCAGTATGACATGCAGATTAGAGGCATCACTATCAGAATCACTGTCGCAGAGCAGCACAATGACAAAGCCTGGAGGTGGCATCAGTATGAGGAGACCATATAGTGGCTGAATGACACAGCGTGGAGGTGGCGGCAGCATGAGGAGACCATATAGTGCCTGAATGAAACAGTCTGGAAGTGGCGGCAGCATAATGATACCATATAGTGGCTGAATGACACAGCGTGGAGATGGCAGCAGAATAAGGAGACCATAGGGCCTCACAATGTAGAAGAATGTAGAAGATTTAATATTAAATATTTTTTAACATTTAAATTGAAGATTTCAAATAGATGAACCTAAAAAGTTTTATTTAATGTGCCAGCAGCATGAGGAGACCACATGGCGGTACAGTGACACAGCCTGGAGGTGGCAGAAGCATGAGGAGACCATATTTTGGCTGAATGACACAGCCTGTAGTTGGCGGCAGCATGAGGAGACCATGTAGTGGCTGAATAAAACAGCCTGGAGTTGGCGGCAGCATGAGAAGACCATATACAGGAGAAGTTTTTAAACCCACCGGTTACAATAGACCATATGTTGTTCCCTTCCACCTTTTAGAGGTCTTTGCATCACATCAATACTTGGTGGTGTAGGTGGCACATGGTGTTTTTTGCACACCTTTCCTTTTGTTTGATTTCCAAAAAATTTTGGGTCCATATATTTTATCCTAAGAAAAGTTACGTTTTAGCTAATGCATATCCTCAATACTTACTTGTGGTCTGATGCGGATGAATGTCTGTAACTGGTGGAGCAGCAGCTTAACCTGTTGGGGACCACTGGCGTATGGATACGGCCTTGCGTCCTGGTACTCAAGGACCAATGGCGTACCTTTCGATCCCTGCCACTAGCCGGACGGGGATCGGAACGGGATGCCTGCTGAAATCATTCAGCAGGCATCCTTTGCAAATACCCGGGGAGTTCTAAGATCACCCCCCCCCCCCCCCCCATGTCAGCACTCGCCGCAAATCGCCGATCAATTCAGATCGGCGATTCACGGCTATTACGGGCTGATCGGGTCTCTGATGACCCGATAGCCCAGAAAATAGGGAGGTTCGGAGCTGTCAGAGACCGCCCCGATCATCCTAAAGGGTGCCACCTCCTCCCATCCCCTGCAATTGGCCGATGTGGCCAATCGGCGAATCGCAGGGCAGGGGGGACAACATTCATTTCCACCTGCTCTATCTGCCCCTGGATGTCGGGGCAGAGCAGGGGAAGATGGCGGCGATGTGTGGGGCCGTTGCGGGGACTGGCGGCACCGTTTACCTGGGCTCACGCGGCAACCGAGGACCAGGGACCTGCGGCTGACAGGAGGCGCAGGCAAGTGGAGGCAGCGGCGATTTCCCAGATACAGCTGTGAAGATTACAGCACAGTTTGGAGACTACTTTACAGTGGTGTCTAAACTGTAGCGCTCCAGATGTCAATTCAAAGCATGCCGAGCCTGTACAGGCATGCTGGGAGTTGTAGTTCAGCAACATCTGGCCCTTCAGATGTTGCCGAACTACAACTCCCAGCATACCTGGGCAGTCTGGGCATGCTTGGATTTGAAGTCTTGCAGCAACATCTGGAGGGTTACAGTTTGGAGACTACTACACAGTGGTCTCCAAACTGTTCTCCTCCAGTTGTTGCATAACTACAACTCTCCCAACATGCCCTTCGGCTGTCTGGGTATGCTGGGAGTTGTAATATTGCAACAACTGGCGCACTGGTTGGGAAACATTGTCTGTTTCCTAACTCAGTGTTTCCAAACCTGTGTGCCTCCTGCTGTTGCAAAACTATAACTCCCAGCATGAACTGACAGACCATGCATGCTGTGAGTTGTAGTTTTGCAACAGCTGGAGGCACATGGGTTGGGAAACACTGAGTTAGGAAACAGACAGCGGTGCGGAAACACTGTGGTAGTCTGTTACCTAACTCAGTGTTTCCCAATCCCAACCAGTGTGCCTCCAGCTGTTGCATAACTACAACTCCCAGCATGCATGGTCTGTCAGTGCATGCTGGGAGTTGTAGTGTTGCCCCCCACTCCCCACCCCATCCCCCACGTGAATGTACAGGGTACATTCACATGGGCAGGAGTTTACAGCAAGTTTCCCGCTTCAAGTTTGAGATGCGGCAAATTTTCCGCTGCAGCGAGAAACTGACTGTAAATCTCTGCCCGTGTGAATGTACCCTAAAACACTACACTAACCCTAAATAAAGAGTAAAACACTACAACACCCTTACCCCCCCCCCAATAAAAATAAAAAACATCTTGTACGTCAGTTTTTCCAAAACGGAGCCTCCAGCTGTTGCAAAATAACAACTCCCAGTATTGCCAGACAGCCATTGACTGTCCAGGCATGTTGGGAGTTTTGCAGCAGATGGAGGCACCCTGTTTGGGGAAAACTGACGTACAATATTTTTGGTGGAGGCAAGTGTAACGCTTGCATCTGGGTACACCCCTATGAAAATCCCTAATTTAGGCCTCACATGCGCATGGCACTCTCTCACTTCAGAGCCCTGTCATATTTCCAGGCAACAGTTTAGGTCCACACATGAGAAAATGCGCTACAAATTTTGGGGGGCTTTTTCTCCTTGTACCCCTTATGAAAAGGTAAAGTTGGGGTCTACACCAGCATGTTAGGGTAAAAAAAATAAAATGTATTTACTCTAACATGCTGGTGTTGCCCCATTCTTTTCATTTTCATAAAAGGTAAAAGGAGAAAGAGACCCCCAAAATTTGTAACACAATTTCTCCCAAGTACGGAAATACCCCATATGTGGACGTAAAATGCTCTGCGGGCGCACAACTAGGCTCAGGAGTGAAAGAGCGCATCATGTACATTTGAGGCCTAAACTGGTAATTTGCACAGGGGTGGCTGCTGGTTACTGCGGTTCTGACATAAACGCAAAATAAATAAATACCCACATGTGACCCCATTTTGGAAACTACACCCCTCACGGAACGTAACAAGGGGTATAGTGAGCCTTATCACCCCACAGGTGACTGACAGATTTTTTAAACAGTGGTCCGTGAAAATGAAGAATGTAATTTTTCATTTGCACAGCCCATTGTTACAAAGACATGTCAAATGCCTGTGGGGTGTAAATGCTCACTGCACTGCACATAGTGTGCCATGTGGGGTGTTTTTCGCTGTTTCGGCACCATAGGGGCTTCCTAAATGTGACATGCCCCCAAAAAACCATTTCACCAAAATTCGCTTTCCAAAAGCCCAATGTCGCTCCTTCCCTTCTGAGCCCTCTAGTGCACCCGCAGATCACTTTATATCCACATATGAGGTATTTCCTTACTCGAGAGAAATGGGGTTTAAAATTTTGGGGGACAATTTCACCGATTACTCCTTGTGAAAATGAAAAATTTGGGGTAACATCAGCATTTTATAAAAAAAAACATACAATCTTTCATTTTCACGTCCAACTTCAACGCAAACTCGTCAAACACCTGTGGGGTGTTAAGGATCACTGTACCCCTTGTTATGTTCCTTGAGGGGTGTAGTTTCCCAAATAGTATACCATGTGGGGTGCTTTTTGCTGTTCTGGCACCATGGGGGCTTCCTAAATGAGACATGCCCCGCAAAAACAATTTCAGCAAAATTCGCTATCCAAAAGCCCAATGTCGCTCCTTCTCTTCTGAGCCCTCTAGTGCACCCACAGAGCACTTTACATCCACATATGATATATTTCCTTACTCGAGAGAAACGGTGTTTCAAATTTTGGGGGACATTTTCACCTATTACCCCTTGTGAAAAATTTGGGGTAACATCAGAATTTAAGTGAAAAAAAATTACATTTTTCATTTTCACGTCCAACTTCAATGCAAACTCGTCAAACACCTATGGGGTGTTAAGGCTCACTGTACCACTTGTTACAGTTCTTGAAGGGTGTAGTTTCCCAAATAGTATACCATATGGGGTGTTTTTCGCTGTTCTGGCACCGTAGGGCTTCCTAAATGCGACATGCCCCCCAAAAACCATTTCAGCAAAATTTGCTCTCCAAAATCCCATTGTCGCTCCTTCTCTTCTGAGCCTTATAGTGCACCCACAAAGCACTTTACATCCACATATGAGGTATTTCCTTACTCGAGAGAAATTGGGTTACATATTTTGGAGGCTTTTTCTCCTTTTACCTCTTGAAAAATAACAAAATATGGGTCTACAAGAACATGTTAGTGTAAAAAATGAAGATTCTGAATCTTCGCCTCCACTTTGCTGCTATTCCTGTGAAACACCTAAAGGGTTAACAAACTTTCAGAATGTCATTTTGAATATGTTAAGGGGTGCAGTTTTCATAATGGGGTCCACTATGGGGTATTTCTAACATAAAGACCTTCAAATTCACTACAAAACTAAACTGGTCGCTGAAGATAGACATAAGCCAACTGACTACGTGGGATGTCTCTTTAGTAGGTCAGTTTGTCCTCCCTCTCAGAGGGTGTAAAAAAGGCCTGCACTTTGTGCCGGTAACCAGGGTCAAATAAGGTGGAGAGCCAGAAGTCATCCCACTGCAGGATGGTGACAATTCGGCAGTCACTACGCAAGCAAGGGAGCATGCATCGTGCCATTTGTGCAGGGGACTTGGAGGGACTACCTGCCTCCATCTCCACTACACACTGCAACGGTGTGTCTGGGTCCTCTGTCTCGCCTTCCTCATAACCCTCTAGCTCCTCTAGCTGCTCCTGCGCCTCCTCTACTGTCAGATGACTAGAAAAATTGCCCATCTCGCGAAACCTAAACTGTGCTCCACTGTTCCCCTCCCCTTCCTCCTCCAGTTCAGCCCCCACAGGGCTCATGAGGCCGTGAGATGTAGGCGCCACGTCTCCAGTAGGGATCGACCGATTATCGGTTTGTTCGATATTATAGGCCGATATTCACGATTTTGGACGTTATTGGTATCGGCAATTACCTTGCCAATAATCCAATAATGCCCCACCTCCTGCAACGCCACCCCCCCCCCCCCCCCACCGCACTGCAGCGCACCCCCCACCACCGCACCGCACCCCCCACCACATCACCCCGGCCAGAGACCGCCACCACTGCCGCTGTCCCATTACCTCCCCCATCCCCAGTTTTATAATAACCTGTTCCCGGGGCACAGGGTCCGCACTACTTCTGGCTCCTGCGGCATCCTGCGTTACGCTGTGCTGCGCAATGACGAGCGACGTCCTCAACGCGACATCACCGTCAGTGCGCACAGTGCCAGCTCAGGAGGACGCCGCCGGAGCCAGAAATAGCGCGGACGCCGGGCCCCGGGGACAGGTAATTATAAAACCGGGGATGAGGGAAGCAATGGGGCAGCGGCGGTGGTGGTCTCTGGCAGGGCGGTGTGGTGTGGTGGTGGGGGGGGGGCGGTGTCAGTGGTAGGACTCAGGATCAGTGGATTGCAACTCAAGCACAAAAAAGGCGCAAATAAACCCTTTTTTGCACCATTTTTAGACACAAAAAACTGTCTAAAGACAATTATACATGTCGGCCATAGTGTATATTATAAGGAATTTTTGGAGTTGTATGGTTTTTATGGGCCACAATACATTACGGTATTGTATTCAGAGGGTGCATGGCAAGGTTATATTTAGAGAGCACAGAATGTGGTAGTATTATATTCAGAGGGTACAGTGTGTTGTAGTAATATATTCAGAGGTTACGGTGTGTGGCGGTATTATATTCAAAGGATACAGTGTTTGGCGGTATTATAACAACTATTGTTTTCATAAAGAGGATCAAAATCCGCTGACATAGGAACCATCTGGGTATCAAGTTCTGCTGAGTAAACATTTAGCTGGACCCGGTGGTATGTACCATCTGAATTAGATAAGGAAAGACTATCGAGAAGATGTTACCTGTAGTCACTGATACCATTCTGTATTCTCCTCACTATAGAGAAGACGTCACCTGTAGTCACTGATATCATAGAGAAGACGTCACCTTTAGGCACTAATATCATTCTGTATTCTCCTCACTATAGAAAAGACGTCACCTGTAGTCACTGATATAAATGTGTATTGTCCTCTCTATAGAGAAGACGTAACCTGTAGTCACTGATATCATTGTGTATTCTCCTCACTATAGAAAAGACATCACCTGTAATCACTGATATCATTGTGTATTCTCCTCACTGTAGAGAAGACGTCACCTGTAGTCACTGATATCTTTGTGTATTCTCCTCACTATAGAGAAGACATCACCTGTAGTCACTGATATCATTGTGTATTCTCCTCACTATAGAAAATACGTCACCTGTGGTCACTGATATCATTGTGTATTCTCCTCACTATAGAGAAGACATCACCTTTTGTCACTGATATCATTCTGTATTCTTCTCATTGTGTCCTGTCAGAGCTGGAGTCACTTGTAAGTTCTGCAGTAATGATGGGTGAAACAACAACTCCCAGCATAACCTTACCACATACTTAAGGTCATACTGGGAGCTGTAGTTTTAAATGGTAAAAACTTTTTTAGCACTTTCCCATTCTGTGGAAATTGGTACATTTGATTATTATACTGGAAATAATTTTCAGGAACATGCTACACCGCAGGCATCACAACATGCTACACCGCGGGCTCACAACATGCTAAAAAAATCAGGGCCTATATCCCTTAATGTTATGTTTTTGCAAATATTCATCCAGTTGCTGTTTAAACATCTGTACAGACTAAGGCAAAGGATTCCACATCCTTATTGTTCTTAGTGTAAAAAAAAACCTTTCCTTTGCCTTAGACAAAATCTCCTTTCTTCCAGTCTAAAAGTTGCTGAGTTGCCCATAGCAACCAATCAGATCGCTTTTTTCATTTGTAAAAAGGCCTTGGTTGCTATGGGCAACTGGTCAATTTTTCCTCTGGACAGGTTTTGATAAATCTCCCACTAAATGTGTGACCATGTGTCCTATGTATAGTCCTGTTTATGTAAACATTCTAATATATTAAACCTAAACTGCTCAAAGTTGAACGCCGCGTCTAAAACAAAAGTGAAAGCTGCCCGGCTACTCATTGGGCCTGATCGGGACCACTGCAGTGAAAATGCGGTTTCCCGATCAGCTGGGACGCGAGCGGAGGTCCTCTTACCTCCCTCCGGTGCGTCCCTTCGGCGATTGATTGCTCCATGCCTGAGATGCAGGCTTGAACAATCGACCGCCGATAATACTGATCACTGCAAAGCTGTGGCTTTGAAGTGAACAATGCTGGTAATCAGTGTGTGCAGTGCTAAAGGTCCCTATGGGAGCTATAACACTGCAAAAAAAAAGTGTAAAAAAAAAGTTAATAAATGTGATTATCGCCGCATGCGTAAATGTCCGCACTATAAAAATATATCATTAATTAAACCGTACGGTCAATGGCGTATGCGCAAAAAAATTCCAAAGTCCAAAATAACATATTTTTGGTCGCTTTTTATAAAATGAAATAATGAATAAAAAGCGATCAAAAAGTCTGATCAATACATAAATGGAACCGCTAAAAACGTCAGATCACGGCGCAAAAAATTTGCCCTCATACCGCCCCATACGCAAAAAAATAAAAAAGTTATAGGGGTCAGAAGATGACAATTTTAAACGTATACATTTCCGTGCATGTTGTTATGATTTTTTCCAGAAGTACAACAAAATCAAACCTATATAAGTAGGTTACCATTTTTATCTTATGGACCTACAGAATAAAGATCAGGTGTCATTTTTACTGGACAACGTACTGCATAGAAACGGAAGCCCCCAAAAGTTACAAAAATTATTTTTTTTCTTCAATTTCGTTGCACAATGATTTTTTTTTCCATTTCGCTGTAGATTTTTGGGTAAAATGACTGATGTCACTGTAAAGTAGAATTGGTGGCGCATAAAATAAGCCCTAATATGGATTTTTAGGTGCAAAATTGAAAGGGTTATGATTTTTAAAAGGTGAGGAGGAAAAAATTAAAGTGCAAAAACCAAAAAACCCTCAGTCCTTAAAAGGGTACTCCGGTGGAAAAACATTTTTTTTTCTTTTTTAAATCAACTGGTGCCAGAAAGTTAAACATATTTGTAAATTACTTCTATTAAAAAATCTTAATCCTTCCTATATTTATTAGCTGCTGAATACTACAGAGGAAATTCTTATCTTTTTGGAATGCTCTCTGATGACATCACGAACACACTGCTCTCTGCTGATGTTATTATAATAATAACAATAAGTCTTTATTTATTGTTGTCCTTAGTGGGATTTGAACCCAAGGCCCCAACACTGCAAAGCAGCAGTGCTAACCACTAAGCCACCATGCTGCCCTTAGCATACATCTGCTATGCACGGTTGCTAAAATGGACAGAGATGTCAGCAGAGAGCACTGTGGTCGTGATGTCATCAGTGTTCCAAAAAGAAAGGAATTTCCTCTGTAGCATTCAGCAGCTAATAAGTACTGGAAGGATTAAGCTTTTTTAATAGAAGTAATTTACAAATATGTTTAACTTTCTGGCACCAGTTGATTTAAAAAAGGAAAAAAAAAAATTCCACCAGAGTACCCCTTTAACCCCTTAAGGACTCAGCCCATTTTGGCCTTAAGGACTCAGACAATTTAATTTTTACGTTTTCATTTTTTCCTCCTCGCCTTCTAAAAATCATAACTCTTTTATATTTTCATCCACAGACTAGTATGAGGGCTTGTTTTTTGCGCGACCAGTTGTCCTTTGTAATGACATCACTCATTATATCATAAAATGTATGGCGCAACCAAAAAACACTATTTTTGTGGGGAAATGAAAACGAAAAACGCAATTCTGCTAATTTTGGAAGGTTTTGTTTTCACG
Organism: Hyla sarda; assembly: GCF_029499605.1. Classification (NCBI taxonomy): domain Eukaryota; kingdom Metazoa; phylum Chordata; class Amphibia; order Anura; family Hylidae; genus Hyla; species Hyla sarda. The sequence goes on along the minus strand of NC_079193.1, from coordinate 272,492,781 downwards.
CCGTACAATTTATGGTAAAAATGACATGTGTTCTTTATTCTTAGGGTCAATACGATTAAAATGATACCCATTATTATATACTTTTATATTATTGTTGCGCTTAAAAAAAATCACAAACTTTTTAACCAAATTGGTACGTTTATAATCCCTTTATTTTGATGACCTCTAACTTTTTTATTTTTCCGTATAAGTGGCGATATGGGGGCTCATTTTTTGCGCCATGATCTGTACTTTTTTTTGATACCACATTTGCATATAAAAAACTTTTAATACATTTTTTATAATTTTTGTTTTAATAAAATGTATTAAAAAAGTAGGAATTTTGGACTTTTTAAATTTTTTTTTCGTTCACGCCGTTCACCGTACGGGATCATTAACATTTTATTTTAATAGTTCGGACATTTACGCACGCGGCGATACCAAAAATGTCTATAAAAAATGTTTTTTACGCTTTTTGGGGGTAAAATAGGAAAAAACGAACGTTTTACTTTTTTATTGGGGGGGGGGATTTTTCACTTTTTTTTTACTTTTACTTTTAAATTTTTTTAAATTTTTTTACACTTGAATAGTCCCCATAGGGGACTATTCATAGCAATACCATGATTGCTAATACTGATCTGTTCTATGTATAGGACATAGAACAGATCAGTATTATCGGTCATCTCCTGCTCTGGTCTGCTCGATCACAGACCAGAGCAGGAGACGCCGGGAGCCACACGGAGGAAGGTGAGGGGACCTCCGTGCGGCGTTATGAATGATCGGATCCCCACGCTGCGGGCGATCCGATCGTTCATTTAAATGGCGAACTGCCGCAGATGCCGGGATCTGTATTGATCCCGGCACCTGAGGGGTTAATGGCGGACGCCCGCGAGATCGCGGGCATCGGCCATTGCCGGCGGGTCCCTGGCTGCGATCAGCAGCCGGGATCAGCCGCGCATGACACGGGCATCGCTCCGATGCCCGCGGTTATGCTTAGGACGTAAATGTACGTCCTGGTGCGTTAAGTACCACCTCACCAGGACGTACATTTACGTCCTGCGTCCTTAAGGGGTTAAGGGGTTAAAGGGGTACTCCGGTGGAAAACTTTCTTTTTTAAATCAACTGGTGCCAGAAAGTTAAAACGATTTGTAAAGTACTTCTATTAAACATTATTAATGCTTCGAGTACTTATTAGCGGCTGTATACTACAGGGGAAATTATTTTCTTTTTGGATTTCTTTTTTGTCACAACAGTGTTCTCGGCTGAAATCTCTGTCCATTTTAGAAACTGCCAGAGCAGCATATGTTTGCTATGGGGATTTTCTTCTGCTCTGGACAGTTCTTGACATGAACAGAGGTTTCAGCAGAAAGCATTGTGACAGAAAAGAAATCCAAAAAGAAAATAATTTCCTCTGTAGTATACAACCGCTAATAAGTACTAGTAGGATTAAGAATGTTTAAAAGAAGTAATTTACAAATCATTTTAACTTTCTGGCATCAGTTGATTTAAAAAAAAAAGTTTTCCACCGGAGTACCCCTTTAAAGCAATATTTGTCTACTACACCAGCAGGTGTGTACTTTTGCCTGGCCTTTCACAGTATCTAGGCCTTTAAGACTTTAACAGGAACAAAATGGTATACAACATAGATGTAAACACAGGTTACACTTAATAGAGGACAATACGCTTTTAGTGCTCTGCTCACCCTAACTGGCTGGCTACTATTAGCTTTTTACTCGCTGTGTACTACATCCAAAATTGCACTTTCTGTCTCAATCTCACTCCCTTCCCTATCAGTGCTTCTAGGCTGGATTTGGGCTTGAGGGGAATCGCTGCTGTAAAAAAGCTTTTCTGTGCAACACACACTGCTCTCTGTCCCTGTATGCAATAGAACGCTGATGTGACTGGGAGGTGAATCCCTGCTGTAAAAATGCTTTTCTGTGCAACACACACTGCTCTCTGTCCCTCTATCTCTGTAATAGAATGCTGATGTGACTGGACGCAAGATGGCTGCTGATTATATAGGGCTGTGACATCACAGCGTTGGCTGGCTGCTGATAGGCTGCATGCTGCATGTGATTCAGGGTCATCCCGCTGACCCCTGTTCCCGCCTTCCCAGGATTCCTTGCCCCATGTCCTCACATGTGGATCCACCATTGTAGATGCCTTGCCCCTGGAGCCTGGACCACACTATATGGAGTTTAATGAAGCGATTTGCGCGATCGAATCACGGTAATATTCGCATTCATAACGAATCGATTTTTTCCTGAAATTCGTAATGAATTTGAATTCATCAGATTCAATTCGCTCATCCCTAGTCATAACAATCTAATCACTCTGCAAGGTAACAAAGAGGTCCCCAGTATGTTGACAGAAGAGCGGAGATAAGAGCAGCTAGCCTAATAAGCCCTTAAAGGGAACCAATCATCAGATTTTACCCTATATAACGCTTGGCAAAGCGTTATATAGGGTAAAATCTTTATTTTCACCATTCCCGGGGGACGCTCCTGCCCCCAGGGATGGTGAAGATATAAAGTTATAAACTAGTCACCCTCGCCGACGTAAGTAGTCACCTGGGCGGGTAGCTCTTCTCACCTACTCCCGTTCTTCGGCCGGGAGCGACACCCCCTCCGCTTGATTTATGGGCAGCGTCATTGCTCTGCTCCGTCTGTTCAGTGAGCGGAACAATGACGTGGCCCATCAATCAAGTGGAGGGGGCGTCGCTCCCGGCCAAAGAACGGGAGTAGGTGAGAAGAGCTCCCCGCCCAAGTGACTACTTACGGCGGCGGCGGTGACAAGTTTATAACTTCATATCTTCACCATCCCTGGGGGCAGGAGCGTCCCCTGGGGATGGTGAGGACAACAATTTGTCAAGCATTATATAAGGTAAAATCTGATGATTGGTTCCCTTTAACGACACGGCCCATTTTTGCCTTGAGCACAAAGCCAATTTTTATTTTTGTGTGTTTGTTTTTTTCCTCCTTTTTAATCAACTGGTCCCAGCAGTCGGACCCCCTGCAATCAGAAACCAATTATCCCTAATCCATGGATAAGGGCTAAGTGTCTAAAAAGTTCAGTTCCCTAGACTACCCTTTTAAAGGGAACCTGGCATCACTTTCATGCTGCTAAACTCATCAGGGAGGTTTTGGTGGTTTTTGCCTGCACCATGAGCCTTAAAGGGGTACTCAAGTGGAATTTTTAAAATCATCTGGTGCCAGAAAGTTAAACAGATTTGTAAATTCCTTCTATTAAAAAATCTCAATCCTTCCAGTAGTTATTAGCTGCTGTATACCACAGAGGAAGTTCTTTTCTTTTTAAATTTCCCATCTGACCACAGTGCTCTCTTCTGACACCTCTGTCCATGTCAGGAACTGTCCAGAGGGGGATAGGTTTGCTATGGGGATTTGCTGTTCCTGACATGGACAAAGGTGTCAGCAGAGAGCACTGTGGTCAGACAGAAAAGAAATTCAAAAATAAAAGAACTTCCTCTGTGGTATACAACAGCTGATAAGTACTATAAGGGTTACAATTTTTAAATAGAAGTAATTTACAAATCTGTTTAACTTTCTGGAACCAGTTGATTAAAAAAAATAGTTTTCCACCAGAGTACTCCTTTAACCCCTTAAGTCCTTAAGGACAAAGGGATTACCTGTACGCCCTGAGGCGGCTCCCTTTCTATAACGCGGGCCACGGCCAGGACCTGTGGCTAATAGCGCATGCCGTGTCATCGCCGTGTCTAAAGTGAAACTAAACTGCTGCCGGTTAGCTCAGGGGTCTGTCTGGGATCGCCGTGGTGAAATCACGGCGTCCCGAACAGCTGTAGGACACGAGGAGGGTCCCCTTACCTGCCTCCTGGTGTCCGATCACCAAATGACTGCTTAGTGCCTGAGATTAGTGTTACGCCGAGCGCTCCGGGTCCCTGCTCCTCCCCGGAGCGCTCACGGCGTCTCTCTCCCTGCAGCGCCCCGGTCGGTCCCGCTGACCGGGAGTGCTGCACTGACATGGCCGTCGGGGATGCGATTCGCACAGCGGGACGCACCCGCTCGCGAATCGCATCCCAAGTCACTTACCCGTCCCGGTCCCCTGCTGTCATGTGCTGGCGCGCACGGCTCCGCTCTCTAGGGCGCGCGCGCGCCGGCTCTCTGAGACTTAAAGGGCCAGTGCACCAATGATTGGTGCCTGGCCCAATTAGCTTAATTGGCTTCCACCTGCTCCCTGGCTATATCTCATCACTTCCCCTGCACTCCCTTGCCGGATCTTGTTGCCTTGTGCCAGTGAAAGCGTTTAGTGTTGTCCAAGCCTGTGTTACCTGAACTTCTGCTATCCATCTTGACTACGAACCTTGCCGCCTGCCCCGACTTTCTGCTACGTCTGACCTTGCCTCTGCCTAGTCCTTCTGTCCCACGCCTTCTCAGCAGTCAGCGAGGTTGAGCCGTTGCTAGTGGATACGACCTGGTTGCTACTGCCGCTTTGCGGCGGGCTCTGGTGAACACCAGTAGCCTCTTAGAACCGGTCCACCAGCACGGTCCACGCCAATCCCTCGCTGACACAGAGAATCCACTACCTGAAAGCCGAATCGTGACAGTAGATCCGGCCATGGATCCCGCTGAGGTGCCGCTGCCAAGTCTCGCTGACCTTCCCACGGTGGTCGCTCAGCAATCGCAGCAGATTGCCCAACAAGGACAGCAGCTGTCGCAGTTGACCGCCATGTTACAGCAACTTCTGCCTCTGCTACAGCAGCAACCATCTCCTCCGCCAGCTCCTGCACCTCCTCCGCAGCGAGTGGCCGCTCCTAGCCTCCGCTTGTCCCTGCCGGACAAATTTGATGGGGACTCTAGACTCTGCCGTGGATTTCTGTCTCAATGTTCCCTGCATGGAGATGTTGTCGGACTTGTTTCCTACAGAACGGTCTAAGGTGGCGTTCGTAGTGAGCCTTCTTTCAGGAAAGGCCTTGTCTTGGGCCACGCCGCTCTGGGACCGCAATGATCCTGCCACAGCCACATTCCAGTCCTTCTTCGCTGAAGTCCGTAGTGTCTTCGAGGAACCAGCCCGAGCTTCTTCTGCCGAGACTGCCTTGCTGAACCTGGTCCAGGGTAATTCTTCAGTGGGCGAGTACGCCATCCAATTTCGTACTCTTGCTTCCGAATTATCATGGAATAACGAGGCTCTCTGCGCGACCTTTAAAAAAGGCCTATTCAGTAGCATCAAGGATGTGCTGGCCGCACGAGAGATTCCTGCCAACCTGCAAGAACTTATCCATTTGGCCACCCGCATTGACATGCGTTTTTCTGAGAGACATCAGGAGCTCCGCCAGGAAAAAGACTTAGATCTCTGGGCACCTCTCCCACAGCATCCTTTGCAGTCTACGCCTGGGCCTCCCGCCGAGGAGGCCATGCAAGTGGATCGGTCTCGCCTGACCCAGGAAGAGAGGAATCGCCGTAGGGAAGAAAATCTTTGTCTGTACTGTGCCAGTACCGAGCATTTCTTGGTGGATTGCCCTATTCGTCCTCCACGTCTGGGAAACGCACGCACGCACCCAGCTCACGTGGGTGTGGTGTCTCTTGGTTCAAAGTCTGCTTCTCCACGTCTCACGGTGCCCGTGCAGATTTCTCCTTCAGCCAACTCCTCCCTCTCAGCCGTGGCCTGCTTGGACTCTGGTGCCTCTGGGAATTTCATTTTGGAGTCTTTGGTGAATAAATTCTGCATCCCGGTAACCCGTCTCGTCAAGCCGCTCTACATTTCCGCGGTCAACGGAGTCAGATTGGATTGCACCGTGTGTTACCGCACAGAACCCCTCTTGATGTGTATTGGTCCCCATCACGAAGTGATTGAGTTCTTCGTCCTTCCCAACTGTACCTCTGAGGTCCTCCTCGGTCTGCCATGGCTCCGGCTTCATTCTCCCACCCTTGACTGGACCACCGGGGAGATCAAGAACTGGGACTCTGCTTGCCATAGGAAGTGCCTCTCCCCCCCTCCCAGTCCCGTCAGGCAAGCCTCAGTGCCTCCTCATGGCCCCCGTCCTGGTGACACACTGCCCCGTGCCAGGCTTCGCCCTCTGCCCTCCCTCCCCATTCCCACTCCTGCTGTACTGCCTGCCTTTGAGGAAACCCTCCATTCACTCCCGGTGTCCTCGTCCCAGGTAAAGCAGTTGTCGGACAAAAAAAGGGGGAGACCTAAGGGGGGGGGTACTGTTACGCCGAGCGCTCTGGGTCCCTGCTCCTCCCCGGAGCGCTCACGGCGTCTCTCTCCCTGCAGCGCCCCGGTCGGTCCGGCTGACCGGGAGTGCTGCACTGACATGGCCGTCGGGGATGCGATTCGCACAGCGGGACGCACCCGCTCGCGAATCGCATCCCAAGTCACTTACCCGTCCCGGTCCCCTGCTGTCATGTGCTGGCGCGCACGGCTCCGCTCTCTAGGGCGCGCGCGCGCCGGCTCTCTGAGACTTAAAGGGCCAGTGCACCAATGATTGGTGCCTGGCCCAATTAGCTTAATTGGCTTCCACCTGCTCCCTGGCTATATCTCATCACTTCCCCTGCACTCCCTTGCCGGATCTTGTTGCCTTGTGCCAGTGAAAGCGTTTAGTGTTGTCCAAGCCTGTGTTACCTGAACTTCTGCTATCCATCTTGACTACGAACCTTGCCGCCTGCCCCGACCTTCTGCTACGTCTGACCTTGCCTCTGCCTAGTCCTTCTGTCCCACGCCTTCTCAGCAGTCAGCGAGGTTGAGCCGTTGCTAGTGGATACGACCTGGTTGCTACTGCCGCAGCAAGACCATCCCGCTTTGCGGCGGGCTCTGGTGAACACCAGTAGCCTCTTAGAACCGGTCCACCAGCACGGTCCACGCCAATCCCTCGCTGACACAGAGGATCCACTACCTGTAAGCCGAATCGTGACAATTAGTGATGTTGTGAACATAACATTTTCGGTTTGAGAACCGCGAACGCGAACGTCCGCAAAAGTTTGCGAACCGGTAAACCGGGTGAACCGCAGGGACTCTTTCTGGCCACAAATGTGATTTAAAAGTTGTTTCAAGGAGACTAACACCTGGACTGTGGTGTGCCGGAGTGGGATCCATGGCAAAACTCCCATGGAAAATTACATAGTTGATGCAGAGTCTGGTTTTAATCCACAAAGGGCATAAATCACCTATTATTCCTAAATGGTTTGGAATAACGTGCTTTAGCCCCCACATAGAGCCCCCCTTTAGGCATCACATCGTTAGATTCCCCCCTTTAGACAGCACATAGATTCCCCCATATTAGGCAGCACATAGTTACAGCCCCCTTGAGGGAGCACATAGTGGGATTTTAACCCAAGGCCCCAGCGCTGCAAGGCAGCAGTGCTCACCTCTGAGCCACCATGCTACCCTTAGCATATATCTAATATCCACGGTTGCTAAAATGGACAGAGATAAGGGTAAGAATTACTGTAAAGAGTGCACACCACAAGGTCAATATTCATATATATAACAAATTTTATTAGGTATCACATTAAGAATGCAGAAAAGACAAATGGGTTAAAATCACTTAAAAAGCTCTAAATCGAGCAACCTCTACAACCTGGGAGAGGGGCCATGAACCCCCTTCTCACCAAAGTCCCGTCCCTCTGTGATAAGATATTATGGCTCAAGTAGTGGTGCTAACTGAAAAAATGATACACATGCAACATTAATCTCTTCGCCAAATCAAATAAACTTAACACCAAATGATATGGAATACGCAATGTGCAAAGAGAAAGTAATAATAAATTCATATCACCAGTGCACAGCGACCACAGAACAAAGGAGCCAAAATAGTGAATGGCGGGACGGGACCCCTAAGCCCCACGCGTTCCGTCACCATTTGTGACTTCCTCAGGGGAAGTCACAAACGGTGACGGAAAGCGTGGGGCTTAGGGTTCATGGCCCCTCTCCCAGGTTGTAGAGGTTGCTCGATTTAGAGCTTTTTAAGTGATTTTAGCCCTTTTGTCTTTTCTGCATTCTTAATGTGATACCTAATAAAATTTGTTATATATATGAATATTGACCTTGTGGTGTGCACTCTTTACAGTAATTCTTACCCTTGTATAGCAAGTTCTTTGCTTACTGAGCAGTAGCACCCATGTTATGATTTGGTGAGCCCCCCTCTTTTTGTACTATTTATAATGGACAGAGATGTCAGCAGAGAGTACCAGAAAAATGAGGCATGTACACATGGATGAAATATTTGGTATTGTTGCAGCCGCAGCTGTAGCAGCAGCGAGAAAAAGTGCAGCACCATAACAAGTGCAGCAGCAGAGGCCAGAAAAATTAGGCATGTACACATGGATGAAAAATTGGGCATTGTCGCAGCCGCAGCTGTAGCAGCGGTCAGAAAAATTGCAGCACCATAACAAGTGCAGCAGCAGAGTCCCGAAAAATTAGGCATGTGCACCGGGCTGGAAAATTTGGTATTGTTGCAGCTGTAGCAGCGGCCATAAAAATTTCTGTTTGTTTCGCCAAGCAGAAAGTGCCCTAAAACATTGCGGCTTGAACCCTAGTTGGTGGCAGATAAGTCTCGCAAGTCATCTGGCATTCAGAGTTCAAATACAGCAGCGTGTGGACCATTTTTAGCCCAAGGCAGCTCATCTGATCAGGCCTTGTTCAGTCAAAATGTATCGCCCAGTGTCAGTCTGAGGTAATCCAGACTTTTTTGACCAAGGCGACTCCTCTTCTCAGTGACAATACCTCCTGCTGCACTGAAGGTCATTTCTGACAGGACACTTGAAGGGGGACAGGCCAGAAGTTCAATCGCAAATTGGGATAGCTCAGGCCACAGGTCAAGCCGGCAAACCCAGTAGTCAAGGGGTTCATCGCTACTCAGAGTGTCGATATCTGCGGTTAAGGCCAGGTAGTTTGCTACCTGTCGGTCAAGTCGTTCTCTGATGGTGGACCCCGAAGGGCTGTGGCGATGCCTAGGACTTAAAAAGCTCCGCATGTCCTCCATCAACAGCATGTCTGTACAGCATCCTGTCCTTCCCTGCGTGTTCGTGGGAGGAGGATTACTTTCACCTCTTCCCCTGTTAGATCCCTGTTGAGCTGTGACATGACCCTTATACGCTGTGTACAGCATACTTCTTAATTTATTTTGGACCTGCTGAATCCTTTCCGCATTGCTGTAAAGCGGTAACATGTCAGGCACTTTATGTTTATACCGGGGGTCTAGTAGCGTGGACACCCAGTATAGGTCGTTCTCCTTCATCCTTTTTATACGAGGGTCCCTCAACAGGCACGACAGCATGAAAGACCCCATTTGCACAAGGACGGATGCCGAGCTACTCATGTCCCATTCCTCGTCCTCAGTGATGTCAGGGAAGGTATAATCTTCTTCCCCCCAGCCACGTACAACACCACGGGAACCAGATAGGTGACAAGGAGCACACTGGGATGCCTGCTGTGGTTGGTCTTCCTCCTCCTCTTCAAAGCCACATTCCTCCTCTGACTCCTCTTCCTCACATTCCTCTTCCAGCATTGCCGCAGGTCCAGCAAGCGATGCTGATAAGGCTGTTTCTGGTGGGGATGGTGTCCACAACTCTTCCTCTTCACGCTCATCTACTGCCTGATCCAGCACTCTTCGCAGGGCACGCTCCAGGAAGAAAACAAACGGTATTATGTCGCTGATGGTGCCTTCGGTGCGACTGACCAGGTTTGTCACCTCCTCAAAAGGACACATGAGCCTACAGGCATTGCGCATGAGCCTCCAGTAACGTGGCAAAAAAATTCCCAGCTCCGCAGATGATGTCCTAGCACTCTGGTCATACAAATATTCGTTGACAGCTTTTTCTTGTTGGAGCAGGCGGTCGAACATTAGGAGTGTTGAATTCCAACGTGTCGGGCTGTCGCAAATCAAGCGCCTCACTGGCATGTTGTTTCGCCGTGTAGGAACGCCTGATATGGCCACACACCTTCCTGGACTGCTTCAGGACATCCTGTAAGCCTGGGTACTTGAGCACAAAGCGTTGTACAATCAGATTACACACATGTACCATGCACGGCACATGTGTCAACTTGCCCAACCTCAATGCCGCCAACAAATTTGTTCCGTTGTCACAAACCACCTTGCCGATCTCCAGTTGGTGCAGAGTCAGCCACTGGTCCACCTGTGCGTTCAGGGCCGAAAGGAGCGCTGGTGCGGTGTGACTCTCCACTTTCAAGCAAGTCAACCCCAAGATGGCGTGACACTGCCGTATCCGGGATGTGCAATAGCACCTGGGGAGCTGGGGGGGTGCCGGTGATGTGGAGCAAGACGTAGCAGTGAAAGAGGACTCGGACGAGGATGTTATGGAAGAGGATGGAGTATCAGGAGTAGAGGAGGTGGCAGCAGGCCTGCCTGCAAGTCGTGGGCGTGTCACCAACTCCTCTGCAGAGCCACGCATTCCATGCTTGGCAGCCGTCACCAGGTTTACCCAATACGCAGTGTAGGTGATGTACCTGCCCTGACCATGCTTTACAGATCAGGTATCAATGGTCAGATGGACCCTTTACCCTACATTGTGTGCCAGACATGTCATAATTTCCTTTTGCACAATGGAGTAAAGGTTGGGGATTGCCTTTTGTGCAAAAAAATTTCGTCCGGGTACCTTCCACTGCGGTGTCCCAATGGCTACAAATTTTTTAAAGGCCTCAGACTCCACCAGCTTGTATGGTAACAGCTGGTGGGCTAGCAGTTCCAACAAGCCAGCTGTCAGACATCGGGCTAGGGGCTGACTTTGAGACATTGTCTTCTTGCGCTCAAACGTCTCCTTGACAGACACCTGATTGTGGGCAGATGAGCAGGAACTGCTCAAGGCGAGAGACGGAGAGGTGGATGGTTGAGAAGGGGCAAGGAGGGCAGCAGTGGTTGACCTGGCTGAAGATGCTGGACCAGGAGGAGGATGGCGGAATTGAGTTTGTGTGCTGCTTGTACTGACGTGTTGATCCCATAGGCGTTTGTGATGTGACATCATGTGCCTTCGCAAATCAGTTGTGCCTAGGTGGGTGTTGGACTTCCCACGACCCAGTTTCTTCTGGCACAGGTTGCAAATGGCCTCGCTGTTGTCAGAGGCAGACACACAACAAAAAATGCCACACTGCTGAGCTCTGCGATGATGGCATTCTGGTGGTGGCAACAGCATGCGTTGATTGGCGTCCCGTCTGGCTGACCCCGGGTGCCGATGCATGCTGTCTGACTGTGACACTAGCTCCTTGCGATGACCTCCCCATGCTTCCAACTCGTCTCCTCCTCCTCTCTGTCTCCCCATCTGAACTTTCCCCCTCTTCTTCTCTTCTAGTGGGCACCAACGTGGCATCCACAAACACATCGCCATCATCAACACCTTCACCGCTATCTGATACCTCAAGAAAGGAAGCAGCAGCGGGTACAACATCATCATCACACCGTACGTCCATGTGTGTAATGCTGCCTGACTGAGACATATCCCTGTTAACTACATCCTCTGGCAATAATGGTTGCGCATCACTCATGTCTTCAAACTGATGTGTAAATAACTCCTCTGACGGATCAAGTAAAGCTGCTGCGGTGCTAGTGTTAGTGGTGGGGGCAGGCGGGCAAGTGGTAGCATGAGAGGTGCCCGAAGCTAAGCTAGAGGAGGAGAAGGACGGTGCGTCAAGGTTCCGAGCGGAAGCTGTAGTAGATTGGGTGTCTTGTGATAGCCAGTCAACTAAGTACTCAGAACTTTGGGGGTGCAGGGTACGTGGCCTCTGAACACTGGCCATTATAGGGCCAAAGGGAATCCCAGCACCACGACGGCCCCTGCGGGGTGGCCTTCCTCTGCCTGTAATTTTTTTGTTTAAATTTGCACAACTGTCACACCTAATGTGATTTGCGCTAGGGTGACACAATTTGCTCTGCAGGCAAAAAAAATGGCAACTGTGACGTGAACTGACAGTGACAACTGATGTTATTTAACAGCCAAAAAAGTGTTTTTTTTATTTATTTGCACAACTATAACAAATAATGTGATTTGCACTAGGGTGACACAATTTGCCCTGCAGGCAAAAAAAACTGGCAACTGTGACGTGAACTGACAGTGACGACTGATTTTATTTAACAGCCAAAATATTTTTTTTTTATTTATTTGCACAACTGTCACACCTAATGTGATTTGCACTAGGGTGACACAATTTGCCCTGCAGCCAAAAACTGGCAACTGTGACGTGAACTGACAGTGACGACTAATTTTATTTAACAGCCAAAAAAGGTATTTTTTTTTTTTTGTAGCAAGAAAGAAAAGGTAACACGTAGCGACTCACCACTTCTGTAGATTCTTGTTTAATAGTGCTGGTGAACATACAGCTAGCACAAAAACAACAGGAACGGGTGTGCAGGGAGGGTTAGACGTGGCGGGGGGAGCTCGAGACAATGGATCCTATTTCGCGTCCAGTGACGCTTCTTCCGGTGACCGGAAGAAGCGTCACTGGACGCGAAATAGGATCCATTGTCTCGAGCTCCCCCCGCCACGTCTAACCCTCCCTGCACACCCGTTCCTGTTGTTTTTGTGCTAGCTGTATGTTCACCAGCACTATTAAACAAGAATCTACAGAAGTGGTGAGTCGCTACGTGTTACCTTTTCTTTCTTGCTACAAACGTATACGCTTGCTTCTTATGCACGTTTAGCACCACACTCCACCAGTCAGGAACGGATAGGTCTTATCACCTTGCCACGGTACCGAGAGCTGTCAGTCAGCTGTGCCAGGTCTTTCTGCTTACTTGTTACAGATTTTTTTTTTTTTATTTGCACAACTGTCACACCTAATGTGATTTGCACTAGGGTGACACAATTTGCCCTGCAGGCAAAAAAAATGGCAACTGTGACGTTAAACTGACAGTGATGACTGATTTTATTTAACAGCCAAAAAGGTATTTTTTTTTTTAATTTGCACAACCGTCACACCTAATGTGATTTGCACTAGGGTGACACAATTTGCCCTGCAGGCAAAAAAAATGGCAACTGTGACGTGAACTGACAGTGTCTAGTGTTGCTCGCGAATATTCGCAATGCAAATTTTATTCGCGAATTCGCGAATATAGCACTATATATTCGCAATTACGAATATTCGCTTTTATCTTTTCTTTTTTATTATTTTTTTTTTCACAGTGCACATCACAGTGATCATCCCTTTATGCTTTCAGCTTATGTGGTGTAAAGAAGGCTCTAATACTACTGTGTTAGACTGGCGTCAAATTTCCGCATATGCAAATTTTCGCATATTCGAATTTTCGCATATGCTAATTTTTGTATATGCTAATTTTCCCATATGCAAATTCTTGCATATGTGAATTTTCGCATATGCGAAAATATGCTGCGAATATTACGAATATGCGAATTTAGCAAATATATGATGAATATTGATCCATATATTCGCGAAATATCGCGAATTTGAATATGGCCTATGCCGCTCAACACTAACCGTATTTTTTTTTAATTTGCACAACTATCACACCTAATGTGATTTGCACTATGGTGACACAATTTGCCCTGCAGCAAAAAAAACTGGTAACTGTGACGTGAACTGACAGTGACGACTGATTTTATTTAACTGTCAAAAAAGTTTTTTTTTTTTATTTGCACAACTATCACACCTATTGTGATTTGCACTAGGGTGACACAATTTGCCCTGCAGGCAAAAAAACTGGCAACTGTGACGTGAACTGACAGTGACGAGTGATTTTATTTAACAGCCAAAAAAGGTATATTTTTTTTAATTTGCACAACTGTCACACCTAATATGATTTGCACTAGTGTGACAATGAGCAAAAAAGCTTGCCAGCAGAGTTCCCCTTTTAAGCAATGGTCCCCAACCAGGGTGCCTCCAGCTGTTGCAAAACACACGGACTGATATATTTCAGCCCTTTGAATACTGTAGTAGTTAGTTGCTTTAAAGAAATAAAGCTTGCCAACGGATTTCCCCTTTTATGCAGTGGTCCCCAACCAGGGTGCCTCCAGCTGTTGCAAAACACACGGACTGATATATTTCAGCCCTTTGAATACTTTAGTAGTTAGTTGCTTGAAGGAACTTAAGTTTTATACTGGAGTACCCCTTTTAACCAGCGGTTCCCTCCCAACCAGGGTGCCTCCAGCTGTTGCAACTTGCAAGACACACGGACTGATATCTTTCAGCCCTTTGAATACTGTAGTAGAAAGTTGCTTGAAGGAACTTAAGTTTGATTCTGGAGTACCCCTTTTAACCAGCGGTTCCCTCCCAACCAGGACTGATATCTTGCAGCCCTAAAAATGGCTTTTTTGGGTGCTGTCCTTAAAGCAGATGTTACACTAGTGCTTTAGAAGTAAACTGGACCCTGAATACACCACCTAGCAGCAACCTAGCTATCGCTTTCCCTATACAGCAGGAGCAGCTTCTCTGACCCTCCCCTTCCTAAGCCTGCAGCATGCTGAGTGAGGCTAAAATGGTGTCCGTGCAAGAGGTAGGAGGGTCTGGAAGGGAGGGACTGCTGCTGATTGGCTGTAATGTGTCTGCTGACTCTGACTCACAGGGTCAAAGTTTACTGCAATGTTAAAGTATAGGGGGCGGATCGAACTTCAGATATGTTCGCCCAGCAATGCGAACGCGAACATGCTAAATTCGCCGGGAACTGTTCGCCAGCAAACAATTCGCGACATCTCTACCTGAGATCCAGGCATGAGCAGTCAAGCGGCAGAATCATTGATATATGTTATTGTAACACTCACGTTTCAGAATACGGGAACTCCGGTGGATGTGAATCCGCTGGACCTGTGTGGCAGATGACTCGGACCGTACCAGGGAGCGGAGCCTAAGGTGCTGCTGGTTTTCACCAGAGCCTGCCGCAAAGTGGGATGGACTTGCTATGGCAGGAGGCACCCAGGTAGCCCTGGCACGGCTTGACCACACAGGTGGCTGAGGAGATACAAAGCACAGGAGGGATAAGGCAGCTCATAGTCTGGATAGCAGAAGGTGAGGGCAGGCAGCACGGTTGCGTAGTCAGGACGTAGCAGGAGGTCAATATGCAGGCAGCAGAGAAGCAAGGTCGGGTCACAAAGCGAAGGATCAGATACACGGCAAGGCATAAACAGGAATGGTTTCTCTCAGGCTCAAGGCAACAAAGATCCATTAGGGGAGTGAGGAGGGTGGAGGAATATATAAATGAGCCACAGGTGAATCACACTAATGAGTACACTGGCCCTTTAAATCTGAAATCTCTGGCGCGTGCGCGCCGTAGGGGACACGCGCTCCAGAGCAGTGAGGCAGAGGCTGGGGCAGGAGAAGCACCAGGTGAGTAATGGACTGGGGCTTGCCTGCGGGCGTGTCCCGCGATGCGATGCGAGTCCCAGTCCCGCTGGCAGCAACAGGTAACGAGACCAAAATAGTGTATTTTGGGTCACTTTTTATATCATGAAAAAAAAAGAATAAAATGCGATTAAAAAGTCTGATCAATACAAAAATTGTACCGCTATAAACTTCAGATCACGGTGCAAAGAAATTAAAAAGTTATAGGGGTCAGAAGGTGACAATTTTAAAAGTATACATTTTCCTGCATGTAGTTATGATTTTTTCCAGAAGTACGACAAAATCAAACCTATATAATAGGGTATCATTTTAATCATATGGACCTACAGAATAAAGATAAGGTGTCATTTTTACAAAAAAAGACACTGCGTAGAAACGGAAGCCTCCAAAAGTTAAAAAATTGAATTTTTTCTTCAATTTTGACACACTATGATTTTTTTTCCCGTTTTGCAGTAGATTTTTAGGTATAATGACTGATGTCAGTACAAAGTAGAATTGGTGGTACAAAAAATAAGCCATCATATGGATTTTTAGGTGCAAAATGTAAAGGGTTATGATTTTTAGAAGGTAAGGAGGAAAGAACGAAAGTGCAAAAACTGAAAAACTCTCAGTCCTTAAGGGGTTAAGGACACAGCCCATTTTGGCCTTAAGGACGCAACAAATTTTATTTTTGCATTTTTGTTTTTTTCCTCCTCGCCTTCTAAAAATCATAACTCTTTTATATTTTCATCCACAGACTAGTATTGTTTTTTGTGCAACCAGTTGTCCTTTGTAAGGACATTACTCACTTTACCATAAAAATGTATGGCGAAATAAAAAAATAGTATTTGTGTGGGGAAATTAAAAAGAAAACCACAATTTTACTCATTTTGGAGGGTTTCGTTTTCACGCTGTACAATTTACGATAAAAAAATTACATGTTTTCTTCATTCTATGGATCAATACAATTAAAATCATACCCATGATTGCATATTTTTCTATTATTGTACCGCTTAAAAAAAATATCAAACCTTTTAACCAAATTAGTGCGTTTAAAATCCTTCTATTTCAACGACCTATAACTTTTTCATTTTTCTGTATAAGTGGTAGTATGAGTGCTTATTTTTTGCGCTGTGATCTGTACTTTTTTATATCTCATTAGTATATATGAAACTTTTTATAATTTTTAATTTTTGGGGAATATTATGTGATAAAAAAGCAGCAAATTTGAACTTTTTTTTAAAAATGTTTACGCCGTTCCCCGTATGGGATCAATAACATTATATTTTGACAGTTCGGATATTTCTGCATGGTGCGATACCAAATATGTTTATTCATCTTTTTTTTATTTTTATAAAATATATTTTACACTTTCTGGGGGTTAAATGGGAAAAAGTGATGATTTACATTTTTATTGGGGGAGGGGATTTTTCAATTTTTTTAACTTTTTTTTTACACTTTAATAGTTCCCATAGGGGACTATTTATAGAAATCATTTGTTTGCTAATACTGTTCAGTGCTATGTGTAGGGCATAGTGCTGATCAGTGTTATGGGCAATCTTCTGCTCTGGTCTGCTTGATCTCAGACTAGAGCAGAAGACCCCTGGAGACGGACAGAGGCAGGTGAGGGGACCTCCGTCCGCCATTATGGATAATCGAATCCCCATGGCAGCGCTGCGGGTGATCCAATAATCCATTTTAGTGACAGTACTGTCGCAGATTCCGTGATCAATACAGATGTGCGCCATTACCTGCTGATGTGCGCCATTACCGGTGGGTCCCTGGCTGCTGATAGCAGCCAGGACCTGCAGCGCATGACACAAGTACCACTTTGGTGCTCACTGTCATGTACAGGATGTAAATGTACATCCTGGTGCATTAAGTATCAGGGCACCAGGACATTTAAGTCCTATGTCGTTTAGGGGGTTAAGGCTGATGGTGCAGACAGAAATCACCAAAACCTCCCTTATGACTCAGAGTTTAGCAGCATAAAATTGATGCCAGGTTCCCTTTAAAAGGGTAGTCTAGGGAACTGAACTTTTTAGACACTTAGCCCATATCCATGGATTAGGGATAATTGGTGTCTGATTGCAGGGGATGTGAACGCTGGGACCCCGCATGATCTCCTGTATGGAATCTCGGATACTTATGTGTCCTCGGCCCACTCTGGCCCACACCTTCCTGTATGAACACAAGTGACAGCCCTGGCCAGTGTTGTCTTCGTCCAGGAAGGTAGAGGCTGCTCTGCTTCAAGGACAGGTAAGTAGCCGAGGTCCCATACATGAGATCGTGGGGGGTCCCTGCAGTTGGATCCCCCGCAATCGGACACTGTGGATAGGGGATATGTGTCTAAAAAGTTCAGTTCCTGGGATTACACCTTTAATGTTTGTCAAAGTGCACTTTCTGAGCTCTGATATCCAAGAATGACAGGAGGAGGAACTAAGTTTTATGCTACTATGTTTTTAACTCCTTAACCCCTTAAGGACTCAGCCCATTTTGGCCTTAAGGACTCAGACAATTTAATTTTTACGTTTTCATTTTTTCCTCCGCGCCTTCTAAAAATCATAACTCTTTTATATTTTCATCCACAGACTAGTATGAGGGCTTGTTTTTTGCGCGACCAGTTGTCCTTTGTAATGACATCACTCATTATATCATTAAATGTATGGCGCAACCAAAAAACACTATTTTTGTGGGGAAATTAAAACGAAAAACGCAATTCTGCTAATTTTGGAAGGTTTCGTTTTCACGCCGTACAATTTATGGTAAAAATGACATGTGTTATTTATTCTGAGGGTCAATACGATTAAAATGATTTCCAATATTATATACTTTTATATTATTGTTGCGCTTAAAAAAAATCACAAACTTTTTAACCAAATTAGTACGTTTATAATCCCTTTATTTTGATGACCTCTAACTTTTTTATTTTTCCGTATAAGCGGCGGTATGGGAGCTCATTTTTTGCGCCATGATCTGTACTTTTTTTTGATAGCACATGTGCATATAAAAAACTTTTAATACATTTTTTATAATTTTTTTTAAATAAAATGTATTAAAAAAGTAGGAATTTTGGACTTTTTTTTTTTTCGTTCACGCCGTTCACCGTACGGGATCATTAACATTTTATTTTAATAGTTCGGACATTTACACACGCGGTGATACCAAATATGTCTATAAAAAATGTTTTTTACACTTTTTGGGGGTAAAATAGGAAAAAACGGACGTTTTACTTTTTTATTGGGGGAGGGGATTTTTCACTTTTTTTTTACTTTTACTTTTACATTTTTTTACATTTTTTTTTACACTTGAATAGTCCCCATAGGGGACTATTCATAGCAATACCATGATTGCTAATACTGATCTGTTCTATGTATAGGACATAGAAGAGATCAGTATTATCGGTCATCTTCTGCTCTGGTCTGCTCGATCACAGACCAGAGCAGGAGACGCCGGGAGCCGGACGGAGGAAGGAGAGGGGACCTCCGTCCGGCGTTATGAATGATCGGATCCCCGCAGAAGCGCTGCGGGCGATCCGATCGTTCATTTAAATCGCGCACTACCGCAGATGCCGGGATCTGTATTGATCCCGGCACCTGAGGGGTTAATGGCGGACGCCCGCGAGATCGCGGGCGTCGGCCACTGCCGGCGGGTCCCTGGCTGCGATCAGCAGCCGGGATCAGCCGCGCATGACACGGGCATCGCTCCGAAGCCCGCGGTTATGCACAGGACGTAAATGTACGTCCTGGTGCGTTAAGTACCACCTCACCAGGACGTACATTTACGTCCTGCGTCCTTAAGGGGTTAAAGGGGTATTCCAGGAAAAAACTTTTTTTTATATATATCAACCAGCTACAGAAAGTTAAACAGATTTGTTAATTTCTTCTATTAAAAATTCTTACTCCTTCCAATAATTATCAGCTGCTGAAGTTGAGTTGTTCTTTTCTGTATGGCAACAGTGCTCTCTTCTGACATCTCTGCTTGTTTCGGGAGCTGCTCAGAGTAGAAGAGGTTTGCTATGGGGATTTGCTTCTACCCTGGACAGTTCCTGAGACAGGTGTCATCAGAAAGCACTTAGACAGAAAAGAACAACTCAACTTCAGCAGATCATAAGTACTGAAAGGATTACGATTTTTTAATAGAAGTATTTTACAAATCTGTTTAACTCTCTAGAGCCAGTTGATATATAAAAAAAAGTTTTTTTCCTGCATAACCCCTTTATTTTTATTATTTTTTTGTAATTAATTATTATTTTTTTTCAGGTGAATATAGAACAATATTTTTTTGAGTATTTTGCCCTTTTGGTAAATTACTTCTACTGATCACATCTCACATTAAATACACTGTTAAGTTATTTTGCAATGTATGTGCTATTAAATATTTTTAATACTTAATCATGTTTTTATTACTGCTATATATATTTTTTACCAAAAACATGTGCAGCATACTGTATGCTAATATATTATACTCTTACTGGAACTTGGTTTACTTTGTATATATATATATATATATATATATATATATATAGGATAATTACATTTGATTCCGATTCATACTGTATATGTAACTGACACATATCCTATTAGGTAATATATTGTATTATTCCATTTAGTCTTTTTATGACTGATGTTTATTTATGTACCAAAATATTGTTTTGGTCCACCAGGAAAATTGAAGTAATGTTGAAACCAGAAATTCATACAGGTTGCCTCATTTAGAACAGCAACAACAACAATAATAATATGTGATAAGCTGTTTTTATACATACTGGACACTATTTCAATACATTATGTTTAGTCTTTATTCAGCTGCTCATCATGGATGCATTCCACTAATTAAATCTGTAGATCAAATGGAATTACTCAAATTAATTTCATTAGAAATACCTCAAACAGACATGGAGAAAAGTTGGATTGGGTCGATAATAGTCTTTTAGATTCAAATCAAAAGGACAGGTGATTTTAAAGGGTTAATTAGAATAATCCATAAGTGACTCCCAACAGCAGGATTTATTTCTCTATCTATTGTATTTTATTCTCTGAAGTGTTGTTCTCTTTCTCTTTTTGTTAACCTAACCTCTTATTGTCAAAGGATTCATATTGAACACCAGCCTTTGTGCAATACAAGACAGAGATTATCAATAGAGCAAGAAAATCCTTTTCAACAACAGTGTAACCACAAAGAATAGCTTTACAGAAACCATTTGTTTTGCTGTAAATATATTACATACATAAAAGAAGGAGCTATTGATCTGATGGCGTAACATGGCAGTCTAGACAGACACATTTTCAGCACACTAAATCCACCATATATACAAAGCAGTAAATACATATTGTCCTCCATTATTGCATATTGCTTTAATGCTTTGCCGTTTTCTTTCTTTTTTTTCTGTTGATTTCAATGCTCTGTCTACAAAGGGATTTTTTTTTTTACTGCAAAGAAAAATTATGAAATAAAAATGGGGTTGCAAACTGGTTCTGTGTTATATCGGTGTTAGTAAATATGATACAACATGAAGGAGGTAGTTAAGAGTACTACATTGTAAAATAACTATTCTGTGGATAGGGGATAACGTCTGATCTCCCGCCCGTCGCCCAGCTCTCTTCATGCATGAAGTTAAAGAGATTGTCGACCACCCCTCAGTGCATGCTCCCTCCATGTATCTCTATGGGAGAGCTGGAGATACATGAACGCTGCATCTCCAACTTTCCCATAGAGATGCATAGAGTGCAGTGCGTCTTGGCTTCGTGCCAAGTAGTCGGACCCTCAAAAATCAAATGTGGTAGCCCTTGGGGGGTATAGTGTAGTTGGGATGTTGCTTCAGAATATAAGGGGTTAATTTAACCCCAGTCACTCGTGACGCCAGGGTGGAGGTTAATACGCAGAGGTAAATCTCCGGCCTATCGCCACCCTTCCCAGGAACGATAGGTGCGTGCTTAAATGAATGAAGGTCCACAATGGAGATGAACTTGAACTTGCATAAACTTTACTGAAGTACTTGCGGTACATCCAATTAACAGCAACAGTCTTAGTAATCCAGTCTCTATATAGCACGGCAGTAATTGACAGATGCTGGGGACCATTGACTTATCCAAAGAGTTATTAGATTTAGGATTTTTGCAGAGATCCGTCCGGATTTAGGGGAATATTTAGGTCCGGTGATCCCGCTGAGGCAATAGGGATTGAAGTAACTCACAGTTTTGAGAGATGACTGTTGCCGCAAGGCTTAGGCCTGGTTACTGCTGATGACAGCTGCGCAGATCCATCCTCATCAGCAGCCCACGAGGAAAGAGAGAGAGCAATGGCCGCTGCTCCCTTATATGGGCAGGGCCGTTTTTGATTGGTCCATGTCAGCTGTCACTCACCGTTACAAAGCATGGTGGGTGAACACGTCACGGGGACCTCCAAAGGTCCTTAAGCAAAACCATAGAGTTTCTACCTGATCACATGACCCGCAGGTCCTGCTACACTCCGTACAGGTAAATAACCAAATATATACAGTTTCTATACCTATAGCTATACAAATATCAAATAGAACCACTATATATCTACTGACTAAGTGAGAGGTGACAAGGGGAGGATTAGACAAGAGGGACCCCGACGTCCTAGGGACTCTGGCTATGGGGACCTCTACACAAGTAACGTAAAGGATATGGTACCGGGACACCACAAACCCCCTTACTTAAAATAAGTCGACCTCGATGCCTGTCCCCTAAGGCAGAGGAACTAGGACTAAAACAGGATTATACCAATAAATTTGCTATACATCCTAAGTAAACATTGAACACATTTACATTCTCTGACACTCTTACTAGTATCTGGACTAAACAGTAGGAATCTATCTAGACATTTGGATAAAGCTATCTAGACATTTGGATAAAGCTATCTAACCTTTAGTTTCTAGCTCCTTTGACATTTTTTATTTTAGCTTACTATACAATTAGGCAGCTATCTGACATTTAGTTGCTAGCTCCTAAAACATTTTGTTTTAGCTCTCTACACATTTTATTAGGCTAATTAGACATTAGTACAACTCTCTATACATTTAGCTTCAAGCTGACTAGACATTTTCATTATCTCACACATTTTTTTATTTTTGCAAACAATAAGTTACCTGTTAGTACACGAAAGTTATACTGGCCAGCCGGAAGCTAGGTCACAGTAAGATGGCTGCTAGGGTCTATCGGCTACACGCTACTTACCCCTAGATCACTTCCAAATAACCTACCTAGGTTACCTTTAGAACGTGTTTAATTCTATACTCGCAAGAGCCTCTACTGGCCAAATAGAGCATCTCACACATGCAATACAGAGAAAAGAAATATGAATGTACCTAACAGTGGCAGGAATTGGACATCAATAGGCTACAATTCCTAAGTGTTTATTGAATGTGAGATGTATTTTATTTTTGTGTATGTACTGAAATAGATTGAGGTAGTACATTTAAGTGAGTAATCTAGAGTACTATGTGTGCAAGTACTATCCTAAGGGTGAGTTACCCTATCATTTTTGTTGAGACAGGCGACAGCAATAATACTACCCTCGGAGGAGCCGGGGTGTCACCTATTAAGTAACTACTAAAACACCTTTAGCATTTTGTACATTTGTATGTACAAGAATTATTTACTTTTTTAGGGTTTATTGTACACATGCAATACACCAACATTTTTTCGTGTACAACTCTTACCTACTTCTTTATGTACATAGACACTAGGCTATTTTTCAATGCACAACCTTTACCTGTTTTTTATGTACACAGTCACAAGGATACCTTCCTGTGTACAAGAACCATATACATATTTACTATACAAACGTACACAATTATCAACACTCCAACAGGGTTCAGGCGCTTTCACCTGATAAGTGCAACATTTAGCATAAGAGTGCTTATGAAGCTGCTGGTATATACATAAAACTGATTTGTAAGGATCAGCAGTCCACCTACACTAAGAGTCCATAGCAAATATACAAATTGGCGTGTAAGGATCAGCAGTCCACCTACACTAAGAGTTCATGGGAAGGGAAAGGAAACACGGCTTTACCACAAATCAGCCGGATACAGTCTTTATGAATCTCCTACTGGCTAGGAGTCTCTTGACTTAATAGTCAGGCAAAAGCTTGATGGTTACGTTGCTGAACTTAAAACTGGAACAATCTTAGCACAGTCCTGCTAGGCACAATTCTTGAACTTTGTTACTGAAAAACAAAAGTGGTTAGTCAGAGAAACAATAGGACATTACTTTACAGTCTCTTTAAAGGATGTTCTTCCTCACTCTTGTTGTGCCTCTCCTGGTTCCTCTGTACCTCCCAACATCAGGGGCAGGTATGGAATTGGCAAACAAAGAAACAGGGTTTCCGGCCCCCGACTTGGAGTATAAATATTCAAGCTTTATTCCATATCAAGTTTAAAATCCAGATGTAGCATAAAAAAAAACCAAGATAAAAACAAACACTCTCGAAACGCACCAACGCGTTTCGACTTATTCCTAATTCTTAGTCATGACTAAGACTGAGGAATAAGTCGAAACATGTTGGTGCGTTTCGTGAGTGTTTGTTTTTATCTTGTTTTTCTTTTTTCATGCTACATTTGGATTTTAAACTTGATATGGAATAAAGCTTGAATATTTTTACTCCAAGTCGAGAGCCGGAAACCCTGTTTCTTTGTTTGCCAATTAGTACACCTGAGGACCCAGCCTCAGTGCTTTGTTCTCGAGCTTCCACATGGAGAGGTTGTGCTGGACGTTTGGAATCTAAAACAGTGAGTGAGCTGATCCTATCTTTTTCTATGAGCAGGTATGGAATTAACATAGCTCTGCCACACCACATTGGTGAGGGTGGAGTGGTTGTTGGTAGGATTAGGCTTACTAGCCGGAATGTAAGTGGGGCAATAGGGCTTGAGCACCATCTCCAAACTAGGATGGACCCATGACCCTTTCATCTGTACCCTGGAAGCAGGCAAACTCTCCATGTCAGAAGAGGGATCTGGTACCTACGTTGGTAACTGTGCAGGAGGCAAACTCTCATTGCTCCGAGAGGGCCTAGGTACGTGCGTTGGTACCTCTGGAACAGACAAACTCTCATTGCTCCGAGAGGGTCTAAGTACGGTCTTTGGTGCCCGCAATTTGCCTTACTTTCTTGAACTTGAGCAGGACTTGGCATTTTACTGTACACAGAAGATGATGAACTTGACTCTTTGCTGTACACAAAAGATGATCTTTGCTGTTGAGGCTCCTCCTCCTTGGGTACATTGATAGAGGCTTTAGGAGTGGACCATTTTGGCCTCAAGTTGAAGGGGTCTGATTCCCAATTAGTTGACAGGAAATACCTGAAGGGAAGCTGTGTTGGGGCAGTTGGTCTTGTGACCGCAGCAGCCCATTCCCCACGCAGGCTCTGGACGGGGGTGTACTCCACGATTTCACCCACCTCAAAGGAGTAGAACTTTTCATGAAGATATGGCCTCTGCACTGCTCGCCGGTTTACGAGGATGGTCTGCCCAGTGTGGCAGTCAAGAAGTGTCCCATAACCTCTGACCTTGTCGAACTTGGCCACAGTTGCTCTTCTTCTTTCTAATGGCTCCTCCCCTTCTCGGGGATGATCCCATTTGCATTTGTACAGTCTCTATAAAGCACGGCAGTGATTGACAGATGCTGAGGACCATTGACTTATCCAAAGAGTTATTAGATTTAGGATTTTTGCAGAGATCTGTCCTGATTTAGGGGAATATGTAGGTCCGGTGATCCCGCTGAGGCAATAGGGATTGAAGTAACTCACAGTTTTGAGAGATGACTGTTGCCGCAATGCTTAGGCCTGGTTACTGCTGATGACGGCTGCGCAGATCCGTCCTCATCAGCAGCCCACGAGGAAAGAGAGAGTAATGGCTTATGTGGGCAGGGCCATTTTTGATTGGTCCATGTCAGCTGTCACTCACCGTTACAAGGCATGGTGGGTGAACACGTCACGGGGACCTCCAAAGGTCCTTAAGCAAAACCATAGAGTTTCTACCTGATCACGTGACTCGCAGGTCCTGCTAAACTCCGTACAATTAAATAACCAAATATATACAGTTTCTATACCTATAGCTATACAAATATCAAATAGAACCACTATATATCTACTTACTAAGTGAGAGGTGACAAGGGGAGGACTAGACAAGAGGGACCCCGACGTCCTAGGGACTCTGGCTATGGGGACCTCTACACAGGTAACGCATAGGAAACGGTGCCGCGACACCACACAAAAACTTATCGTATATCCGCTAAGCAGACACTTATGCCCTTACCCCCTCACTAAGGATTTGATTGGGCAGTAATCTGTCTAACACTGCTCATGGCTTGAAAACATTTAGACACTTCATACCTTAAAAGGCACACTTTGCTAGTACCAGGTTGGACCCCCTTTTGCTTTTAGAACTGCCTTTATGGCCGGAAACACCACTTACTTATGAATGTTATAGATGTCAAACTGCTGTACTAGGAGTCCTCTGGCCTCAGCTGCCTCTCCAATCGCCCTCACTGTATCTGACTGTATCTGTCAGGATGACTATACAGGTATCTGAAGGAAATCATATGGCACACTTCTCTCCATGGCCCAAACAGCAATCTTAAAGGTTAGGACTTATCTCAGCAATTATAGCAAAAGTGCATGTTAGACAGACAGTTTTGACATAGTGTGGTGGTCCAACATGAACTGTATTAGCTGCTACATCGAAACTAGTCTGGTGCTATAGAAATTAAAAGGTTTGTTAGACAGTAAAGTCACATGGTGAACTCCTAGATAATAACTGTAGGAGCCTATCCCTACTCCACACCCTAGCCAAAGGCTGGGAATGATGGGGGTTGTAGTTTACCAACAAGGAGCCTTCAGTTGTTGCTAAACTACAACCCTCATGATTCCCAGACTGCCAACTGCTGTCTGGGAATAATGTGGGTTGTAGTTTAGCAACAGCAAGCCTCTAGCTGTTGCTAAACTACTATCCCTATCCTTCCCAAACTGATGGGACTTGTAGTTTAGCAATAGTGAGCCTCCAGTGAATTTTAGTTTAGCTGGAGACTCGCTGTTGCTAAACTACAACCCCCATCATTCCTAGACCCCCTTGGGCTATCTGGGAATGATAAAGGTTATAGTTTAGCATCAGCTGGAGGCTTGGGCTGTCTGGAATTGATGGGATAACTGGAAGTTCTCTGTTGTGAAACTGCAACCGTTATCTTTCCGAGACAGCCAAAGGCTTCCTGGAAATGATGGGATTTGTAGTTTAGCAACAGAGAGCTTCCAGTGAAAGGCTAAAAGGCTGTCTGGGAATGATCGTTTTGTTTTAACATCTGGAGGTTCCTTGTTTGGGAAGACAAAGAAAAGGTCTGTTCATATCATACATTTTTAACATGCTGTTTTAAAACAAAAAGGCATGATAAAAAAACATAATGTGAACAACTATTCTTACAGCACCCAGGGCAGGTTCTTCCTATAGGTGAAGTAGGCCATCGCCTATAGTGAACTTTCGAGGGGGAAACACTGCCGCCGGTGTCAGCAAACTAAAGCTTCATTCACTCACTGAGCGATTCGCATCAACCCCTGTGTGGTGCCCCTGTCACTCGCACTGACAGCACACCAAGCGATCCAACCT
Source organism: Hyla sarda (assembly GCF_029499605.1). NCBI lineage: Eukaryota > Metazoa > Chordata > Amphibia > Anura > Hylidae > Hyla > Hyla sarda. The sequence goes on along the minus strand of NC_079193.1, from coordinate 272,465,924 downwards.
TACACTGAGCAAAGCGCTGGCCTGTCATCAGCACCACCCCAGCACATCTCCCACTCTGTATTCCCACCCCCACCCCCCGCTATAGCATTAGCACCGTGCAAACCCCTCCCACCCACGCCACTGTGCTAGCAGCGTGAAAAATCTCCAAATGCCCATTCAATACCCCCCTCCCCAGCACCGCCCTGAACTGTGTTAGTGGTGCACAAGAAACAGCGTCCCACCGCCTCCCTCCTGCAAAGTCCATCTACTGTGTTAGCGCAGGCAGAAGCGCTCATAGAAGACAGAGCTCATAGAAGACAGAGGTACTGGCTCTCCCTGCAAGTGCCTCAGCGGCCCTGTATGTGATGGGTTGGGTGGAAATGAAATGTGTAGAAATGTATATACACCAGTGTTTATATATACGCAAGTGCCTCCAGCTGTTCCAAAACTGCAATTAGGCCTGCTGGGAGTTGTAGTTTTGCAACTGCTAGAGGCATTTTGGTTGGGGAACAATGACATATAGTCATGGCCGTAAATGTTGGCACCCCTGAATTTTTCAAGAAAATTAAGTATTTCTCACAGAAAAGGATTGCAATAACACATGTTTTGCTATACACATGTTTATTCCCTTTGTGTGTATTGGAACTAAACCAAAAAAGGGAGGAAAAAAAGCAAATTGGACATAATGTTCCACCAAACTCCACCAACTCCACCAAACCAAAATTGGCTGGACAAAATTATTGGCACCCTTAACTTAAAGGGGTATTCCAGGAAAAAACTTTTATATATATATATATATATATATATATATATATATATATATACCAACTGGCTCCAAAAATCTTAATCCTTTCAGTACTTATGAGCTTCTGAAGTTAAGGTTGTTCTTTTCTGTGTAAGTCCTCTCTGATGACACGTGTCTCGAGAACCGCCCATAGCAAACCTCTTCTAAACTGGGCGGTTCCCGAGACACGTGTCATCAGAGATTACTTAGACAGAAAAGAACAACCTAAACTTCAGAAGCTCATAAGTACTGAAAGGATTAAGATTTTTTTAATAGAAGTAATTTACAAATCTGTTTAACTCTCTGGAGCCAGTTGATATATAAAAAAAAGTTTTTTCCTGGATAACCCCTTTAATATTTGGTTGCACACCCATTGGAAAAAAATTACTGAAATCTGTTGCTTCCTATAACCATCAATAAGCTTCTTACACCTCTCAGCTGGAATGTTGGACCACTCTTCCTTTGCAAACTGCTCCAGGTCTCTCTTATTGGAAGGGTGCCTTTTCGCAACAGCAATTTTAAGATATCTCCATAGGTTTTCAATGGGATTTAGATCTGGACTCATTGCTGGCCACTTCAGAACTATCCAGCGCTCTGTTGCCATCCACTTCTGGTTGCTTTTTTTTTTGTTAGTTTAGATTTTAGAGTTTTGGCACAATACAATATTCAAGCATCGCTGCAACAAGCAGCACAGGGTGAAAAACTCAAACAATGTAACAAAGGAAATAACGGAGGCATAAGAAAAACCCATCGTGGTATGGAGGAAGGGGGTGGGGGGGGGGAAGGTAGGGCTGGAGGGTAGGGTAGAAAAAGAAAGACGAAGGCAGCTGACACAAGTCAGTTTGGGGCAAGGCAAAATATACATAGTACATATCCAAATGAGTATAGAAAATCATGAGTCTCGTACATGACGCAACCACGGCTCCCAAGTGGTCAAGAACTTGTCATGAGTCCTCTCCGATCTACTGGACAGTTCCTCGAATCTGCACAGTTGGTGAACTTTAGCCATCCACTTGGCAATGGAGGGTGGAAGAGATAAGCCATTTATTTGGAATTAAAGATTTGGAAGCAGCCAAGAGGTGGGCTATGAGAGCATCTCTTCAGGCATCAAAACAAGACAAGAGGGGACAATAGAACATATAGCCGCTTCTAGGTCCCTCCAGAATGTCTGGACAGACGGGCAAGTCCACCAAATGTGCGTTAGGGTTCCTATCTGCAAACCGCATCTCCAACAGGAGTTAGTAGATGATAGTCCATGCGTATATAGAAATTCAGGAGTTCTATACCATCTAGATAACAGTTTAAAATGAGACTCCCTCAGTCAAATACATCTCGAGTAGCCCTGAGAATGTCTAAGGATGTAGTCCACCTCAGGGTCTGAGAGGGAGAGGCCCAGTTCTTTCTCCCACGAGGCAATATAACCTAGAGGAGTCTGCCAGTGCCTGACACCACTTTTTGAAGAGAGCAAGTTTGGGTAAATTATCAGAAGGGGAGGCCAGAAGGCATTCAAAATCCGTGAGGTCTCTCACCTGCTTTGCCACAGCCAAATACATCTTACAGCAGTGCTGCACATGGCTAACATGGAGGAAGGAGACAATTTTCTTTTTGTTTCCTCCCTTTTTAGGTTTAGTTCCAATACACATAAAGGGAATAAACATATGTATAGCAAAACATGTTTTAATGTAACCCTTTTCTGTGAGAAACACTTCATTTTCTTGAAAAATTTCAGGGGTACCAACATTTACGGCCAATTGTCTGATCATGGCTGTCAACTATGGCACTAACCTTGAACTGAATTCTGGCATCTAATTCACAAATATGTATG